>NC_023751.2:1991878-2321878 GCF_000499845.2 Phaseolus vulgaris | reverse complement strand
TATTATAATTTAATATATTCCATTTAAAAAATTAATATATATGATTTATTCATTATTTAAATATGAAATATTTAAAATATTCCTGGTTCAAGACACTAGTAGATTTATATATAGACTACGGGAAGACAAGCACTCCCGTACCTCTACATTGCACTTTTATTTTTTATTTTTACTATTATTATATATATACTTATATTTATTTAAATGAAATATATATTTATGTTTTTAGGAAGAGACTCTCAGGAAGCATGAAAGCCATGTTATTGATTGAGTTTCAAGAGATTTGAGAAAAAAAAAGATAAAGTGAGAAAGAACAAAGAAAGAAAACACACTAATAAAATATCATAAATTCAAATTGGAATGCAGACTGTAAAAATTGAAAAAATGAGATATATTTCAAAAAATGAAATTAAAAAAAAAACTATTCTACCTTCAAACTGATTCTAATAACTATTTTAATATGTTTTAGAAAAAATAGGAAATGACATAATATTCATAATACAGTAATAAAATTAAATAGATATAAGGATAAAATAGGAAAAAATTGAAAACAAGTACAGAAGAAAATCTCCTATATACAAGTATAGATATATAAATATAGATATGAATAATAAATAAACGGCAAATGGAATGATAATTTTATTACTTGTCCATCCTCAAATTAAAATGCTATTTTTTGAAATAACCGATCGCTGTTTGTACTTCACAGGCCAGTGAAGTAAAAAAAGGTAAAGGGTAAACCGTAATAAATAAATGAATAGAATTGGTGCTTCAAAGATTAATATATCCTATGAATGGGGGGTCCAAAATAAAGAGCATGCGTCCTCTTTACCTTACAAAATGAATGCAGGGCGGTGATGAGATTCAATTTTGACTTTCAGGGTTGGATAAATTTACCATGTAATATAACAGAACTTTCGGGTTGAATGATCTACTTTTGCGGGCAAAAGAAATCCATTCCAGGGGAAGCACGAGTTCACCAATAAATGCAATGACATACAACAATTGGGTCACTGCTAACCATTTACCAAAAATCAGAAAGTGCAGTAAAAATAAGCACCTTCTTTGTTAGTGGACCCTCTTGCTTCATTTACAACCAACACTAAAAGGTTTGTGAATTGTCAGAAATGTGATCCAGGTACCGCTTCACACGATTTTGATTTATCTCAAATATCAAAGGTATGCCCCTCACCTACAAAATAGACCACTCATTGAGACTCCTCGGAAGTTAACTAAAGAAACGCTACGAAGAACTCACGTTTCCTACTAATTCAGGTAATCCAAACAACGTCGTTTAAGTTTTGAACACAGCCAACCCCAATTCCCCAAAAAAAATAAAAATAGTGAGATAAAATTCTACGTTCAGCTCATATATAAATTAAATCATTTTATGAACCAAAATAGACTTGCTACAACAGATCAGATATGGAATTCGAATGACAGAAACCAGTAACGTGTCATTCTTATAATTATAAGACCAGCTACCCTTATTAAAGACATATGGTGGCATTGGAGTAAAAGGTGCAAAGAAATCCATGATTCTACGTATTTAATCCAACTAATAAATAGAAGAAACATTGAGTAGTGAAGACAACACCTAACTGTTCTGCATATTAAACTCCCAGAATTAAATTCTGGGAAAACCTAGACACTTGCTTTCTGCTTAAACAAAAATAAAGATGTTGTAATGCAAAGTACAGAAACAGGGACGTTAGGCATTATCTGGGATACTTGGCATGAAAAGACTATTATTCTAGCAGCACTAAATCAAAAGGATTCGACAACACATGGGCAAGAACATACAAAGACGAAAACAACATAACTTAACCAATAAGGATAATGATAGACCCCTTTTACTGATTCCAAGTTGAATGCTAAAGGAAAAGAATGAAGAGAAATAAAAGGATATACTGATAACACAGGGATCGGGAGGACTGAATATGATATGTAGAAGATAATAATTTTGTTTTGGAACATAATTGAATGCCGAGTGCACAAGGAATAGCGGGAGGTTGGATAAGAAATTACAGTATATAAAAGAGAAGTGTAGGAAATGAAAGAAGCCATATGATCATACCTCAATTAGATAATTGGTATGCAGTCTTTGAGACTGACCAGTTTGCACTTCTTTGCTATTTACCAGGATTGAACTCTTGCCGAAGTTTTTGATGTAGAATGACCCCTCTTTATCCATCTTGATAATTGCCTACAAGTTAGCCACGGGAAAACATAATCTATTAAAGTCAACCTTATTCGGTAGTGAAGACAACACCTAACTACGCCGAACTTATAATATATTAAACTACACATTAAAAAAATTATAATTCTGCATCCCTACTATTTGAATTTACATCATGTCAACATCACATCATAAGTAAAATGACCATTACAGCAAGACTGTGGATGAAATGAAACAGTTTGCCCTTTATGACCAGATTAATAACCCGGAAACAATAAAGCATTACATAAATCCTTCATAAACTAACATAAATTATATCCAATCACAATTCTTCATCCATTAAATTCCTAGCATGGCATTGATTTTCTTTGAAGCTAAAATTAGAAGAGGTATATTGAGGTTATTAGTACAGTATAGCTTATTTTATGATGTAACACTGTTTTCTGAATTGGAAATGAGACGTACATTCTGCATGTTTATCAACATGTATCAAATGCAGCAAAAAGTTGATGCAGCCTAAGTGTAAGTAGGTAAATATAACTAACCTGACGTCTAGATATTGAATTGCTATACCCTCCTTTGCTCAAGTCAATGTCTACAGGAAAACCTTCCGTCGCTCTTCCAAGTAGAACCTGCAGGATGAATTGAGCCATCTTAAATATTGAAGGGAAAAAAATCCCAGTGAACGGCTGTTTTCAAAGCACAATTATGCTTATAATTGCAGATAAGTCTGTACTACTACTACTACTACTACTCCCTTCATTCTTTGACTTTCATCACAAAACTCACTCAATTTACAAGCAGATTGCTGCCAGAAGTCCGGAGCACAATCTGAACTAAACAACCAAAAATGTGTGTAATGCATGTGAGAATTTTTTAGTAAAAAAAAGATAACAACCTCTTTATGCTTTGAGGTTTTTGAAAAGGAAACAATGAAAAAAATCTCTCAAATGACAAGTTGGCCAAGCAAGCACAGGCTCAAATACCTCAGGTTTCTTAATATAATGCTTTGAGTGGCGACCATATAAAATGGCAAATGCTCCATGTGCATCAATGGCTCTCTGAATACAAGAATGGGCACCCTGTTCCAGCCTCATGATAGCTCGCTTACTTTCCACATGTTGATATCTTGATACTAAATTGTAATAATAAGATATATAGTTAGGCTATACTGAAAGAAAGTAGATAGTGGAAAGTAGCAAAATATTAATATGCTATCATTGATCTTAGTGTGAATATTGTAATAAAAAAACAATACTAAGTTCCACAAGCATATTCAGTGGATATATATGATGATCAAGGCAAATATACAAGCACAAATGCATGGAGACATTATGGACATAATTGATAAGGTTCAACAAATTCCCTATATTATGCAACTGACTTGCAGATCCATTATTACTTTATCAGCAAACTGGAAATCCTTAGAAAGAGCATTAAAGGATTGTAACATCTTCAAAGAAAAATGCCGCAACCCCCTCCCCAAAATGCTTCTCATTTTATCTTTTTACTTAACAATTTGTAAAGACATGTAAAAATATGGGCAACCATAAAGAATCCCTTAGAAGCTGTCAACAACCCGAGTAACCGATGCATGCTCCCATACCATTGAGTTAGGTTATCACTTTACTTTAGGTATGTTCTCTATATCTCTTCTCCAAATAAAAAGAATAACAAATAACAGAGTACAGAAAAAAAAAATGAGGGCTGTGTGATACCTTCCTCATTATAAGAAGAATCCAGATGATCATCAGGATCCAAGTCCATATCAAGTACCTGTAGGAGGGAAGAATGAGTGAATCAAAGAATGAGACTGAAAAAGGCCAAGTGTTGACAGAATTTTTTTTTTTTTTTCGGCAAAGAATTAATGAAATGGCCAAGTGTTGACAGAATGATTGATGCAATACAACTTACCATTGCTTCTACGTCAGAATAAGAAGGAAGTTCATCGTCACTCTCTATATATTGCTCTTCCTCATCTAATGTTAGAGGATCTGCCACCAACTCTGACTCAATAACATCTGAGGATCCAACTTCAGCACATTTCAACTGGTGATCTTGAAGTGGCAAACCTAAATCTTGTTCATTCTTCATGCTAGAACCATGAAGTTGGGGATGATTTCTCAAGTCGTTAGAACTAGCTGCCGATTTCTTAATGAAAGGATTTGCCATATGATTGCTTTGATCCTTTGCCAAGTCAGCATTGGTAGCTTCTTCCTTTTTATTTGCATGCAGAAGAGTCTTTGTAGTGTTCGCAGCATCATTTCCACCTAAGCCACCAGAAACAGCAACAGAACTGGTAGATACTATGTGGGATGCATGATTAGCAGGTAACTCGCATTTTACCTTAGAACCACCATCAGGTCCCAGAAAGCAAGGAGATCCCATCATCTGAGAAGATGATTGAGATTCTACACAGATTTTCTTCTCTATATGCATCAAAGTTTTACCTCTTCCAGTAGCTCTATGCTTATTAAATCCATAATCCTGTACACACGATGACATTGGTTTCTTGGATGCTTTAAAAATCAGTTTAGATGAAGGGGGAAATATGACAGGAGGCACATCAAACGGTAGGAAAACATCTTCGTTATCTGGAATTTCTTGTTCCTCAGTGTTTAGGGAACAGGAAGGAACTTCATTAGTTAGTCCATGAAAGAGGGGGCCTTCAGCCAAGGGAGGAGATGAAATATGGAACTCTAATTTGTGAACCACTTGTACACTACTAGAGGTTGACACTGGGTTGTCTTCTACCTCTTTGAGACATGAAACTGACTGGTTTAGAACATGTGCCTGTGAGACAATTATTGACTCTGGTTCATCCATTTTAGGGACCTGCGACTCTGTTTCATCCTTTTTATGGACTTCACTTGGATTAACATCATTTGTAGAATTTAGTAGGAGCGAACTCAGACCATCAAAGTAAGATTTGTCAATCCCTTCTTCTCCATCGACATCCATCAGAAAGAGCTCTTCCTCACTACTGAAGTTGAGGAGAGAATTGGACAGTTCTTCCAAATAAGCCTCCCCACACGCAATCGAATCATTAAAACCATCACACGCCATATCAGGTTCTTTGATGCCCTCATCTGTATTCCAGACTGGTATTTCAGGAAGTGACGCTAAGTTAAATGAAGTTCCACACTCTAACTCGGTTGAATCAAATGCATTTTTTTCATCAAAATCAGGACACATGTTTCCAGGGTCATTGTTGATGTGATCCAATGCGGGCAAGGGTATTCTCTCTAAACTATCGTCACCAATCCACCCATCAATAGTCAATTCTCCGGGAACATCCAATTCGTCAACAGCTTCATCCAAAGGCACGTCGTCTCCAATAAATTGAGGCTCTTCCTTAAGTACATTATTTAGCCTGGCAGGCAGATTCTCTTCAACTGCACTGTCAACTCCAGAGAAAAACACACTGGCAGTAACTCCATCAGAAGCTACATTATCATCCATAGCATTTTCAGGAGGAAAATCATACTCAGCAGGAAGAATTAAAGCTCCACCTTCAGTCAAGCAGTTTCCAGACAAGGGGTCACTTCCATGCGCTGCATAATTACCATTCCCCGGATCAACTAGAAAACTTAAGTCCATGGAAGTTAACATGCTATTGCGAATTCTTCTGCGCCTTGCATAATACAAATTGCGAACACTTCCAGACTTGCTCTTAGCTGAAACAACTTTCTGTTCTCTGGAATGTCCAAACCTGTAAAACTTGGATGGGAGAGGCGAAGCTGAAAGCTCAAAATTTGTCATGCCCGCAGAAGCTTCTGCAGAAATGACAGGATCATAGAGGAGAGAATACCACCTATCTTGTATCTCTCTGATACTATATTTTCGAGAAAATAGCACTGCACCTTTGGCAAGTGACTCCAGTGAAGCACCAGCCTACAAATTAAAAGCTAAAATTAAATTAAACACTTAAACCCGAATCCTGGGCTATTCTCCAAAATGAAAACCAGAACAGCAAATAGATCTATTTGTCAGCAACTCTTCTCTCGGAACTAACTTTTATGCCTAAACTAACAATAATGTAGGCGCCAATTCCACGGTTTGGTTCCCATACGAGGTGTATGATTATTTGTCAGAGAAATTGCGAGTGTATTGGTTATACATACAGGCAGCAAAAAGGTATAAGCAAAAAGAGAGGGTTTAAATTGAAATTAGAGGGAAATGATTCTGGAAAAAGGCAGCACAATACAGGATAATGAGAGATGGAAAGAGAAATGAAAGGGAAAAAAATCAGAAATTGAAAGTGAATAGAAGGAGAAAGGGAAAACCTCAACGGCGTTCTTGAGCAAAAGATCGTCCTCGGGAATCCAAGGGGCTAATGTAGCCAGAGCTCCCATCGTCGTTCAGCACCGTCTCGTCTCCACCTCGTCTTGGGAGTGTGTAACTGTGTGTCTCACTCTGAACCCAAAACCCCTATGCTATGTGATGTGCGTGTCACACTTTTCGTGCAACGCTCAAGACTGTAGAATACAAGGGTTTTAGCCTTTTAAGGCGCAAAAAAGAAACCGCGTTTGTTTGTTACCATTCACCGGGATTTCTTTTTCACTTGTCGTCTTTTTTGGGCTACGTTTTCGGTTTTCATAAAAATGAAAACAAAATATAAATTACTTTCCGTTATCGTCACAAAATACTACAATATTAATACGTTTCATTCAAACTGTTCACTCTTGTTATGAATGCCTTACCCAAATTAAATTGATTCAATTGATTAGGTTTTAATGAAATATTTAATTTTTCTTCATTTAACTTTATGTAAATTACATGTTAATATTTATAAAAGGTAAAAGTATTTTATTTATTGAAACATAATATCAATTTACTAAAATTATTTTATATTAATCATTGCTCTTAATACATGTG
Organism: Phaseolus vulgaris; assembly: GCF_000499845.2. NCBI lineage: Eukaryota > Viridiplantae > Streptophyta > Magnoliopsida > Fabales > Fabaceae > Phaseolus > Phaseolus vulgaris. The sequence continues at coordinate 2,314,821 of NC_023751.2, read as the reverse complement.
AAAAAATTAATAAAATATTGATTTTTTTTCTTAAATTACACCAAAGTTGCCCTTTATTAAACATGAAAAAATGTATTTATATGATTAAAAAAATAATATACTTATTCATATAATCATATTATTTTAGAAAAACTGTTTTAACAAATAACAAATTTATTATTTTTCTTAATCTAAATGAAAAAAATTAAATTCAAGTTATTTTTTGGAAGGAAATAATACATTCTTTTTTATACTTGTATTCAATGTTTTTAGAAATACATGTCTAAATAACATTATCAGTTTGTAGAATATTCAATAACATACTAGATATAAGTAGACTGAAATTAAATAAGAAAAGTAATTCTATTTTTAGCTTAGACAAATATTTTTTTAAAAAATATTGAGACCTTTCTGAAAATAGTATAATTTTATCAAATAAGAACAGTTATGTATATATAATACCTATATAATTATATAAATTTGAGTGCTACTCGTATTTGTGAGTACATACAAACTTCATAAAAAAGAAAAATAACTTGCCATTGTTTATTTTGGATAAGGATATCCGGTTGAGTATGTTATCAAGTGCATTTTTTCAAAAAATTAAGTATATAATTTTAGAAATATAATCTTGCGGTTAACTATTGTTATAGAAAACAAACATACTTGATAGTTCATATCAATTTTATTGTCTCCTAAATGTTTTAAATTATTAATTATTGTAAAAAAAAATTATTTTGTGTTTTTAATATAGTAATCATATTTATTTTTAATTTATATGATTCTTAATTCATTTAATTTTGATTTATAAATTATTGGATAACTAATATTACAATTTAATATATTATATTTTAGGAAAGCAAATTTAATCTAATATATCTAATTTATTTATTATTATAATATTATCATTTAAATATATATTTTTTTTAAAATTCCATCATTACGTAAATAAAGATTTTTTTTATCCGAAAATAACGAAATTAAATGGTACTAAGTACGTAACATATTTATATGGTCTACCTCGTAATCGTATGTCTTTGTATATTATACAACCATCTTTAAATAATCCTTCACCCTTAACTAATATTTTAGATCCATTTTTTTTTTATTAGTTCGATTTTTAAAACACATGTATGTTTTATAAGAGACAATTGCTCTATTAAGATAATAAAACCAGTATAGATGTTAAAGTTATTCTTTGTATATCTAAAATTCAAACTCCATTCATTAAATCAATTGAAACATCTTTGCGTCACCTTATTTCACATCTTTGTGATTATGGAGACTAATCTCTTCAAGTTTTTCAGAATACTTACCTCATAAGAAATATAATTATCTAATTCTGACATCATTTATAAATACTATTTGGATACAAGTGTGTTACAAAGTTAAAGAGATATTATTAAAATAGTGGGCATAACTCAAACACAAATAATTGATTTTTAAGTGAATATTTTCATTTCAATTTCAAATGAAAGGACCACATGGAATTTAAAATAGAAAATACATCATAAAAATATTTAAGCAAAAGACTCACCAAACACTATTTTTTTATGACAAATTACACATAATCCCCCAAAATTTTAATAAAATAATAATTATATTTTATCTAATTTTTAAAAATAAATTTTTACATTTTTAGTAAAATGATGTTCATCTTTCTCAAATTTTTAATAAAGTTTTATTTTTTTACTTTAATAAAAATAACATATTGACTAAATAAAAAAAGTCAAGTTTAAAAAAAATATAAAAAAATTGAATGATTTAGACATTATATATTAAAATTATAGGAAAAATTTATATTTTAATTATAAGTTGTCTTATAAAATATAAAATATATATTTTTAAGAAATATTATTCGAATATAAATGAACAAATAGTTATAATATATGTGAGTAAATCCATTACTTATTATTATATTTAAATATGATTTTATTACGATGATAAATATGTTATAAAAAAACTACAATTATAAATATAAATAAAATAAAGTGTAAATATTTTTTCTAATAATATAATGGATAAAAATTACTATTTAAAACTTGAAAAAGTATGAAATCATTTCAAAAAACTCAAGAAAGATGGATGAAATTTTTCCATGATGAAATCACTCAAGTTTTATTTATAAAAATATATTTTCATATTTAAGTTTTAATTTTCAGACTTTTAATTAAATCAATATGTATTTTTAAAATAAAATAAGATTAAAAACATATGAAAGATGAATTTGTCATTTTATTAGAAATATGAAAGAGATAAGTGTGTTGTAAAGAGTAAAAAGAAAAAAAGCAATGGTCCTTTTATTAAAAATTTAATAAACTTAATTTATAGTTTAAAATTAGAGGAGACATGAGTGTCATGTAACTTATAAAATCATAATAAATATTTTTATTCATTATTGTTAATATTTAAATCAAGATATTTTCATAGTTGAGAGCGATTTGACCAATATGGTAAACTCACTCGGATATCAGTGAAATTGTTATATACACTACAAAAAAATCATTAAATAATAACTAAATTTAGAGACAACAAATAATTAGTCACTATATTAACTAAATTAATACTAATTTAGAGACTAACAAAATATTTATATCTAAAGTGATTTCTATTATTAATAAAAATTTATAAAATAGTTTCTAAATTTGTATCTAAAAGATACTTAAGTTTTAGAGACTAATATTTTAGATTTTAAATTAGTCTCTAAAAGACTAGTAGAGATTAACTTAGTATATAAAGTTTTTTTTATCAACAATTTAGTATATAAAGTAGTAAGTAACTAATGGTTAGATATGAAATTATAAACTATTTTATAATTTTTTATTAATAATAGAAACTACTTTAGATATCAATAGTTTTTTTAGTTTATAAAATGATCTCTAATTTAATGAAAAAGTAACTAATTATTATTTTTCTCTAAAATTAGTTTTTATTTAATAATTTTCTTATAATGATATATATACCACTATATAGAAACTATTTATCAATTTAGAAAATAATTTAGAAACCAATACTTTTTTAGTTTTTAAAATGGTCTATAATTTAGTCACTATACCAACTAACTATTTTTTTTCTTTAAAATTAGTTTCTATTTAATTATTTTCTTTGCCGTGTATATATATTCAAAGTGTATATATATTCAATGGGAGATGATAGGTTAATGACATTGTCATTTTCTTATACTTTCATTTGATAACTAAGAATATTATTATTTTATTTCAAAATTTTGTTTATTTTTATTTATATTTGTTAAATATAATATTCTATCATTAAAAGGAGTTATAAAGAGGAAAAGTGGATGACAATGATGATGTTGAGCATTCTCTCAATAAATGGACACATTTCTGTGATTAGGTAAACAGTAGTAAGTAACACAGAGATAATATAGTTGATGAGGTATGATTAGGGTAAATAGTAGTAGAAATATTGCAATTTAATTCACACATGCATGAGTTGGAGGCAGAAGATTACGTGAGATTGTTTTGTGGATATATAAGTAAAGTTGAGGGGTGCATATACTCTAAACAGAACTTAGAACTTAAAGGTGATATTACTTATTGAAAACTGAGTAGTGAAAGTGGTATTTCTGATGCGTACTAGAAAAGTAAGGGATAAGTGGTGAGATCAGAGGTTGGTCCGCTATGACCACTAGGATGACTTGGCTGTAGGCTCAATGCAAACATGCGTGGACCTAAATTTGAGAATCCGATCACTGACTCGTACTCTCCTCCATTGTCTATCAATGCAAAACGTGGATCTTCTGCTCTTGCATCCTTCATATACACAATCAAACAATTCCTTTCAGAATATTTCTCTAATTCAATATCATAACCTCATGCAAACAGCTTTTTGCTTGAGTAAACATATCACCCTACATGTTTTATTTCTAGGAATATGATCAAATGAAGCAAAAGTTATGAATAAAGATGTCACCAAATGCATGCCTACTGATAAAGAGAAAACAAACTAACTTCCAAGCTCAAACCAAAGTTTATACATGCAGTAAATACTGGACATTAGAAGATCAAGATCAATAAGAGAAAAACAACAAAGAAATATCTTTTTCTCATTGTGCAAAGAAGGATATTGAAATATAAGACTACTATGGATTGTTGTTTTTACTTGGTGTGTTTGTATATAAGTTAGGAAGCATTACGTATATTAAAATGTACAGTAAAAGTATGCTAAAATACATACCAAGTCACGCAAGAGTCTGTTGTGCACTTCTTTCTCGTTATTAAACTAGAAAAAATACAGTAATGTCAATAATCAGATGAAGTGAAGCAACCACCAAAGAAAACAGTATTAACGAGATATGTTCATGACTTTACCTTCTTCCTCTGGGTGTCAATCTGATTTGTTATCACCTTATACTGTCAAGAGTTGTCACCATTAAGGAACTCGTTAGCATGGTAAGATATATAGTAAATTCGAAATCTTCAAACAGGACCACAACCACTATGTTTCCTTGTAAACAACAAAAATATTTTCTTTGTACACATGTTTTGTAATAAAATTTGGCACTAATATTAGTTTAAGTGTTTGTATTTTAATCACATTCAACGGTTGAACTTTCGTAAACAACAATATTACTTGTTTGGTGCAAATAACTTTCGGAGAATGTTAGAAAGAAAGCGATCAAGAAAGCAGGAAAGGATATATATATATGAAGAAATTATTAGGGATCTTGAACCATCACCATGTTCCATTCCATCTAAAGTGGCATGTATATAAGTTTTTAGATTTAAGATAATCTAGTTATGGAAAAGTGGGTATATAAAACTATCAAACAATTTCTTGTGTGTCCTTCTATGGATAAATAGATAATAATTGAAAATAGGTTTTATAGCCTGAGAAGATTTGTTGAAAGGAGTTACATTTTCATGCATGAAAAACAAAACAACAAGTGATCTAAGGGAACTTTATTAATGAAATAAAAATTACAAAACTAATTCTTGGAAAAAATGATTTTTTTAAGACTGTACTTAATTTTTTAAAAATAATTAAAAGTGGGTATATTTGTGTTTCCTTGTTACAGCATGGCTTTTTCACAAAATTGTTTCATACTATACCCTTATTTATGAAAAGACTATTATTAATCGTTGACGTGGACAAAACAATCAGATTAAAGTTCAGTAGCATATATATATATATATATATATATATATATATATATATGTTCAGATTAAATATTAAACTGCTCCAAATTTATATGTGAACCGAAAAAAGGACACGCATCATCACATAGAAAGAACTTCTACCCAGAAAACAAGCAAATTTTGCATAGTAACTTTTTATATTTTTAATTGAAAATATACAGTTTCCAATCAGTACAACTCATGTGGTTTTGCTCAGATCCAAACACTGTGTCACAGGCAATGAATCCAAAAGAACGAAGGGGGGTCCCCAAATTTTTTTATATCTCTAACAAATTCAATAGTGGACAACTAATTAAGCATCACTGCACACACATATAAACAAACTTTCTTCCTATGTACTCTTAAATTAAATTAAAAAATATGTACCAACTGAAATTGTTAGGTAGATTTCAAAAATTAATGAGCAAGTTATAAAAAGAGTATGAAATATATTAATAAAATGATTTAAAAAAAAAAAACTACTCTTGTCTTCAAATAGCAGAGGGCTCCATTCCCACCAAGGATAGTGTTATTGCTAATCACAAAGCAAAGATGGGAATGAACTAGCTAGTTCTGCTGAAAAGTTTAAAACGCCATTCATTTCAAGGTTAAAGGTTAAACCTTATAAAGTTATATTTCCTTAATAAAAAATAATCCCATAATACCTAGTGACCTAGTTATTATTTTTTTTAACCAAGAGGTATTTTAGAGTTCTATTTCACAGGGAACTAATTAATCATCTTATTGATCGAAAAGGAAAACGGTACTTTCGGACAACTCGGTGTTCAAGTTCAATACGAAATCCTAACCTTAGTTAAAAAAAGTTGAACTGCCAAATTATTTGCGTCATCCATTGATTTAAGAATTTTGATGAAATCCAAAGCATTAAGATTGGTATGATCAGACTTAAAAAACAACTAGGTATAGCTTTTTTTAATCTTGATTTTAATAAGGGTACACCAAAAACATGATAAAAGTTAAGATTTAATATGATATTTGAAGAAGGAACTACATATCCCGGCCAAAAGTGATGCTAAAATAGCTAGCACTCTCAAATCTGTACCTCCATGATATGTATCTACCTATCTATATATAGGCAGCTACCCTACACTGCCAAGTTTTCAATTAAGATTCATGCATACATTAATTAAGTGTTGTGAGAGAAAAGCAAAAACTAATGTATATAGGTAATTGGGGCATATAAAATTTCACCTTACGCTCACGAACAACCTTGGCGGCCTTGTCCATTTCTTCCTCGAGGAGCTTGAGATCTTCCATGTTCAGATCGATCAGACAATCTCCCATCCTCTGCCTAAGCCACGAGCAAGAACACCAGTAAACATATATGTGTATATATATATATATACATATATAAAACATGTGCCGATCCAGAAGGAAAACATTGAGTGAAATATATACCTAATCTCCTTGCGAAGATTCTTATTCACCTCCTTGAGTTTCTTCAAGTTCTCTTGCATATTCTGGCGAAGAAGAAGAAATAAAATAAGGTGGAAGGCAGAAGAAGTAAATCTGAGGAAAAGAGAAAAAAGGGGAGAGAGGAGAGAGAAGAGAACCTCGTAGTGAGAGTTCCAGAGATCAACTCCGAGAGTCATCTGGTATTGATCGAAGAAGTGTTTTGTTCTGAAAAAGAAAAGGACATGAGAGAAGATAGATAGATAGGTAGGTAGGTAGGGTTTGTTTGGGAATAGAGCTGTGGATGGAATTGAAGAGAAGAGAAGAGAATGCGAACGTACGAGGTGGAGGGGCTAATGTACTCGTGGAGTTTGCCAGTGCTGGAGAACATAATAATAGAAACCTTGGCATCGCAGAGAACGGTGAGCTCGTTGGCCTTCTTGAAAAGGCCATTGCGTCGTTTGGAGTAAGTGACTTGGCGGTTGGTGGTGTTCTCTATCCTCTTGATCTGGATCTTTCCACGAGCCATAGCTGCTGCTGCTGCTGCTTCCTTATGCTTATGCTTCTGTTTCTTTCTATCTGCTTCTGCGAATTCTGAGTGACATAGGAACAGGAATAGGATAATGAGTTAATGAGGGAAAGAGAAATAGAAAGGGAAGGTGGGGGGAGCTGCATTGCCTCAAATGGGAGGGCTCTTTGCCAAATTAACGAAAGCTATTGCAGGCTTTGTCATAAACGTCTTATGCTCTTTCTCGTTTCATCGTCAACGCCGCTCCCATGTGCCCACTGGGGACCCTTACTTTCCGTCTCTCTCCGTCACGGAACCGTAAACCTTTCTCCCTTCTCCCTTCCCCCACTCACCATGCTTAGGGCAACTCTCACGTCTTATCTTTCATCACTAATCCTCATCTTACCCCGTTTTAACAAATAATTAATCTTTTTTTAATATTTCAACACTTCTGCTTTACAACTATAACGAACCTTTTATCTTACTTATTCATAATTTCTAACATGCTTCACCACAATGACAGTAATTAATGTAATTAAAACATTTCCATTTCAAACACTCCTATCCTAAGGTTTTTCTACCACTGTGTGGTTTTTTTTTTCTTTTTTTTATTAAAATGGGTCCGTTTGAAAAAAATTACAAAAATGGGTCAGTCGTGTCAACTTGACACGACTTTGTCCACGTCATTTTTTTTTATATCAAGTAGTGAGTTATGTAATATTTAAAATTAATTTGATACATAATTTTTTAAGAGTGTTAGTTTTAAGTAATAAAAAAAATTAGATAATCATGTATGGATCATGATTGACGGTAACGTAATATATTTATTTGAGAAGTGTTATTGTATTTGAAAAATAAATAGAGAATTATTTTTGTGGATGATTCAATTCCAACTAAACTAAAAAGATGTTCACATTATAGAACTGAATGTCATAATAGAAGCAATTGTTCGCAGTTTAATAATAAAATTCAATTCCAAGTTTGATTATTAATTTCCTAATTTTCTTTACCTATGTATTTATTCCTTCATAGAAAAATTATTTATCAATTTAATTTTAAATATTACATAACTTATAATTCTAATTATAATGCATATTTATTTAAAAAAAATTAAAAAAAATATGACTTGAATAAAGTCGTGCAAAATTGACACAACTTCATATTGATGTATCAAAGTCGTGCCAATTTGACACAACTTCTTCATATGAAGTCGTGTCAAGTTGACACCATTTGTTATTTTTGTAATTTTTTTTAAACAGATATCATTTTAGTAAAAAAAAAAAAAATAGCCCATATCAGTAAAAGAACCCAGCCAGCGTGATATTTTTAAGAATGTCGCATCACAAAACTCAAGTTAATCAAGTGGATATTGAAAAAAGCATTAATTAAAACGAGTTAATGGGAGTTTCCGTTTGAATGGGTCCTATCTGAAGCAAACAAACTCTGTGAGTTGACGCCATTAAAAACTGTGATTCCTAAAACAAGGGAGTTCCGTGATAGCTGTTTCCTCCGGCATTGAACGCAACGTTATATCCTTGAGATTACAGATTGCTCTACACGTTGATATATATAGTTATATGTACACCTGTTGTGTTACTCGTAGCTAGGTTTAGGTGTTAAATGAAAGTGAAGAAGGACCAATTTAAAGTTCAAACATCCAAAAGCTTTACCTTGTCACGCCCCACTAAATTGGAAAAAAGTTAACGTTGTTCATCCAGGCCTTCTGGTGTTGTCATTTCCAATACCTCAACACCAAATTTTGAACTTCTAATCGCTTCCTCTTAAACTCTTTTTTTATTTGTTTTGCGCCATTAACATAAAAAAATGGGGTCACAAACTGTGAATGGCAATAACTGTTATTGTTGATTTAGTCAAGAAATTATGAACTTTATGCAAATGATTGGATAAACTATTTGGCATTACTTTAAACTATATACTTATTTGGACGCTTAATTTTTAGGGCTTTCTATCTTAATTTCATGATAGTAGTTCAATTCGAGTAAAATTATGCTTTAAGACATAAATATGAATTGTATTATAAGAAGAATAGAACAATCATGTCAGAACAACTCATGACTTGATACCATTTTTTCAAGTGGGATTGCGACAAGTCAATTTAACTGTAGGTTTCGAGGAAATAGGACAAACGATCTTACTTTTGAGTAACTCTATTTAAAAATCCCTTTTCATTTTTATTAACATTGTTAATTTTTTACCATACTCTATCATATCAAATAAGTATTTCTCTAACACTTACTGTTGTGTGCACTTAGTATATTGCAATTACTAATGATAACATTGACATCAAACTTTTGAATTAATACATTAAATATTTTACAAGTTAGAATTTCATTGAAAAATAATATAAACGAATTATCTTACTTATATATTATTTATTTTGTCAATTTCTGTCATTGTGAGCCTTCGTATTCATGTTTAGATTCCACCAATGAGTTTTTGAATATATGGTGACACTTACATTCCAACAAGCTATGCGATTATTAGTTTTGTAGTGAGGAGTGAAAGTGTGATCATTCTTTGATTGAGATTAATTTTTTCATTTTCTAATCTTTTTTTCTCCATAATATTACTTTTCTCAATTGTTCAGTAAAGAAAGGGTCATTCTTCCTAATCATTTGTAAATCATGGTAATCAGAGTTTGATTTCAACATTATAGTAACATTTCCAGAAGTTCGCGTAACATTTCTTGAACTTTCATCGAATTGGTATTTGAATCACGTTTTCTTGATCGGTTGGTGAGTACAATTCTCGAGCTTCGTTATGTTTTGGTGATAACATTGTGAAATACAATCCGTTTGAAATGAAGGCAGCAAGCGTGAATCAAATTATTTGAAACAACTGTGTATCATTCCTGAGGTCAAAATTGTGAATATCCATTTTGTACATCAAACACAGAAATTAAAAATAAAAATATTTCATAATAAAAAAAATTTAACAGCAAAAAATAATAAATTAAATATTGATCATTTCAGAGTGATCCAATTCTTATAATCCTCACAACACCAACTTTATAATTATCCAACAAAATTACACACTTAATCAATCTCATACAAACCAATGGATCAAGACATCAATCAAAATAGAAAAAGAAAAATAGAAAAAAAAAGCAGAATGTAACTTAAAAATAATTCAAGATTAAATCTTTAATTAAATCATATCAAACATTTCTAAACAATTAATCACCTCCTTTAAAAATCATATTATTCTTGTGTTTTGAAATCTCGTTAACTTATTGTTACCCAAACTTCATTAATTTCATAATAAAATTAAAACAGGGGTTTGGAAAAATAGAAAATAGAATTTCAATGAAACTTGAAATCAATTTATCCAAAGTGTTGCATCAACATTTATATGAATTCCGTGAAGCAGCATTTGGATCCAAGCGGTTGGACTATTTCCTTGAAGCAAATAGTAGCAATTATTAGTGAAGCAGGCACGTGAACTGAATTGCCTTCTGGTGGAAATTATAATAAAGAATCTTGATTCTAAATTTATAGTTAAAATTTAGTTCCATATAATTTTAAATATCTAAATTTGTAATCATTCTTTCAAATTCTCATTTATTTAATTTTTTTAATATCTAGAGTTGAATTCAAGTAATATGTTTATTATCTCTTTTTTTAGTTCTTAATCTTTTTATTTGATTTATAGTATACTACCTCCGTATTTTTAAAATTATGTTGTATGTAATTTTATTGAATTAATATATAACATAAAACAAATGTTGATATACATAAAAACGAAAATATTAATTTTGAGTTATAAATTAATATTGATGTAATTTCTTTAATATAATTAATTATATTTATTGTGTTATAAATTTAAATTTGTTTAATATTTTTTTACTGTAATTTAATTATTAAAATTGTATGTTGAAACTCATATTGATAAGAGAAAATGTTTTTATCTTATTTTTTCTTAGTAATATTTGATATTTAAAATATACAAATACACATATAATAATATACATAGTCTTAGATTTATTCAAAATTCCGTTTTGTTTCGTTTTCAAACTCTAACGGGTTTGGACCTTTGACTTATATGAGATTCGTCTCATGATACCTTTATTGTGTGTTTTTAATTTTGTTAGGATCTATGACTTTGTCAATATGGTAGGCGTTTCTTAATATGATAAGGACAAAGTGTAATTTTGTATTAGAGATCACCCTTAAAAATTCATATTTATTAATTTTTTATTATTAATAATATATATAATAATAATAATAAAAGTAAAAAATGTGGATACACAATTTACCTAATAAAAGATAAATGGAATTCCTTTATATATTGTTGCAGATATATTAAAGATAAAATAATTTTTAAAAATTTTGTTGTTTATAAATTTTTGTATTGTTTTATATTTTAAGTAATTTTGATGAGTAAATAGTAGTTCAACCATAATATGTTAGACACAAACTGTAGTGGACAAGACTCGAATCCAAGTTCTTTTCGGTGACCAAACAAGTTTTAACCACCATAATAGATAACTTCTTTTATCATATTATGATTTTTATTATACTTATTATTATTATTAATGTGAGGCACGTGAAAATTTTGATAAATATGTAGCTTAAATATAATTTAATAAAAATTATATTAAAACTTTCAAAAACTTTAATTTATTTTATTTTAAATTTATATAACAAATAAATAAATTTAATGTATAAAAGAAATATATATAATTTATAAAAGAAAATCTTTAATTTATACAAAACAATTAAATTCAATTTATACAACAAAAATAATTCATTTCATTTATACAACAAAACAAAAAGTTATTTTAATTTATACAACAAAAACTTAATTTCATTTATAAAACAAAACATATATTTAATTTATACAACAAAAAATAAATACATAATATTTTTAAAATTTAAATATGTATTTTTTTTACCCAATTATTATTTTTCTACATCTTTCAATTCTTTATAAACTTTATAAGATAATTTCTTTAAATAATTTTAAATTAAACACTTAATCAATTTAATAAATTTAATTTAACTAATTTATATCTAAATACTTATTACAATATTATAAATTGAATTAATTAATTTTTAAAAAATTTAAGTATTTTATATAACATTTATAAATTTAATTACATTTTTTCTTTTACTCAATTATTATTTTTTAACATTTTTCAATTCTTTTTAAATTGTTTAAGATAATTTTTTAAAATAATTTAAAAATAAACATGTAATCAATTTAATTTAACTAATATATACCAAAATTATTAAAATTAAAATAAATACAATAAACAAGTAAAAATTATAATATTTATTACCATGTTATACATTAAATAAATATAAAATCAATAAACTCTAACTATGCGTGGGCTATAACCCACGCTTCCTATTATTTGCGTCGGTCGTAGTCCACGCAACTGAAATATTTTTTTTATTTAAATTTATACATGCGTCCATTATGCGTCGGATTGCAAAAAAAAATGTGCGTCGGCTTTGCGTGGGTTTGACCCACGAAAATCACGTCTACACTTAGCTCACTGATACATATGGAAGCTAAATCATTGTTTTCTTGTAGTGATTTATATTTTATGAAAAACTTTTCAATTTCCATATATTCTCTTAGGACGACTTTAGACAAAAAAAAAAAACTCCAATGTTTATATTAAACATTGGTTTTATTCAATTGTTTAAATCATTAACTAAAATTTTCAGTTTTGATAATACTTTATAAATATATTCTCTAGTTTTGTAAGCATGTGTTTAAGATGAATTTTATAAAAAAATCATTTTGTTTTTTAAAGAATGGTGAATTCTAACTAGAACATTTAGTTTTAACAAAAGACATAGAGATTTATGATATATCAATCTTTCATACCCATTAACTAGTCCTACTTAAGTCTTCATTCACTAGTAAATGTCAAAATTATCTTTATAAAACTTTATTCTTACCTTAATTTATCTTAACTATATTCATCTAGTAAATATATAATCATAAGATTCATTCTAAATTGACTCTTATCCAATTAAAATTATCCTTATAAAGACAATGTCTCATATTTCAAGACACAAAAGTAAGAAAGAAATAAGAATAACCATAGAAGACTGGATGAACAAGTATAAAGATACATAAATTTCAATAATAAACATATTTACTTTATCAAAACATATATAATAAAGATGGGGTCAAAATATGGTTTCCTTGCTATCAAGAAAGAAAAGAAGATATGCACAAATAAAATTTCATTATTGAACCATATTAGCCTTGCTTTATTCATGTTACACTATGTGTGTTTTGATGTTGATGGTTTCAATTTACTTTCATAAAATAGTTACTTTAAAAATATTGTAAACATTACTCAAAACTTGCATGGATAACTTATAACATTATTAACTAAGTTTAGTTGCTATAACTTTATTGAAAATAGTTTCATTAAAATTTATAAGATCTTATTTGTATTCAGACACAAGAAAAAGATATATTTAAATATGTTATCAATGAAATATGTTATGAATACCTAAATTTCATTATTAATTTTGCATGGCATAAAATGAAAAATTAAATAATTTTTTAAAATACATATTCTTTATTATTCACCAAAATCTACACAAAATATCTCATATTTTATTTTTTAATTATTTTTAAAGATAAAATAATTTTGACATTTCCAAAAAATTAAAACTTAATTGCAACAATCACATCACACTCAAACTTTAATAAACATTTTCTACAAATCTACTTTATATACATTAATCTAAACAACCTAATATTTTTTCCACTTTATATGCATTGTTATCAAAAACTAATTTCAAGATCACAAAAGTAGATTAATTTTATTTGAACAAATTGCATTTCTTTACTTTTTGTTGTTTAATAAAAATGGTCATGTATGTGACTAGAACAGATATATTATTTTAAATGAATGGTTTTCAATGGTTATAACTGTTTCCATAATAGCTTGATTATAATTAAAGACCAATCTTTGTTTTTTTTTATGGACAATATAAAAAAAAAAAAAATCACTCCAAAGATGGTTCAACCCTTATACATAAAGAGCAAAACACCTTACCTCCTACGAAACATCTACCTGGTTAACTAAGGAACAACCAAACTAACCACAATAAAACATTAAACAACCATCCTCATACAATCCATTAGGTTCAAAACCTAATTAGAGTATCAGAAAGAAGCACAACGAGACTTTGCATAAATCAACGACCAAACTTTTACCTGTATCAAGATGAATACTTCAAGCACATCTACCACCCCTATCGAAGGACACGCGGTTCCTATAATTTCAAATACCACTCACAACTCCAATATAAGAGTTGCTTGATCCTCAAATGAATGAAAAGACATTGTCATCTAAATTCGAATTAAGCAATTAGGTAAACACGACATAATTAATTTATTGCAACAAAATATCAGAACTTAGACAACGGGAAAATTCATGAACTTGTTGTCTTTATATTTAGCTAACACTATTACTTGTGCGAATTCCCTTCCTCTTGGACTTGCGTGTCTCGTATTTTTTATAAAATATTACCTTTGATATTTTTTTAAAAATTAAGAAAAAAACCACTCTTATCATAAGAAATCCTTATTTATTATTTGAAAAATATGTTAACTTACAGATCTACATTGATAAAAAATAATGATATTTTATAATATATAGATGGATTAAAAGTCATTTACGGAACCATTTTATAAAATTAATTAAAATGAAAATTTATTTATAAATATATAATTAGAGAATCTTAAAAAAAAACTGTATATTGAAGAATCTACACCAATTACAAATAATTATGTATTTATATGTATAAATCAAAACTGTATATATAATAAACTCCTATTTATTATTTTATCGTAGTCAACAAAGTATTACTAATACAGAATATTAAGTTGTTATGATTGACAGGGTATAATCTTTAGTTCAAAGTGTACCTGTATGGATATTGGGGACTGAGTAATGTTGATCCACGTCGATACAAGGTGTCTTCTTCACTCTTGGTTGTCCTATTCTTCAAGTCTTCTTTCTCTTCGCGTGCTTCGGCCGGCCGGCGGGGGTACCTGCGATTGCACTCCGACGCTCAAGTCAGCGATGGTGCTCAAGTGAGAATTCTCTGATAGTATGGAAAACGTACCTTTTCCCCCTTTTCAGAAGTCTCTTTAGTAGGTTGACCTGGGCCTTGGCCATGTGGGCCAATCAGTTGATGGTTAGAGACATGCTTAGTGGTCTTTGGGTCGTGCCTGGTGGTTTCCTGAAAACCAGGGGAGTGGTCTAGAGAACGTGTTTTTACTTCGTCAATGGTTGTTATAACTGCTCTTTTCTACACGTGTAACCACGTTCTGGATTAAATTAGATTTATTCGACATAAACCATTCGGTCGTCCGGCTAGAGGTCATGGAAGGACGAAGAGTCGTATAAGACGCAGGGGTTTTTGTAATAATTTTACCATGAGAATCCTGCGGTCGTCCGGTGCCGACCGGTACACTTGCCCCCAGGCTCGAGGTCATGGAAGGACGAAGAGTCGTATAAGACGCAGGGGTTTTTGTAATAATTTTACCATGAGAATCCTGCGGTCGTCCGGTGCCGACCGGTACACTTGCCCCCCAGGCTCGAGGTCATGGAAGGACGAAGAGTCGTATAAGGCTCAGGGGGTTATTGAAACAATGCGTGATAGCTGGCATCATTAATATGTGGCAGAGATGTGATGCATGGATGGTCGTGAATTAACTACCGTGTAGGCTCCCTACGCGGGAACTGATAGCCCTTTACGGGTCGTCCAAGCAGTGGGTGGATCTAAATGGTGAGCACCTTCTTCTTGCGGTCGTTCGGCTGATAGCATATTTGTATCTTACCTTCGTGTTTGTGGTGCAGAAATTGTTGAGTGCTCAAGTTGAACAGCTGCGAGGGTTCATGTTGCGCATCAACGAAGAGTCATTCAGGCAGGGAGTTCGGCAGGTCGCCTTTTTCCATGGGGTGCCGGACGACGATGAGCGATACGACTCGAACATGGATGTTGTGGGCGGCCGTCTGATGCCTCTGGGGGACGAGGAGGCCGAAGAGATGCCACGTGCAGATGATACCGTACCGCCGGAGGAGTCGATGCAACCGGATGACACCCTTGATATTGTTTAATATTTTCATTACCTGGGCCCGGGGTGTGGGCTAAAGACAATTTTATTGCTTTGTGGCGTGTTTTGAACTATTTTACTTTTTGCTATCGAATTTATTTTCATGTTGCTACTACCACGCAATTTAATACCGGACGACGGTGCTTTGATGAAGAATTTGATGTCGCGCGTAACTTGGACATTTATATATAATTTAATTGAATTTCTGACTAAGGTAATTTAATTGAATTTTTGACCGAGTGAACGGTTAGTTAATTTAATTGAATTTCTGACCAAGATTGGTGAATAACGTTTAAGTTACAATTCGGATAACTTTCGTTATATCTTCCGATCGAATGAACGGTGAATTAATTGAATTTCTGACCAAGATTTGGTGAATAACATTTAAGTTATAATTCGGATAACTTTCGTTATATCTTTCGACCGAATGAACGGTGAATTAATTGAATTTCTGACCAAGATTGGTGAATAACGTTTAAGTTATGATTCAGATAACTTTAGTTATGTATTCCGACCGAATGAACGGTGAATTAATTGAATTTCTGACCAAGATTGGTGAATAACGTTTAAGTTATGATTCGGATAACTTTCGTTATGTATTCCGACCGAATGAACGGTGAATTAATTGAATTTCTGACCAAGATTGGTGAATAACGTTTAAGTTATGATTCGGATAACTTTCGTTATGTATTCTGACCGAATGAACGGTGAATTAATTGAATTTCTGACCAAGATTGGTGAATAACGTTTAAGTTATGATTCGGATAACTTTCGTTATGTATTCCGACCGAATGAACGGTGAATTAATTGAATTTCTGACCAAGATTGGTGAATAACGTTTAAGTTATGATTCGGATAACTTTCGTTATGTATTCCGACCGAATGAACGGTGAATTAATTGAATTTCTGACCAAGATTGGTGATTTAAAGTGCCTCGTTAAAACCTTCTCGGTAGAAAACCCTGCTTAGGGATAAAACTACCGAGCGAGGAAAGAGTGCACTAAGTTTATTCATCAACTGTAATAGAATTTGAGATGCGTGGCATTCCACGTTCTCGGTACAGATTTTCCTGACAAATATTCTAAGTAATAAGCTCCTCCTGTTGCTGTGTCGGAGATGCGGAACGGACCTTCCCAATTGCTTGAAAACTTTCCTCCGTCCTTCCGGGCGTCGCTGCGCATGCGCCAAACTAGATCTCCTTTCTGATAGCTTCGTGGCTTCACTTTGGAGTTGTACCTTCGTGCTGCTCGTATCTTGCATGCTTCTTCCCTTATCTTGCATTTGTCCCTTAATTCATTGATGAGGTCGAGGCCGACTAGTAGACTTTCCTTGTTTAAGTCTAGGTCTAACGTCTGTCGGCGTAGTGAAGGCTCGCCGATTTCGACCGGAATCATGGCTTCTGTGCCGTACGTCAGGCTATAAGGTGTTTCTTGAGTTGTTGACTGGGGAGTACAACGATAAGCCCACAGAACCTCTAACAATTCTTCAGTCCAATTTCCCTTGGATGGGCCAAGTCTCTTCTTTAACTCATTGAGAATAACTTTGTTGGCGGCTTCCGCCTGACCGTTGGTTTGAGGGTGTTCGACCGAACTCGTTATATGTTTGATGTGAAGTTTCTCATAGAATTCAGCTAGCCCACGGTCGGTGAACTGTCGACCGTTGTCTGTGATAATGATCTGAGGTAGGCCGAACCTGCAGACAATGTTTTTCCACACAAAGCTTTGTACGTTCCGGGCGATGATGGCTGTTAGTGGTTCAGCCTCAATCCATTTGGTAAAGTAATCTATACCCACCAGTAGGAACTTGCATTGCCCTTTTCCGGGTGTGAAAGGTCCGATAATATCCATTCCCCATTTCACGAACGGCCAAGGGGATAGGATGTAGTGCAAGTGTTCTGGTTTTTGGTGCAATAAGGTGCCGAACTCTTGACATTTCACGCACTTTTGAACGTATTCAGTGCAGTCTCCCTGTAAGGTCGGCCAGTAGTATCCTGCTCTTAGAATTTTGGCGGACATAGTCCGCGCTCCTGAATGGGTTCCGCATATCCCTTCGTGTAACTCGGTCATTACATAAGTGACTTGTTCTGGACCAAGGCATTTTAGGAGGGGACGGGAATACCCTCTCCTGTAAAGATCTTCGCCAATCAGTATGTATCGGGCGGCTTGTAACTTCATCGTTTTCTCCAAATGTGGATCGCATACACCATCGGTAAGATATTGTTTTATGGGAGTCATCCAGTTAGGTTGGGTGTCAGTCGCCATGCATTCTTCGGTACCAACACTTGGTTTAGCCAGGGTCACGTGTATGGCCGACCGGTGGACGCCTTTCTTTTTTAGGGTAGCCAATCTCGATAGAGCGTCCGCCCTAGTATTATTTTCCCTCCGTACGTGTTGGAAGGAGATTTCTTTGAACCTGTTTAGAAGATTTTTTACGAAATGAAAATACTGTTGGAGTAATGTTTCTCTTACCTCATACTCCCCTGTAAGTTGTCCGACGACTAGACGGGAGTCGCTTTTACAAGTTATATTTGTTATCTCCAATTCAATCGCCAGATGCAAACCTGCGATTATAGCTTCGTATTCGGCTTGATTATTGGAAGTTTTAAATTCAAATTTCATGGCTTGTTCGACAACAATCTCCCCTGGTCCTTCAAGTACAACTCCTGCTCCGGACGAACGACTGTTAGATGACCCATCTACGTATAATGTCCATCGGGGAGTCCGTTCGGTCGGATAGGGAGTGAGTTCTGCTGTGAAGTCGGCGAGGGCTTGGGACTTGATGGCTCCCCTGGGTTGGTATTCGATGTGGAATTCTGACAGTTCGACTGCCCAACCTATCATTCGTCCGGCGAGGTCAGGTTTGGTGAGAATCTTCATAATGGGATAGTTAGTCCTAACAATGACCTTGTGATTTTGGAAATACATCCGCATCCGTCGTGCGGTAATGACCAAAGCGAAGGCAACTTTTTCGACCATTTGGTACCGGGTTTCTGCGTCATGTAAGACTCGACTTACAAAATATACTGGTCGTTCTTCCGCTTCAATTTCTTGTACCAGAGCGGAACTCACCGCTTCATTGGAGACGGCGAGGTAGACCACAATGGGTTCCCGTGCGTTCGGTTTCTGGATGACCGGTGGAGATGCCAGAAATGCTTTTAACTGTTGGAAATTTTGTTCACATTCATCTGTCCATTCAAATTTACTTGTCTTCTTCAGAAGTTTTATGATGGGTCTCGTTCGTTCGGCAAGCTTGGGTACGAATCGAGACAACGAAGTGAGACGGCCGACTAGTCTCTGGATCTCTTTGAGTCCGTTGGGACTTCGCATTTCGGTGATTGCCTTGCATTTTTTTGGATTAGCCTCTATACCCCGATGTGTGAGCATGAAGCCTAAGAACTTCCCCCCTTCTACGCCGAACGCGCACTTCTCCGGGTTTAAACGCATGCGGTATTGACGCAAGGCTTGAAAAACCTCTTTTAAGTCAGAAACATGTTGTTCGCAAGAGTCTGATTTGACGACGATGTCGTCAACGTATACTTCTACATTCCGACCGATCATGTCGTGGAATACGTGATCCATGAGTCGCTGGTATGTGGCTCCTGCATTCTTGAGGCCGAACGGCATGACTTCATAGAAGAAATTATCAGAATCTGTTCTAAACGCGGTTTTTTCTCGATCACGGTGGTACATTTGTATTTGATTGTAACCTGAATAAGCATCAAGGAAACTTAAGATTTGATGACCGGCTGCACCGTCGACCAGCCGGTCGATAGTAGGTAGAGGATACGAGTCCTTTGGGCACGCCTTGTTAAGGTCTGTGTAGTCTACGCACATTCTCCATTTTCCATTCGTCTTTTTTACCATCACTACATTGGCTAGCCATGTCGTATAGTGGGCCTTTTGAATAAAACCAGCTTGGATTAGCTTGTCGGTTTCTTCTCGTGCGGCTTTGCGCCGTTCTTCACCTAGTTTCCTTTTCTTTTGAGCGATCGGCCTGGCCTCTGTATAAACAGACAATCGATGGGTAATCACATCTGATTTTACCCCTGGCATGTCTGCGGCCGTCCAGGCGAAAAGATCAGCGTTCTTTGTTAATGTTTTACCGATCGTCTCTCGGTCGTCTGGTTTGAGGGATGTTCCCATGTATGTTTTCCGGTCTTTGTCCCGAAGGAATATGGGTTGAAGATCTTCTCCTGCTTCCATTCGGGGATCATCCAGTCGAGGATCTAGATCGACTAAAGCGACCAAGTGTCTTCTAGATTCTCTTCCTCTGGAGCGTCTTTCTGTTGACCGACCTCTTCGCTCTGTGGTCCGTTCGGCTGACGTGGTATAAAGCCTTCGGGTCGGCTCCACCTTCAGGCTAGCTACATAACACTCTCGTGCTGTCTTCTGGTCTACATGCACGGTTGCTATATCTCCATTGACCGAGGGGAACTTCATAGCTAAATGAGGAGTTGAGACAATGGCTTTCAATCTGTTGATAGATGGTCGACCGAGCAAAATATTGTACGATGTATTGGCATTAACGAGTAGATATCGTATGTTGATGGTCTTGCTGAGGTAATCATCCCCGAACGTGGTGTATAGATCGATAAATCCTTTCGTATCCACTCTTTCCCCTGAGAAACCAACTATCTGCTCGTTGTAGGGTTGTATCTCTGCTTCTGGAATCTTCATCTTCTTAAACGTTTCCCAATATAGGATGTCGACCGAGCTACCCTGATCTACCAAAACTTTTGCAATTGCAAATTTATCTATCTCCACAGTTATTACCATGGGGTCATCTTGAGATGGATCGATTGCTGTGAAGTCTTCGTCAGTGAAAGTGATTGGTGGTATATGCGGTCGGCGTTGCGTGGGAGTCGAATGAACGGATTGAATTGCTCTCAAATGTTTTTTTCTTGCTGAATTAGAGCATCCTCCACCCGCAAAGCCACCTGCAATGTAATTAATTTCTTGAGGGGGCTGACCGAGCGACACCGGTCCAGCGATTGTATTGATGACTGTGCGAACTTTTTGTTTAGTTCGACTTCTACGTTCAGGGCTTTCGCTTTTAGGCCTCGTTCGTCTGATCGGACTTTCGCTTCTTTTTCTTCTGTTTGAACGATAGTGGTTGTCACGGGTCCGGTCGTCTCTTCGTCCCGAACGTTCGCGGGGATCATGATCACGCTGGGGTGACCTGGGTGCAGTGATGGTGGTTTTCACGAACTTGCGCAGATGACCGGCCTGGACGAGCTCTTCAATTTTATCTTTCAGTGCTTGGCATCCTTCGGTCGTGTGGCCATAGTTACGATGGTATTGGCAACGTTTACTGGTGTCGGCATTGGGAGGGGTTTGTGATGGCCTCAATGTCGGAATCAATTCAATCTGCAGTGCTTCGTCGAGAACCTTACCCCTTGGTACAATCAAGGGAGTGTAGTTGTGGAAACGGGGTCCCCCATTGGGGCGATGTCGTTCTCGGTCGGTCGGTATTGTGGGGGGACGAATTCCTTTGCTCTTGTCCGTGTTCTCAGCATAAGTTTTTCGATGATAGTCAATATGTTCTTCTATCTGCATGAACTTTGTTGCTCTTGTTCTTAATTCATCCATATTGCACGGAGGTCGTTTGATAAGGCTTTCAGTGAACCTTCCTGGTAGTATGGCCGAGACCAAATGATGCATGGCTATTTCTGGATTAAGATTACGAATGTTCATACACACTTTGCTAAATCTGTTCATGAATGTTCTCAATGATTCTCCCCTTTCTTGTTTGACATTTAGAAGAGACATGGAGGATGTCCGATGAGGTCTACTTGTGGCGTATTGCGTGGTGAACTTCAATTCCAAAGCGTCGAAGCTTGCAATGGAATTGGGTGGAAGGTCCGAAAACCATCCAAGGGGGCCTTCCCTGAGAGAGGTGGGGAAGACTTTACACCATACCGTTCGGTCGGTCGTGTAAAGGGTCATTTGAGTTCTAAATATATTCAGATGTTCGTCTGGGTCTGTGGAACCGTCGTAAAGGTTTATCGTTAGGCCCCTCCACTTGTCAGGGAGAGGAGTGGCTATGATGTCATCAGTGAACGGATGGCCTTTCGGGTTTGCTACCTCGTTTGGGGTTACTGGCTTCACACTCTGACGGGTGTGTTGAACGAGTGACGTGTGAGGTATAGCCTGGGCTATTGTTCTTGTTCCTGATTGGAACGGTGATGGAGAAGGTGCACGTGAATGCCCTTCGCGTTCAGATTGCTCAAGTCTATCCAACAATCTCTTGTTCTGTTCTTTCAATTGTGCTATCTCCTCTGCGTGTTGTTGACGCTCTTCTTCTCGTCTTTTCCTTTCTTCATCCTGGCGAAGTTGATCGATGACTCCTTTTTGGAGTAACTCCTGCATCTGAATCTGGAGGGTTTGTAGTATGGTCCTATGCTCTTCAGAGATATCATTGTTGTTGTTGTTTGCCGTTGAGCCCATCTTCAAGCGTTGGGATCTTTGGGTCTGGAAATAATGATTACTCGGCCCCACAGTGGGCGCCAATTGTACCTGTATGGATATTGGGGACTGAGTAATGTTGATCCACGTCGATACAAGGTGTCTTCTTCACTCTTGGTTGTCCTATTCTTCAAGTCTTCTTTCTCTTCGCGTGCTTCGGCCGGCCGGCGGGGGTACCTGCGATTGCACTCCGACGCTCAAGTCAGCGATGGTGCTCAAGTGAGAATTCTCTGATAGTATGGAAAACGTACCTTTTCCCCCTTTTCAGAAGTCTCTTTAGTAGGTTGACCTGGGCCTTGGCCATGTGGGCCAATCAGTTGATGGTTAGAGACATGCTTAGTGGTCTTTGGGTCGTGCCTGGTGGTTTCCTGAAAACCAGGGGAGTGGTCTAGAGAACGTGTTTTTACTTCGTCAATGGTTGTTATAACTGCTCTTTTCTACACGTGTAACCACGTTCTGGATTAAATTAGATTTATTCGACATAAACCATTCGGTCGTCCGGCTAGAGGTCATGGAAGGACGAAGAGTCGTATAAGACGCAGGGGTTTTTGTAATAATTTTACCATGAGAATCCTGCGGTCGTCCGGTGCCGACCGGTACACTTGCCCCCCAGGCTCGAGGTCATGGAAGGACGAAGAGTCGTATAAGACGCAGGGGTTTTTGTAATAATTTTACCATGAGAATCCTGCGGTCGTCCGGTGCCGACCGGTACACAAAGAAACTGAAAATCGTGAACCGTATCACGGAGAGCGAAGGTTGGAGTACATGTAAACGTATATTATACGATATATAGCAGTACTGAGTTTCATGTATATATCCAAATTTTGCTTCCTAATTCTCTACGTTTCCGCATCCTTCTTTTAATCACCGTATCCGTTTTAATTTGCGTTTAGACAAAGGGATAAGCAATGTACATATTCTTCTAAGAAAAATGAAAAGAAGAAGAAAAACCAAAATACTAGAGTATTTATTAAAGATTGAGTTTAAACCTATTTTTTTTACACAAAAATTATAAGATAAAGATTATTTTCAACACATCACTTTTATGGTTATTTTTCAGACTAAATATTAGTAAATAATCGAATAAAGTAACATAGCAAATCTTATTAAAATTATTTTTAATATCATATTAATTAACAAGTTTAAATTTAATTAATTCTCACAAAATTATTTATAAAGTAAAAATTATCTCAGTTAGGGGTATCTTGATCTTGCTACTTGTGGAAGTATTTTTCGTGTAAGTACAAGGGAGTTTATTGGTGTTTTTTCTGCGTTTTTTGAAATTCAGACGGTTATAGTTGCTGAGTTTTATATAGTTATACATGTTATGAAGGAAGCTCAAAAGATGAGGTTTAATAATGTTTGTGATTCTGCACTGTTTTGTCTGTGTTTACTGGTAGGATTAATCTTCCATGAATGTTTCAATGAAATACTTACTCAATTTTTCCGTGGAGAGGATGCGCGTGCTGATAAGTTGACTAATTTATGATTTATTCATAGAGAATAATTTCATTGGTATAATAAGCTTTCATTTAGTATATTCTTATAATTCTTTATGAATATGTATAGTCTATCCATGTATCGTTTTTGTTAATATATGAATTTTGGTTTAGTTCTCCCATATTTTTGTATTTTTTTTAATAATATTTTTTTCATGTGATGAGAGATGATTGTTGTTACTTATCATCTTAACTAACATGTCAAGTTTCATAGTGATGCTTAAAAAAAAAATTTATTAAAAAAAATTGATGATAAAAATGTGATATTTTGAATAGAGTTGAGTGTAAATTAATGTTTTCTCTTATTTCCATATAGGTAAAACTGAAACTGGTAGAGGTGTGGCTATTTTTGACATAACATGAAGCAGATATTAACAGTCTATATTTATAACTTCCGAAGTAAGAGGTAGCAGTAAGTTGCGTTGGTTGTGTAGTTGGTCGAGCAGGTAGCAGAGTTCAAATTTTCGGGTATCAAAGAATTCAGTTATATTTTTCACATACATGACAGATTAAACTATTGCCTCTCCAACTCTGTATTTATTTATATGAGATAGTCATGGAAATGTTGATTGTAGAATATATTTGGAAAATTTATTTAGGATTTTATGGAAGAGAAGTAGAAATCTAAAGAAAGGAAAGGGAGTACAAAATATAGTAGTTGTTTGAGTTTTGGAATGAAAATAGAAAAAGTATTGTAATTGATTTGATTCATATAATAAACTATTTTTGTATTAATATATTCTAAAATTATTTTTTTTAAAAAAATATTTTAAATGAAATTTAAATTAAAATAAAAATAAAAATTAAAAATTAAAAAGTACATTCTAAAATAATAATATATTAAAATAAATTACTTTATAAATTATTTTAATTTAGATTAATCAATTTTATTTATTAGTTAAATATTTTTCATTTCAATTAATTATCTGAAAAAACTAATTATTAATAAAATATTAAGTATATAATCAATTATGATTTTACTCGTAATCATTATATATCTATCTTTTCCTATCAATCTTCTAAATTTTATGTAAATTTTTACAAACGGTATTGTTTTTATTTTGCAATTATTCCATCATAATGTGTGTTTTCTTTTTAATTCTTTATTAACAGTAAACTCACTCTTTTCCGATTGCAAAAACAAACACCTTTGGAGGATATAAGTATTTTTGAAACAAACATATAAAAAAATAAAATAAAAATTATTCATTACATAAAATTTTACTAATTTTGTTTATTGCTGATAAAAAAAATAATTTTTTTTATTAATTTCTCTAAAGTTTTACTTGTAATTTATGCATAAGTTATAATCTTAACTTATGAAAAATAATTTTATTTTTTACTTTTACTTTCTCTTATATAATTATATATTGAGAATTTTCATTCATGTAAAAAACTTACTTTTATAACAATTTATACAATTCAGATATTAAAAAAAGAGAAACGTGTAAAGTAATGAAAATAAATAAAGATGAGAAGGATGATATACATAAATTGTTCTACATCGATCATATTTAGGAAATTATAAGTATTGTTAATCCAACTTGTTTTTGTTTATGGTTGAATTAAGAATTAAGAATCCAAGTATTACAGATCAAATGAAAATGAGAGAGTTGAATGATATACAACAAATACTTATAAATTGGTTAGTTAAGATTTGGTGAATCCCTCGTACACATTCATTTCTTTTGTTGAAGATTGCGTGAATCTCTTATATGTTAGGCATCTTCCATGTCTTCAGATTGCGTCATAATTTATGTTGGTAATAGATGGATTAGTTAAGAAATAAGGTTGAAACTATTTTTTTTTATCGATAATAAAAAATCAATAAATGAGAATCACTTTTAGGGTGGTCCAACCCTTATACATAAATAATATTGTCATTCTCCTAGCTAGAACCGTCTACTAGAATGCAAACAAATATTAACGGATCATCCTCATACAGTCCAAAGGATATAAAATCCAATTTGAGTAAGGAAATAGATCACAACTAGACTTTGCGTAAATCCAAGACTGAACCTTTACTTGCGCTAAAGCAAACACTTCTACCGCATCTGCCACTCCCCTATTGAAGATGACAGAGTTCCCTAAGTTTCCAAATTTCGCTCACTACACTGACCCAAATTGTACCCAAACAACGTCCTCCGAAGTAGAAGCCGGAAACATCTCCTTTTGAAGGTTGAAAGTGTAATATTGAAGATCACACATCGATAAGAGTTTAAGATATTTTATAATTTATATGTAAGATAAACTTTCACCTTATAAACCGATTTTATAATGTTGAGTTAGACATTTATTCATGTAGTATCAGACTTGCTATCGGATAGTAACATCTCTTAATAGTAGAAGCATATTAGAGTTGAGGAGAGTAAAAAACGTAAGAGCAAAGGAGACAAGAACTGAAAGAGCGAGCAGAAGGAGCATCAGAATGTGAGAAAAAGTTCCTTTCACTTGTTCTGCATAATTCATTGAAACGAGAGCAAGTGCTGTGATGGGAAAGGAGTAAGCCCACCATGTAACGTTGAACCTTTTCATTGATCTCCTGAAAAGGGTTGGCCTGCAAATCTGCTCAACACCAGTAAATATGTTTCATCCAATCAAATCATCGCTGTTGAAAATTCAAATTCACTATAGATGTTGAATATGACCAATTATAATAGTACTGCGAAAATTTGTTTAATTCTAAACAATTATAATAGTATAGCCCTGTATATGTTTTTCATTTTAGTGAAGGGAAAGACTATTGCATAGATGAAAACAACTAGAGTTTAAATTTTACATAATGTCTTTGTTCTCCTCTGTTCAAACCAGCTTTCCAAGACAAAAATTTAGAAATAAGGGAATGCTGAATTGGCATACATTTTAAAACAGCTGAAATCAAACACACACTGTAATAAATATACCAACTTCATGATCTATTGCTAAATAAATTTCCAGGCTTTTGTAATTTTATAATCCTGTGCTATTAAATTAAAAAATGGGTGTAAAGATGTTCGAGATGTTTATTAAATAAATTATAGCTTTGGAATTTTTATTTTATCGAGTTTATATGAACAGTTCGTAACACATATGTTTTGTTTCTTTCAAATGTATAAAAGGTAAGAAAAGAGAGAAGCACTAAAATAAAAAGACACATTTTATTTTATTTATAGTTTTAAACAATTTAACAAAGTAGTATAAGATGATACACACCAAGACACAAAAATTACATTTATAAGATTTTCTAGAATAGTGTAATTTGTGCTGAATTCTTTGCTCGATCGTCTCTGAATTATAATATTTCCTTTGTTTAGGAGCTGATTTTGGAAAAGAGTTAGAACACTCTAAATATTTTTATTTAATATATTTTTATTGTTTTAAAAAACTATAGAATAAAATCAATCAAATTAAGCGTAAAATTCTTTTATTATACAGTCATCCAATCATTATGAAATGGGATAGTTACTTTTATGCTAATAACGGTTTAAAAAAATTCAAATATATTTGAATATAAGAATAATATAACAACTTATATTTTTTATATAACTACATTATAATTTTCAAAATTATTATTATAATATTTTTTATATCATTTAATTATAAATTTACTTTTTATTATATATTTATATATAAATTTATCATATCAAAAGTTAAAAGTTGTATATACTATGTAATGTTGTCAAATTATCATTTATCTAAAATTTATATGGTAAATGTATTACTACGAATGTTTATTACCAAATTTTAGGTGACAATCTTTTTTAAAGGCAAGCTCGGAGAGAAGTTAATCTTACCAGTGAGGCGAAGAGGAAGAGGGAGAGAAAGAAGAGCATCTTGGAAGCAGTATCAAAGGTTCCAACAATGGATTCCCAAGCCAAGCTTGCGACGCTGGGCGCTGCAAAGAACAAGAACAAAACTGGCCTTAACAAAACGGGAACCCCATCTCTACCCGATAATCGCTGATAAAGCGTAACAAACAGCACCGCGTAATGCACCATCCCCACCGAAAACAACCACACCGCACACTCTTTCCACCCCATGTGCGCAGCAGCATGTGCCCCCACCAAGTTCCCTATCACCGACATCTGGCTCGTGGGGTTCCCCGCCGCAGAGGATAAAACCCTCTTCCCCTTCGTCAACCACTGCCCGTAGATCTTCACGTCAAGCACCACCATCGGCACCGCAAACACCCACCACAGAACTAAGTAGAGGGTTGTTTTCGGCGCCACGAACGGCGCTGATTGAAGCAATAGAAGCCACGAAATCCAGGGCGCAAAGAGGTAGTTAACCCCTACAGGGTGCAAGAACTCGGCCTTCACCATCTCAAAGAAAAAAAAACACCTTAGGAGGTAGAGAAGGGAGAGTAAGACTAGAGTGAAAAGAGAGAGAGACCAGAGTGCACAGACAGCCGCGGAAGGAAGCGTGGAAAGCACGCGCGGTAGAGTGGTTGTGTCGTGTGTTGATGTGATTATTATCCTCCACAGTAAAGCTTGGCTTCCCAGGGAGAGGCTTATTCTGAAGTAGCCTGCATGGAATTTGGTTAGAACAGAGATTAGGAGCGTTGTGAAAGAGGTTGAATGTTGGTGGTTGCTGAAACTGTCGGTGTGGCTATAAGCGTTTGAGGTGGCCGTGGTCGTGGTCGTGGTCGTGTCCACCACAAGTTCAATCTCGGATCGCGAATCTTGCGTTGCCATGCCCATTCTCCAACCCTCTCGTAGAAGAACAATTGTTGTTGTGATGAGGGCATTCCTCATGCAATGCAAGGGTTTTGTAGGGGAAGTTTAGACTCGAGCATAAACGGTAGGAATGTGCAAGTGGCCGTATAAAAATAAATTGAAAAATATTTTATTAACACCCTCTTCTCTCACTAACACATACTTGACACCGCTTGCGTGATATTAATTGACACTGCAGAACATTTGGTGAGGACGTGACATTGACTCTATATTATAATATATGACTCGTAGCACGCGCAAAACTGGTTATCCGTGTGTGTCTGTAACTGGTTACTTATGTGATGTTTATGACCACCCACTATTCATGAAAAAAAATTCAATTTTTTTTAATAAGAACCATATATTACATCGGTTAAATGACTTAACCGGTGTAATAACCCTACCACAACTACCCAACCATAAGTTCCTCCACATATACTGGTTACCCATGTGTCTTACCTATGTGACGTTTATAACCCACCCACTCTTTATAAAAAAAATTCAACTGTTTTAATATGGATCATATATTACATCGGTTAGATCACTTAACCGATGTAATATGGCTCATTCTAAGTTAGAAAAAAAATATTACACCGATTGTTTTGTAATATATATATTTTTATCCTATTTTGAAGTTTGCGTTGCTCATTCGCGCGCAATCTCACTCTGTCACGTTATTGTCACGTCTACAACGTCAAATGTGTGTCATGTGCAGAGGGTGTCAACGTATCGGGAGTGAAATAAATTATACAAGGTTTGTTTTTGTTTATTTTAATTCAAGGTCATCTTTTTAGTTGCTTTGTCACGTTATAGCTGGATAATGATATAGTATATGCTGGATAATGATATAGTATATGCGTGTGTGTATATTTTTAATATAATTTTGTGTTCCTACTATTGTTCCACGAGGCATAAATGCACGGGTGTGTAATGATTCATGAATCAAGCAATTGCAAGAACACTTTAGGGCTCCAAAGTCTAACATATATATTTTTGTTTCAACTCGACGAGAGTGATTTGTTGTGTATTGACCTTCGTTTCTAGAGGAGAATATTCTTAGTGTCTTGAGTTCTAGATAGAGTTTCGAATTTGATAGAGAGAACATGCACTCACTTCAACCTAATCTTAAAATAATTTCTTCATTAATTATTACGTTAAAAAAAGTCTCAATTCCAAAACAGTGAGCGTTAATGTGGATTTGATCAATTATAACACTTCAATTAATTTCGAAATATTTTTTAAAATTGTACTAGTTTTTAAAATATTTTAAATTGTAAAGTAATTTTTAAATATTTTATATTAACTATAAATTTTCATTAATTAATTTTTAATATTTGTAACTTAAATGTGAGGTTGGGGTCTAATCCCACTTGGTTTACCCCAATCTAACTTAAGCTCACCTCAGTTTAGTCCGATCTTACATGACTTGGACATGACTTACTAAACCTTTATTGACTTGAATTGATTTGGTCGAACACAATAACTTTTTCTGATCTTAGCTTGGACCAACTAAGTCCGACCTTGACCTGAACCAACTCGATCCCACAAAATGACAAAAGCTTAGTCGAACCCAACAAAGTCCAATTCAATCCAATCATGGCATAGGCCAGATCCAACCTAGTTCAATTTAAGTTAAGCCCAACCTATAATACTTTGAGTTTGACCTAATCCAACCTACTTGGGCCTATCTCGACCTAAATTGATTTAGGCTCAAGCCAATAACCTTGCATGACTTGCGCTCAACTTGACCTGTCATTTCCTAACTATGACCCATCCTGTCCTGAGCCTAATCCAACCGACTTGACTTTGACCTAATTTGTCTTTGTTTGATATGGATCTAACTCGACTTAGCCTAACCTGGATCCAACTTGACTTGGATCCATCTCGAATAGTTTCTTCACATGGTCACAACCTAACTTAACTTCACCTATCCTTAACCCGATCCTACCCATTTTGTCTCAAGTTTAGATTTATATCAAGTAAATATTTTCATGTATATAAAATCTTTTTCCATGAATGTTTGTTTTTCCATTTCTCTTTTTAAATAAAAATTTTACTTTAAAAAGTTCCATGGGTTGGGTAAGTCTTAGTGACCCATGAAAATTTCTTGAATATTTGGTTTTAGTGACTTTTTCTTATGTGAGCTTTTTATGTCTTTAACCCATATGAATCAAGGACAAGTTCTATACATTGAACCGAATTGGTTGGTCTAATTCTAATTAGTTTGCATATGTTGTGATAGTTGTTTGATGTTTTGAATGAAATGATTACATCTAAATTGTAGAAATTAGAACAATTTTAAAGTTTTATGTATGACTAAAATCGGATTTTTCATATTCTAAGATAAGGATTAAAATAAACATAGTAATTGATTACTTGAAATTTTTTTTTTTAAAAAAGGTATATAAATTATACAAAATCGGTAAAAAAAATGTTAAGAAACTTCAAATGGAAAATACTCATGAGTTGTTTAGAATTATTTGAGACAACTACAAATATTATATGACGCTATATGAGTTAGGGACAAGTTCTATATACATTGAAACGAATTGATTGGTCTAGTTCTAATTCGTTTACATTAATATTTATATATGTTGTGATAGCTGTTTGATGTTTTGAATTAAATGATTACATATAAATTGTAGAAATTAAAACAATTTTAAAATTTTATGTATGAGTAAAATCGAATTTTAATATATCATGAAATATAAATATATGTTTCATATTCTAAGATAAGGATTAAAATAAACATAGTAATTTATTACTTGATTTTTTTTAAAGATATATAAATTACACAAAATGTTAAGAGATTATAAGTTGCTTAATTTTTTTAAAGATTTTTATTAGAACAAAATTGAAGATAAATTAAGTACAAAATACATTTTTTTAATGTACAGAATAACGCATGTGAATTTCTTAGTTATATCCTAACAAAAAAACAATAAATTATAGGAAAAAAATTAGTCACCGAAAAAATTACAGTAACAACATGTTTAAAATAAGTTTTATAAATATAATCTAAGTAATTGTAAAAATATATTCAAATAATATTTATTTAATTTAATTTTAAATCCTAAATAATAATATTTTAATTGTTTTCAACCCAATTCTTTTAAAAATTACACCAACTATAATTTATGATAATTAATGTTATTCTTACCATAATAAGCAAACGGCAATAATTTAAGTTTATACAATTCGGACAATATTATTTTTTTATTAAGAAATAAATTTAAATTTAATTCAAACTGATTTGATTTATAATTTGATGTTTGTCTCATTTATATATATATATATATATATATATATATATATATATTAAATTTACATTATCTTATGGGATTTCTAATATTTGTGAAATATGAACCTCTTTTAAAACGTAATTTTTAGTAACATTAAAAATATTCACGTGTAATATTTGTAGCATGAAAATGCAACCTGGTAACATACTTTTGACGAACACAATATTGCAATAACTTACCGACGAAAAATGTAACTAACGATATTACTCAGAACATTCACAATATCATGTTGATGGAAAACACATTGCTAATATAAAAATTGTAAAGTTTGATGGGAAATAATTAATTTAATATTCAAAAGGAAGTTCTGATAAAATTTGATTATTTTTTAATAGAGAAAAAAAATATTTAAAAGTGTAGATAATAGCGGAGATGATGTGTAATACAGGTGGTAAACAATAAGTTTTAAAATGAACATAAAAAGAAAAAAAATTGCACCATTTTATGCAAAAATATATACTTTTAGTAATTAAAATTGTATAAAAAAGAAAAGAAGATATACTTAATAAATTGGAAAATGTAAATAGAAATAACCATATATAAATTTCCCAACCTTTGATCATTGGTGGCTTCATCAAAGTGTTTTATTCCGTTTTACATTGCTGCTTCTTGCGGACACACTTTTCATATTGTTAAAAAAAACCTTAATGAAGTTGGATCCATTTTCAGAACTCTAAGGTTAAAGAAAAAGCATTTTCTTCCTCCACCTCCATCATATATCTTTTAATTCTAAAACTACCTTTGATAAAAAGTACACGTTTTTTTTTCATTTTTGAATTGTATAATTGAGAGTTTTTGAATTTTAAAATTTAGAATATATTTTGTATTCTAAATTTTAGAGTTCTAAAAGTATTTTTAATCCCAGAAAAATATTCTGAATTCTCAAATTTTAGAATTCAAAATATATTTTCTACAAAATTATATTCAAAATTTTAGAATTCAAAATGTATTTTCGTAGTAATGAAAAATATGAAAATAAGATAAAATTATAATTTCACATATTTTATAGAAGTGCTGGAAGAAAGCATGGGGTGGAGGGAGAATTTGTCTAAAGAAAAAATAAGCCCAAAGATGGATTTAAGATAGGACCCAAATAGTCAACCAGGTCACTGAAAAGTGGCTGTTTCTTCCTACACCTCCATACTTTCTTTTGTCATCGTCATAAATTTTTCGTATTCCAAAAATACTTTTTTCAATATTTTGGATTACATAATCCGGAAGTTTTTTTCTAGATTTAGAATTAGTTTTCGGATTATGTAATCCGGAAGTCTTTTGTGATTAGCTTTCAGATTACATAATCCAAACGTCTTTTCTATACATAATATTAGTTTTTGGATTACATAATCCGGAAGGCTTTTTTTTCAGATGTGTTATTAGCTTATGGATTACATAATTCGGAAGTCTTTTCTAAATATGAAATTGACTTCTGGATTATGTAATCCGGAATATATCCGGATTACATAATTCATAGGCTTATTATTTTAAATCCAAGAAGTGGAAAAAAAAGGATAAAATGATATTTTTACATTTAGTATGAGAGTGGCACAAGAAGGTATGGAGGTGTAAGAAGAAAGAGTCCTGAAAAGTTTGATGACTAGAGCCCAACAAGATCCGGAACTTCTATCCCCAAGTATATCACACACAAAGTCAGTTTTTTTTTTATAAAATATTTGTTTCCATACTTATAGCATTTAATTTTTTTTAATGTGTGAAATTTAGGGTTTAGGGTGTGAATTTTTTTTTTTTCATCTAATATTTATTTTAATATAGACAAATTATATTTTTTTTCAAATTTCAAGATTTCTTTGAGGTGATAAATTAATAATGTCACTTTTAGAAGAAATAGACTAAAGTTAAAAAGAATTTGTAAGCAAATCATTATAGGATAGTGATTATCCTCAAATGACCGTCTAATACTTTGTTTTAAAATTATTTTCATAAATATTTGTAAAGCACAACCAAGACTAAATATAATTCAATATTCAAAATTTTATTCTAATTCACCAAAACATTGTACTACATTCAAATTTTATTTTTACAACGTATAAAAAGTTTCACCAGTCTAAACTTTATTAGACATATTATTATTGTAAATTTAGAAGTAAATTTATTAGACATATTATTAGACATAAGTAAGTAAATTTATTCATCATTATCAATATTTTTTTACATTAAGTCATTCTTTTAAGTTTTTATACAAAAGAAAAAAAAAACTATTCTACTTACACAAATTACAGGGGAGAGTGTCTTTGCCTGCAACCTCTGTTTCACTCCTATTTATCATTCTTTCCTCAGCCAACTCCCTCTCTCAGTCACTCATATTTCTTGAATTATCTCTCGGTCATTCGGTATGAGGTGTGTACCTATAGAAATTCTTTGAAGTTTAAGTGAGTGTTTTTGTCTTAATCATTCATTTAAAATCTAACTACTGAATTTAAATGTGCTATCTATTTATATTACTCACTAATGGATCTATGGAACTTGTCAATTCAGATTAAAACTTTTGTTTATCTTTTCTTAATTAATTTTTTACTTTGTAACTGATGGAAATGTGTTGATGTGCCTTCATGACTGAATTCTTTTCTTGGATTTTGGAGAGGATTGGCGGAAGCTTCAATGGAAGAGATGAACAAGGATGACTCATATAAAGCTATGGATTCCTTGAAGGTGCATGATAGGTAGGGAGAGTGATTGATTGGACCATATCACTTGAGCTATGTGAAAAAGAAGATTAAAGTGTTTATCCTAAAGAGGCAAGATAAGGGAGTGAGAAAGGCTAGCAACTTTGGCAGCAATTTCACTCATTCATTAATCTTAGAAAAATGAGAGTCAAGCACCTCAATTTATAGGAGAGAGGGCTGAACATTTTGGAGCCAAAATTTGAAAATTCAAAATAAAACTCTCCAATGAGAAGGTGTCATGTTGAGTCATGCTTTCCATGTTTAGCTCACACCTTCCATACTAAATCTTTTCCACTCCTAGGCTGCCATATGGATGTCCATGTGCTCCATGCCAAGGTAATTTTCTTCCTCCAATATACCCTAGACGTTTTAGGGTTACATTGGGCTCAAAGAAGCTCAATTGTTACCTCAATTAGTCGCTTTTAACCGTAACTAGACCTATTTTACTATTGGCCTAAATACAAGCCCAAAAACTTATGCTACTTGGTCCAATTATTTTATGCTACTAGGCCCAATACATGGCCTATGAAATCCTAAACAACTTTATACAGTTTATTTAAGCTAGAGCTTGGCCCACAAATAATGTTGACTAGTAAGCAGAAACATAGTCTTCTTGTGTTCTTCTAACCAAAGCTCTAGTTTATGTTTTAATGAGTTGGAGGTCTTCTTGGATGTATTTGTACATTCCTTCACCCTAGAGTTGTCCTCTTGATTGGGCCTACAAAAATAAACAAAAGCCCAATTAGACCCATATTTGCAAATAAATCAATAAACAGCCTTTGAGTCTTCATCCTCCTTATTATGTGGTTGTGTGTGGTTGGGGGCTCTGCCATCATCCCCTCATTCTTGAGAGGATCTGTCCTCAGATCTGCAGGGTTGATCTCGAACAACAACCTTATTCCTGCATTGAAAACTATGTTCGTCCTCCAAGATCAAATGTCCATCTATTGAAGTCATCAAACAAATTAGACGAGTTAGTTCCAACAATTGTATAAAAAATAGTCTTATTAAGTTGACATTCCTCTTGTTTTTCTATTGTTTTTGGCAACTTTTCACAAGATTTCTTTAGAAAAGAGTACATAATTTTCTTTTCTAAGTTTTTTCCTCCCTTGTTCTAGATTTTTATTACTAGACTCTTTAGACATTACCTTTTGTTCTAGAAGAGCTAGTGATTATTCAATTTTTATTTTTTGTTTTAATCTTATTTGGCCATCTAACACCTGAGAAGGTGTTAAAGGATAAAAAATATTTTTTTTTCATGTGTGAAGGTAATCTCGTTGATACGACTATTATGCATGGAGTTTTAGCAAATTGTCATGGTCGTCTCAATAAGACATGACAAGTTTCCATAAGCACTACGTCACATAAAACTTTATCTTTATAGATGCCTAGAGATGACTCGACCTTCACTTGTTGGTGATATCTTAGCATATAGTCAAAATAAATTACTACATATTTACCTATGCAATTCCTAAGGACATGATTCATAAGCCTCATGAAAGTGTTAGGTGCATTAGTGAGTCCAAAAGGCATCACTAACCACTCATATAGTCCAAACTTAGTTCTAAAAGAAATTTTCCACTCATCACCCTCTTTAATTCTTATTTGGTGATATCCGCTTTTAAGATCAATCTTGGAAAATATAGTGGACCCATGAAATTCTTCAAGTATATCATCAAGTCTAGGAATTGGATGCCTATATTTGATGGTGATGTTATTGATGACTCTACAATCACAACACATTATCCACTTGTCATCTTTCTTAGGCATCAACAAAATAAGTGCAACATGAGGACTTAGACTCTTTTGAACAGAGTCATTCTCCAACAATTCCTGAACTTGTGATTCTATCTCCTTAGTCTCCTCATGATTAGTTCTATAAGCTGGTCTATTTGGTAGACTAGCTCCCGAAACTAAATCTATTTGGTGTTCTATACCCCTAAAAGGTGGAAGTCCAATGGGTCCTTCCTTAGGGAATACATCACCAAATTCTTTTAAAAGTATTTTGACTTGAGGAGGTAGCTCACAAATTTCAGAAAGTGTGGCAGTGCATGTAAGTGCCCCTTTACAAAAAAGGAGGCTTGGAGGTTGTTCAGATAGAATATCTTTTCAACTTTATTATTTTTTTCAAATTTTTCTTCCACTCGAATGACCTTGTGGGAAAGAGCACTCTTCTCCCACGCCTCAGCATTGTCCCTAAGGACTTTCTCTTGATTTTCTAATAATTTTTTCTTTTTCTCATTTTCTATTTTTTGTTTCATTTGTACTTAGTCCTTTACCACTTGTGAGGGTGTTAAAGGATAAAGTACAAACTTCTTTTCCCTATGGGTAAAAGTAATCTCGTTGGTAAAATCATTATGGATGGTTTTCTTATCAAATTGTCACAGACTTCCATGGGTACTACATCACATAAAATTTCAACTTTATAATTCCTCATAGAAAGACTGACTTTTACTCGCTTATCTACAGTTAATTCCCCATCTTCATTTATCCATTGAAGTTTGTAAGGTTTTGTATGAGGTATTACTTGTAGAACAAGCTATTCAACCATCCTAGTGCTACAACAATTGTTGCAATATCCACTATCCACAACGAGAGAACAAATGTTTTCTAAAAATTTACATCCTGTGTGAAAGATGTTCTCTCTTTGTGTTTCATGGTTCATACTAGGTTGATTGTTGAGGGTTCTTCTAATCATCATTAATTCCCCCTCAAAAGGATATGCTCCCTCACTTTTCTCTTTTTTCTTTTTCCCGCTAGACTCATCCTCTTGGCTACTATATTCATCCTTACCTCTTAAGATCATGGTTTTCCTATTTGGGCATTGGGATGCTATATGGCCTATACCAAGACAAAAGCATTGTATATCTCTATTGCGGGTTTGTGGGGTAGACACACCCTTTCCTAGGCTCTTGGAAGTTTCTATAGATTTATCCTTTGAAATACTATCCTCCCTTTGTCTTCTATGCTCTCTCTTATGATAAGAGTTAGAGTAAGAACTCACCTTGCAACTTGATCCCTTTCTCAAATTTTGTTGCTCAACTTTTATGCAAAGTTGGACCAAGTCATTCAAGTCCACATATTACAAGAGTTCTACTTTATCTCTAATCTCAATATTGATACCACTTAGAAACTTAGCTATGGTGGTGGTTTCTTCCTCCCTAATAGAGGTTATCATAGTGTATTGCTCGAATTTTTGCCTATATTCCTCTACACTCATGCTCTTTTGTTGGAGTCTTCAGAGCTTGTCCATTAACTCCCTATTGTAATAGGAGGGAATATGGTGGCGCCTCAAGACTCTCCTAAGGTCATTCCAATACTCAATGGGAGGGTCCTTATGGAGGCCTCTTTCTCTCTCTCAAGGTGGTTAGGGGTACTTTTCTCTCCTCCATCACATGGTGGCAAGCAAAAAGTTTTTCTATCTTCATCTCCCAATCTAGATATTTTTCAACATTTTCTTTTCCATAGAAATGAGGTAAATCTATCATAGTCTCTTTTGGGTTTTCCCTTCTAGTTCTCCTAGGTTAAGGTTGATAGTATTCATTCATTTTAAGACTCTCCTCTGCATATGAGTCATTCAACCTAGAACTAGATGCATGTGAATATCTTTATGTTTTTCTTATGTATTCATCCTTTTCTTTAACAATTTTCAACTCCTCTTCTAAAATAGCAAGATAAGCATCCCTTTCTTTTTTATCTTCTATGATTTGGGCCTCATGTTGCAATTGTCTATGTGTTAGTGTTGAAAGTCTTTGGCTAATTGTTTCAAAAGATATTTTATAGACTTTCTATCACTTTCACTTGGACTAGAAGAATGAGAAGACATGTTGAAAGTTATGTGTTAAAAGCAATTTACCAAAAGAAAGATAGGTGGAGTACCGTAGGTACATTCCAGGAAAGAGAGGTGGATCACTTGGATCACTTAAGTACCAAGCATTTCCTAGCCAGATTCTATTCCACAATACTTTCACAAACCCTTCTCTAAGTAATTTACTTAGAGCACAATCAAAGATGAAAACAAAGTCTTTTGCAAGAAAACAGTGCAAACCAATAAAACACACAATTGAAAATTGCTAACTAGAAAGCTTTAAACTAGGCGTTTCCAAAGGTGAGGCTTCTTGGCACTTGGAACCTTGAAGACACACTCACCATCTAAGACGAAATTAACCCACTAATTGTTCAAGGTTTTGCAAAATACAACTCAAAGAAATACAAAGAAATTAGATTAACAAATTTTGAGGCACAAAATTTTAAGACCTATTTTATGCATTCCTTCACTTTGTAGCTCCTTTGTGTATTTCATTTTATGCTAGCTTGTTGATGTCCCTTGTTATACCTCCTTAGGATATTCAACTTTGAGTGTTCAAATCTGCATCACTTTACTGATATAGCTCTCACCAAAAATTTCAACTCCAATACTCACCAAAGCACTTTTTAAGTTGTTTCCACCAAAAAGATGTCAAACAAGTTTAAAGTAACAAAACTCAATTTAAAAAATAGGACCACAGCAAAGGGAATTGATATCTGACAAGACTTGAAAGAGTATTCAATAAAATTGACAAAAAAAATAAAATTAAGGTACACAAGAAAAGGTAGTACTTAAATTGAAACTTAGAGAATGGTACTAGAATTGGATTCGAAAAAAAAAAAACAAAAAACAGCACTACTGGAATTTTGTGTAAAAATTTTGCGTGACTTTCAAAATTTATGTTGAGCCAAATACTTCAAATTTGAACATGAAATTTAAACCAATGAAAACCCAATGTCTTAGCTCAAATTAGGCATTGGAAATTTACCAAAACAGTGTGCCAATTAATTCTGATAATTTTTTTTCAAATCACTGCCTTTTTTAGAGTCAGAATTTTGCACTCTATTCTTTTTTCATTTATCATTTTTTTGTATTTTGAATTTTGCTATACTTCTTTTTTTTCACTTTTTTTAACAGCTCAAACTGTTCAAATACAGAATCTCAGAATTTTTCACCAACAAAAATAATTTTCATAAATGTTTTCAGCCAGCACATAATCAGTAAAACAGAGGAAACCTACACTGGAATTAAAAACAGAATTGAAAACTTCAAAGACACAATGGAATTGATGTAAATGAACTTGTATGAAACTAGCACACAAGCATGAACTCAAATCTGAAAAAAAATAAAATGCACCAAAGCTCAAATTTAGAAATATAAAACTGCACTCAAATTAAAATCAAGCAACCAATTCAAAAACAATAAGCACCACTTGGAATTGATGACATTGTAGGATAAACATGACATGACAAAACTGAAATGGATTCAAAAAATTTAAAATGACTCAAACCAAACAGATTGCACCAATTAAAAACATCAATAAGACTCAAATAAAACAAAAACAAAACAACATACTCAATGGAATCCTAAAACAAAGTAAAACTGGAAGCTCAAGAATTAAACCAAATGCACCTAAGGACAGATATCGATCCCACAAGGAATAGTGAATTATTGAATACAATAATCGCTAAATATAAAATAGAACAATAAAAATATTGTTGAATTGGTTGTGTTGGCACTAATCAATAAGAAAACAAACAAGGAATTGGTTGCTTCAATTGGAAAAATAGGAATTATGTTTCTTCTCTCCCACTCTCATGTATTTTTAGCATGTTAATATTAAGTTATTTGATTGAAATTGATGTCCGTAGAAAATTCATTTATATCGACCTCTCGCATATAAAATTCTTAAGAATGTTTCCTAAATATCGATCTCTCACATACTTATAAAAACAACTTAGAATCACAATCAGACATTAATGGCAATAACATTTCAAGTCTAACTCTTGCACGCAAATATGTTAAGTATTGTTGTTTAGGTTTGAACCCTAAAAATACCTCTCGGTCAAATTTAAGATTCTCAATTTGTCACCAAAATTTAGAAGTAAAACAATAATACCAATAATCAATCAAGAACTGAATATTAATGTATAAGATATCACCTCAATACATAAGAGTATGAGCAGATTACTCCCAATCCCAAAGGGTAGAATTAGCCACGCATACTTCTAGCACCTTCCATTCTCCCAATTGGGTTACAATTCACTCTATGGTGTTTTCCTCCCAATCTGGCACACTAGGGTTGAGCCTTTAGCCCCCTATTTAACCTAATTTTCTAGGGTTGGGTTGCTTCTTGTGTCGCGTTGATGGACTAAGTGATAAAACATAAAAAAGGCCCAATATGTCTGACGCATTCTTGCTCAAGCGAGCAAGGCATCGATTTCGAAAACTATTTTGGAGCATTCTCACTTGAGCAAGAATCTCTTGTTGCAAAATTGGCTTTTTTTACAGTTTTCTCCATTCTGGGACCTTCAAGCTTTCTCTTTTTAGCTTAAATCATTCCTCTTTAATCCAAATTTGGGAATAAAATGCCCTTATTCAAATAAAGATCATAAAAAATGTATAAATGTATAAATTCATAAATTAGGGATTATTTTATATGTAAATTAGCAATAAATCCTCATAAGTGTCTATATTGTAATATGAAATATTACTGAAATTAGGCACTTATCACTTTCCCTAACGTAGAAACTTGTTTGTCCTCAAACAAAGTAAATGAATATATTTGAATATAAATATCAAACAACTTAATTCACTAAACAACAGAGCAAATCAGAAACTTATGATGCTTCCAAATTCAAATATAGAAAAATATAGACACAATCAACTTCCAGGATCAAATAAAAACAAATAAATGACAATTCATCAAGGAATATCTTCTCATATGCTCACATGTAAGTGTTTCTCTCTATTTTCACAGAATCATAACAAATAACGGTTGCTTTTCATTTCATCTTCAAATCACAAACATATTAGAAACATGAATCTTGAGGTCTTTTTCAGGGTTGTAATGAGGTTGGGCTTCCAAAAAATATTGGTTTTTCTTAGATAACAAAATGCACATCTTAAAGAAGAAGAACATACCTATAATTCAATTATAGAGAACATATATGTTATCTAATTACCACTTCCTTTCGATGTCACCTTTTTCCTCATTTTCTGACTTTTCATGATTTTCATGATGATTTTTTTTTTCAAGAATAGGAAAAGATTCTATTTTCAACTTTTTGATTTTTCACAAGAAGGACCAGTCATTCCCTTTTCTATATGTATTGCATCTATGTTCTCCTTCCTCAAACATGCTAAAGGGTAGGAAAATATATCATTAAAGGTTAAGGTGCAATATTAACAAAAAAATTCTTGGCCCAAAGGGGATATATAATAAAATGGAATTCTAATAAGATAAAGGTTGGCTATTTGGCCCCGAGTTCCTAATTAACACAAACAAATGCCTCAATCATCTTCATGTTCTTTTATGATGTAACAAAAATAAAAATTAAGCAACCACAACTGTAAATTCATCAAATAAAACTCTCAAAATTGTTTAAGGTTCACATACTCACTTGGTTTAATTGGCCTTCATTCCTTTTTGTCTCGTCATTCTCTGTCCTAATCAATCATCCTCTTAAATTTTCATGTATCACAATTTCACTACATTTGAATAGGGATTCAATTATATTTTCTTTTTTAATATGTGTCTAATTCATCTCACTATTTAATATTTAAACACAAATTCCTTTTTCTCTTCAATTCAAAATTAATATTCTAGTTCCTTTTATTTGCGAAAAATAAACAAATTAAGACAAAAATTTATTCAAGAAATATAATTCAAGACATAAACTAACAAAACAACAAATTTATTAAAACTATAAAATAAGTAAATAAACAAAATAATCGAAAAATAAAATTTGAAAACAAAATTGAAATAACTAAAAAGAAAAGAGAATATTTTGCTCAATCCTCTCTTTCTAAGAATTCATCCAGCTCTTTGTTAAAATCTTCATCTATAGTCCTTCTTCATTTGTTGGATCTCCCCCCCCCCCGGAATAATAGAACCTATCCCCAGTCTAAAATAACCTGCAAAATGATTAATAGACATATAGGAATTGGGGTACCTTTCAATTATTATTAATTTTTCTTTTTTGCAAAAATTTCTAGCTTGAGCGAGAACTCTGACGCCAAACTCGCTTGAGCGAGAATCCCTGTAGAAAACTCAAATTTTTCATTGTAGAACTCGCTTGAGTGTCATTTGTCCCGTTTGAGCGAGATTCTTTGCACAAAAACTCTATTTTTCGATGTCAAACTCGCTCAAGTGAGAGTTGACTTTCCTGGGCAAAAATCCCTGCAAGAAAACATGATTTTTGCTAGGTAAAATCAAAACCAAAATAACAAAACAACATAAAACTAAAATGTGAACTGGGTTGCCTCCCAGTAAGCGCTCATTTAATGTCATCGAGCTTGACACCTGTTTATTTCGGGGGGGACAACTCCTTTAGTTGCATCCTTTTGTATGCATTCTCCCCCTACATTAAAAATTTTTAGACCATCAAAAAGATTAAAAGTTACCACATCATCTTAGGATCTAACTTGACATTCTCCTTTGTCAAGATCAATTATGATTCTCGCAGTCTGCTTAAAGGGTCTATCGAGTATCAAGGGAATCTCCTCATCTTCTTTCATGTCCATTATAAAAAGATCCACAGGGAATGTGAACTTATCCACCTTCACCAGAACATCTTCAACCACACCAAAAGGATATTTGATGGATTTGTCTACCAACCGTAACTGCATTTTGGTGGGTTGAACCTCCAAATCTCCTATTTTCTTCAGCATTTCCAAAAGAATTAGATTTATACTTGCCCCCAACTCCAGCAAGGCATTGCCCATAGATAAAGCACCTATAGACACTGGAAGATTAAAACTACTTATGATGGAGATCAAGCTCAAGTGGACATGGAGGCCAATCATCAAGAGCAAGAAGAGGTTGAGGCTCAAATGGAGGATGCTCATGGAGTTCAAAGCCCACCTCAAAGGCTTACAAGGAGCATGTTCAAGGCTTTAGGAGCTAATGGACGTTTGTTTTCTCTTTTT
Source organism: Phaseolus vulgaris (assembly GCF_000499845.2). Classification (NCBI taxonomy): domain Eukaryota; kingdom Viridiplantae; phylum Streptophyta; class Magnoliopsida; order Fabales; family Fabaceae; genus Phaseolus; species Phaseolus vulgaris. Next base: position 2,271,064 of record NC_023751.2, on the reverse strand, counting down.
GTAATTTCTTTGTTTGAAGGTGCTTAGAGGGAAACATAAGAAACCTCTTTTGTTAAAGCATCTTTAGGTCTTTAGTTTAGGAGTCTTAGGGGGGTGTGCGTTTAGTAGATAGGTGTAGAAGTAATAGGGAGGTGCCAAAGTGAGAGAGGAAGTCACACCTTCCTCATGCTTGGCGCCACTTTCATGTATTTGGGGGGAATTTTGAATTTAATTAGCTTTGCATTTCAGCACCTCTAGGCTATAAATTAAGGTGCTGCCTTTGTATTTTCAGATTTGAATTTTGAATTAGAGAAACTCTACTCAATTTGAGAGAGAATTGGAGAGCTTTGTGCCTTCCTCACTTAGGCTTATCTTGAGAGTTCTTTGGTTACCTCAAGTGGCGGCTTTGCACACTCATCTTGGAGTCTCCATCCTCTAAGTGGCGTGATCATCCAACCATTCCTCCATCTTCATGAGCTTTCTCTTCTCCTTCCTTCCTTCTCTTTTTATGTTCATGTCTTAGCTTGTTTCCTTTGTTTTTCAGTTCGGTTTTCTAGTGTTCTTGCTATTTGCTTCGGTCTTTTACTTTCTGTCGTTTCATCTTTGGTTCTTCTTCTTTTCTAAGCTTAATTGTTCGGTGCAATTCTGTTCTTATGCATTTTGTTCGGTGCTTTTGCCTTTTCATTCAATTTGATCGGTTCAATTTGACAATACATGGAACTTCCATATGAGTTTGGGTTTTGGTACTAGTCTTGGTGAGTTCTTGAACATAGAACCTTGATCAAATTCTATCATAAAGTGCCTATCTCATATCCAACTCAAGATGATTCCTAAGAATGTCAAGAATCATTCATATTGTGCTATTGGAATCATATCAACTTGGGTCCTTGGATTTTTTAGGCAAGCCTTTTCGAATAAGGGCATTGTATCTATCCTCCAATTCTATATTTCTTTCTTCAATGTAGCTCCTATTCTTTCGAAATCTTTCAAATGTTGAATCTTGCTTCAGATTTCCTGCAAAATAATTTTTAGGGAGTAGTCTATCAAAAGAAAATTCCCTTCTCTTTTTTTAAAGGAGCGTGAGAATATGATAAATCTTTTTCAAGAACACCTCTCTCCTTATTTTCATTTTTTTTCCTTTATTTTTTTCTCCTCACTTCTTTTATTTTCTCTCTCTTTCTCATCTCTTTCCCCCTCAGACTCATTTTTTTCTTCTATTTCAGCCACTACATTATTGCAATGCTTTTTTGGGTTGGTGATGGTGTTGGCTGAGAATTTGTCATTTAGCCCATTTGCAATTTGTGCAATTTGTTTGGCCATCTGTCCTATTTTGATCTCTATACTTCTAATCGTGGCCATGCTCTTTTCCTGAACGATCACAATCTTTGCTAGGGCGTCTTCAACTTTACTTATTCTTTCAAGAACGGATGGATCTTCAGTTTCAAGTGAATTGTTCTGATAAAAATAGTGACCATTGGGATGATCACCTCCAAAAAAATCACACCTAATTGGTTTGCTTTGGTTTTGAGATGAATGAACAACATATAATTGTTGGGGCAATTTAGCCATTTGTGCGGTTAGTTGCTCAATTTGCTTTGTCAGAATTTTATTTTTAGCAAAGAGTGCATCTTCTAACAATCTTCTATTTTCAAGACCTTGTCCACCATGTTGGGCTTGATATCCAGTTGATGTCAATGCATCAATAATCTTTGTCGCTTGTTTTATATCAAGAGTCATCGTTGTGCCGCTAGTTGCAGCATCTTTGTGTCAGATCTAAGACCATTGAGAAATATGCTCAGCTGAGCAATATCTTCAAACCCATGATTTGGGCATTTTCTCAATATCATCTTAAATCTTTCTCATGTCTCACAGAAGACTTCATCTGCCCCTTGTTTGATGAATTGAAATTTCGTGCACCTTACGTCATTCATTCCTAAGCCTTATGTTATTTTCTTTTTAATTCAATTAATGAAACTTATGAATTAATTTCCTTACCTGCATCTTACGTAGGATTAAGGATTAGGAAAGAAAAGAAAATTGGATCCATGTATGAATTGCTTAGATTAAAGTTTAATTAATGGATAATTCTTTCCTGCAACTTACGTTATATTATAATGTAATTTAATTTACATTTAATTAAAGTTTAATTAATTGTTTGAAAGTGAGGAATGAAAAAATAATTTTTCCGCTTTATGTATTAAATTTTAAATTGATATGATTTTGGAATTATTTGTATGATACTTGTCTGAACATAGAGATTTCAAACCTGGCTTTGATGTAGCAAGAGATTGGAAAAAATATTTGCAGAAATTTTTCTTCTACCTCTTCCCAGCTAGTGAGACTCTGATTTGGAAGTAATTTGAGCCACTCTTTAGCTTTACCTGCCAATGAAAAAGGAAACAAGTGCATACAATCCTTATCAACATCATCTGATTTAAAGCTCATTGCTCCCACCAATTCATAAAATGTATCCAAATGTGAATATGGATCCTCATGTTCCATTGCTGTGAATTGATGAGCACTGATGAGAGTGAGAAAATCGGGATATATTTCCAAGGCCTTGGCAGTAGCAGGTATTGCAATACTAGAAAAATGCTTTGACCCTTGGTACATGACATAATCTCCAAGTATTCTCCTAGGGAGTGATGCTCGTTCTTCTACCATGTTATCTTCCTAAAAAAGATTAGTGGGGAAAAATCAAAGTATTTTTTTTCTTAAAAAAATAGAAAAGTAAATTAAAAACAAATAAAAATATCAATTCAAAATAAATCTAAATAGAAATAGAAATAAATAAATTCAAAAATCTGAAAATAAATTAAAACAATTAAAAGCAAATAATTTCAAGATAAAGATTAAAACAATAAAAGCAAATCTACAAATTAAGAGAAAAAAAAACAAATTTGTAATAAAATAAAATAAACAAAATAAAACAATTATGTAAATAAAGTAACATAAAAAAGTAACAAATATAAACACCATAAAGAAATATAAACAAAAAGTAAGAACTATTAACAAAAAATAAAAATGGTTAGAATATTTACAATATTTTGGAATTCATACTCAAAAATCAAATTGTTCGCCGACAACAGCGCCAAAAACTTGATAACTCTCTACGACAAGTGCATTGCGTTTGTCAGAAGTAATAATTGTCCCTATGGACGAATCTCGATCCCACAAGGAATAGTGAATTATCGAATACAATAATCGATAAATATAAAATAGAACTTTAAAAAGTGAATTGGTTGTGTTGGCACTGATCAATAAGAAAACAAACAAAGAATTGGTTGCTTCAATTGGAAAAATAGGAATTAGGTTTCATTTCTCTCACTCTCATGTATTTTGATTAGCATGTTAATATTAAGTTCTTTGATTGAAATTGATGCCCATAGAAAATCCATTTATATCGAGCTCTCGCATATAAATCCTTAAGAATGTTTCTTAAATATCGATCTCTCGCATACTTATAAAAAACAACTTAGAATCACACTCAGACGTTAATGACAATTAACATTTCAAGTCTATCTCTAACACTCAAATATGTTAAGTATTGTCGTTTAGGTCTGAATCCTAAAAATACCTCTCGGTCAGATTTAAGATTCTCAATTTGTCACCAAAATTTAGAAGTAAAACAGCAATACATATAATCAATCAAGAACTGAATATTAATATATAAGATATCACCTCAATACATAAGAGTTTGAGCAGATTACTCCCAATCCCAAAGGGTAGAATTAGCCACGCATATTTCTAGCACCTTCCATTCTCCCAATTAGGTTACAACTCACCATGGTGTTTTCCTCTCAATCTGGCACACTAGGGTTGAGCCTATGGCCCCCTATTTAACCTAATTTTCTAGGGTTAGGTTACTTCTTGTGTCGCACTGATGGGCTAAGTGATAAAACATAAAAAAGCCCAATATGTCTGATGCATTCTCGCTCAAGCGAGGAATTCTCGCTTGTGCGAGAAAGGCGTCGATTTCCGAAAACTATTATGGAGCATTCTCGCTTGAACGAGAATATCTCGCTTGAGCAAGAATCTCCTGTTGCAAAATTGGCTTTTTCGGCACTTTTCTCCATTTTGGGACCTTCCAACTTTCTCTTTTTAGCTCAAATTATTCCTCTTTAATCCAAATCTCCAATCTTCCCTAGAAATTTGCAACTAACGCCAAATTTGGAAATAAAATGCCCTTATTCAAATAAATATCATAAAAAATGTAAAAAGGTATAAATTCATAAATTAGGGATTATTTTATATGTAAATTAGCAATAAATCATCATAAGTGCCTATATTGTAATATGAAATATTACTGAAATTAGACACTTATCAATTTGCAAATAAATCAATAAACAACCTTTAGGTCTTCAGCCTCCTTATTATGTGGTTGTGTGTGGTTGGGGCTCTGCCATCAGTAATTTTGTCTTTGACATTTAATTAATTTTATTTATTGTATTTACGTATCTTCTATTAATACCGACACATGTATCCAGATAAGGTTTTCACTGATGAATCTTTTGTTCTTCCAACTTTTCGATCTCTCAACCTTTCGGCATGGTCAGTTCACCTATGTAAGTTAAATTCCATCAATCTGATGAGCAACAAAAATAATTTCAAATGAACATAATTTCTGGACACTACTACTAACAATTGGTAGCATTTTCGTTGCTTTTCATTCCAGACGTATATCATTGATGTAATAAATTAAGAATAACATTTTTCCAATAATGTTGAATGAGATTAAGATGTGAATCGAATTATTTCAACACTAAACACATTCAATCGTAGGCCAAGCAAGACTGAAGGTGTTAAAAAACATTAACAACAAGAAATAGTTAGTCGCGTTAATAAAAAATTCTCTAATATTCACACACCGGATGACATTACTATCTGAATAAAAAAATCCAACTTCAACACTAAAAAATATATAGTCTTTTGTATGAATTAACAGGTTTCAACCCACCCAAAAATATAATCACACATACGGGTTTACAGATCTTGATGTTGGTGTGAGGAAAATAAGTTAAAAGTCTTACCTCAAGTAAAACTAATTCTTAACATACAAATATATAAAATTTATATAATTCATAATATACAAATATATAAAATATATAAATAAAGGTAAACTTATCTTATGAATCAAGTTTATAAGTTAATTATACTTAAAATTCAACTTATTAAAGTTATTATTCTTAAAATATGGAGGAGGGTAATGATGAGTACTTAAGGAAGGTAAATAAAATAGTTAGGGATAGCCCTTGGGGGGTGTGGAATTGGTCTAGAATCCAATGATGAGATGGAATGGAATGGATAAATGAAAGAAAAGATAAAAGAAGAAGGTTACGTCTTCTCAGTCCTTTAGGTCTCCTGTTTCTAACAATCATGGCACGCCCAATATCTTAATCTTTGTAATTGTCACCCATTAGCCACCAACTTCATTATCAATGAATCATTAAAGCCTTAATCAAGTGTAATGAGTTGAGTTTAACTAAAGCAGTTTGATTTTGGGACACATTTATTTTCTTAATGCAGAGGTGTTTTCAGGCTTGAATTTAAAGAAAGGATTGAGACACGAGAGAATGATTTTAATAGTAATATAGTGATGAGAGTTGAAAGAACATGATTTGCTTCCTCGGGCCCCAAATAACAAATTAATTTAGAATTCAAAAGTTTCCTTTTGGGAATGATAGAATAGTACCATTTCTATCTGCCACCCATTGCTTCATTGGGCATTCAATTTTATTAAATGTCAAAGACATATTTTAGCTTTAGATTAGACTTTCAAGACCCATAGCTCTTTTACCTGGTTCTCTTATATTATTCTGCCCAATTATTTACCTGTTACCTCTCTTTAATTAATTACGTTCCTATTCACGTGATACTCAATCATTCACCTTTTCATTTTATTTTTCATCCCTCCACGCTTCCTTCTATTATTTATTTTGAATCAAAAAGTTAAATAGCAAGTCCAGCTGAACTTATTGAATTATTTATAAATATAAATATAATATATATATATATGAGTTGATAGTCTTGTAAATGTAAATTTTATTTTATAAATCTATTTTAAAATTAAATTAAGTTTAAAATCTACTTTTAAATAAAAAAAATACTAATTTAAAAGAATGATTTAATATTGTTTCAAAATTATTTTATTGAAATAATTTTTTTTCCAATTATAATATAATGCAAGATTATTATTATATCAATATTTTATTATTATTCCTTTTTTTTTCTGTAAGATCGGTTCTAACAAGTTTAAATGTTTTTATGTTAATTAGAAGTTGAGGTGAAGGATTTGATAGATACTAATCAAAGTAAATGGGTAACGGTTTAGTTGGTTGTGAAAACTAAGAGCACAGTACAATATTTTCAATATCTATTTTTTATCTTTATTTGTGGGGATTTTAAATTTTATAGAAACATTTTTATTAAAGGAGTAACATTTTTTTTTATCAAATGAAGAATAAATAAAATTAAGGGAGCATTTAAAAAATGTTCTAACTCTTGTACAGAGATATATTTATTCTCGAATAGATTAAACATTATTATAGCTCTGCACAACTAACAATAGTAACATTTCCTACTTGCCTTATCACTTGAAATATCAAATTCTAGAAGGGTTTAGGATTTTTCTCTTGTGATAAATATCAACATATTCTTATTTTGAAATGTCTAAAAAAAGTTACTTTTAATAGGTTAAAAAAATTGTCAAAAATTTCCTACTAGGTTTTTAAATATTAAAGAGCACAAGTATACTTTTAAAAGATACTAACCTAATTGAAAATGCAACTCATTAACAAGACAAGTTTATTCATAAGAATATAAACAAGGAAGTATTTCACCTAAAAACTCAATATATGCTATGAATGTATTTAGAGTTTCTTAAAGACTTTCTACTAGAATATTTATTATTATTTTTTGAATTCTTATTAACTATATATGAGAGAGTATTTTATAAGTAAATCTTTATTTGATACTTAAATATTTTCTATCAAATCTTACTCGTAAAGATTTCATAACCCAACAACAATTAACATTATCAAAAATTTATCGAACGACACTACAGATTCTAATAAAAAATCATTTATATACATAAATGATTTTTTTTAAAAAATATTGAGACACTAATCATCCAATTCCATGTTAAAGTAAAAATAAGAATAATTTATATATATGTTACTTAAAATTTATTAAAAAATTAAGATACTCACTAGTGTAAATTATACTTTTAACGATAAGATATTACATCATTTATTTTGGAACCAGTGTAAAATAAGGAACGAAGGCAAAATTTAAATAATCGAAATAAGTATGCATTATGTTCGTGTGAAAATGCAAGTTTATACTCTTAATTCTTCATTGAAACTATTAAATTTTTTGTTTATTAGTTTTTCAAGAAATTAACTTTATTCAATTTTATATATTAGTGTAATAGGTAAAAAAGAATTTTTAAATATGGTTATTATGACATGAATTGGATGTGAACCATATTCTAAGTTAGTACCGTTAATTATTGAGAATAAGAACTAAAACACAATATTTTGAAAAAACTAATTAGAAATTATATATATATATATATATATATATATATATCACTTGAAGATTAATATTTATTAATTTGTTTTAGCCTTTTGCATATAGCGAGTTATTGGGCATATAGAATTGTAAAAAATCATTATGAACTAGCAAAATATTTTATACGCATTAGAAATTAGAAATTGTTATGATTTATAATTGTGTGGTAATAAACATTATTATTTATGTAAAACTTTATTAATTTTGATTAAGTTACGTTAGACTTTATTTTTCTAAGACTTGATTTGGACAATGTTTACTACTCCTGAGTCTAGATAAATACGTAATTTTTTTTTTAATCTAGTATCTCTTATTTGCAATTACATGTTAGGATAGCAAAAAAAACATAGTGAAATTATTTAAAAACAAAATTCACATATTACACCAATTAATTCCTTAACCAAATGTTATATATTTTTTTTACATGGTTAATGCAAAAAATAATCTAAAATGACATATTAAATTAATTATGGACACAATCGATATAATATGTGTGTTTTTAATGATATTATATAATTTCTGAAGACAACCAATATAATATGTCATTTTCTAAATCTAAAGAAATCTTCATCTAGGATATTATATCGGTTCTAGCCATAACTGATGTAATAAGTATCATAATTGTTTTTTTTTTCTCTCTTTTTAAATGTACTTTTATGACATTTAGTATTTAAATTTGATATAATTTTTTCATATTTTATATCGATTGAGTAATCATTATAAAATATGTTATACTTTCTACATCAATAACATTCACTTCGACTATTAAACTGATGTAAAAGTTTATCTACAATGGATATAAAATATAAATATATTTTTTGTAGTGATGATTTTTAAAAAAAAAAATATAATGATAAATGAAAGATTAATCAATTTATGTACTTTTTGTGGATGGAAGTTCACGTAATGGATCGAATCTCACTGGTAATGCTTTCCTATTTAAAATTTGGATTCTTAATCCGTTTAAAAAAAATTGGTTTAATTTTTTATAAGTATTTTTGGATTTTATTATAAATTAAAATTAATTTATTTCAATAGTAAAAGTCTTTTTAATATTAAGTTTATTGATTTTTTTTTCATTTATATATGGTCTAGATGCGTATATTTTATAGGAGATGAACACCGATAATATTTTTATTAATAAATTAATAGGAAACTACACAATCAATTTTAACTCATTCCATTTTATACTTACTATACTCGGTTGTTTATATGTGACTTCTTTTTTCAACCTTTTACATTTGCATTCTAACTGAAAGAGTAACTAGTGATATATGAGTGGTAAGAGTTTGGTCACTTTTTTCGTCATCAACTCATCTCTTGTCATAAGTTTTAGTGATGGTAACCCAAATTTTGACTTGGATGATTAAAATCATAGGTGTATGTTGGCAAGAACCTCGTCTTATGATGTTTTCAGAAATAACATAAAACAGACAACCCCGATGTTGAGTATCGTAGCACTACTGTAGATGTTCTTTCTAAAATCACTTGGATCTCTCTTCGTTTCACTTCAACATTATATTTGGATAATCTTGGAGTTGTTCTGTTGGTTGTTCAACTGATATGTTGAAAGGTCGTAAGTTAATTAAGAGGTCGAAAGATTGAAAATTAATCAATTGTGTTGAATTGACATACTAAGAAAAGTCAATACCTAACATAAAAGACATAAATTCAGCGAGTCTTGAACCATGAGTTAACCTATTTTTAAGCGATATTGATATCATCTTTATATATTGTTCAGTTCACTACTCTCATCTCAATATGAAACTCTAGACTTCCAACACAAAATGTAGATTCAATGATTCTTGAACTATAACTAAATCCATATATAAGATATATTTTGACACCTCTTTTAATGAAAAACTTTAAAATATTAAATATGTGGTCTCTTATATATTGTTGACCTCATCCTCTTAATTTCATATGAAACTCCAAACTCTACATTCCAGAGAAAATGTGAAATATTCTCAGTAATTGTTTTTAAGATTTGGTGTGATGCATGGGAGACCTAAAATGGAAGATAATTGTTTTAATCATACGATAAAATTTGTGGGAGAAAGTTGGTGCAATCTTAATTTAAACCTCATATGCACGTAAATATGCAGAGAGAGAGTAAAAGAGGAAACAAGAAAAGTGGAAGTAGATGAAAGAAAAAAGAAAAAAGAGTAGCATGGAAGCACAGTAGAATTGAATGCATTTAATTTGGTCCTTTTTTGAATTGGTTAAAATGAAGAGGGTTGGAGTACCCCACTCGTTACCGAGAAATGGTCCGTGTGCGATTTCCATGTAGACGACACGGGATGCATTTCCTGGCTCATGTCTGCCCAAATTTTGCATCACAGGTGTTGACCTCTCACCACCAAACTCTTTTTCTAATGCCCCAAATCAATTTTCCATCCATTAACATATTATTATGCCACATTGCGAGTCAATCATATAATCATTATGCCAAGAATTTTTAGGTGGAATACGAGGCATGGGACAGATAACACTGCAACACTAGTAAACCATACCATAAATACTCCCAATACCTACCTCACCCTGCACCTCACCCCACACTAATTAACCTCCATTTCCAATACCTTTTTACAACAACCTAAACCTTTCCTTTCATCCCTCCTTTTTCCTATTATATTTTTTATCATCAATAAAATATTTTTTTATCATCAATAAATATTCTTAATTTTTTTATTTCTATTTATAAGAAATGTATTTTTTTTTTTGTAAATTAAAAAAAATCTGAGAGTGTAAATAATTAATGTGATTTTAACTTCTTCTTTTGCATTCCCTCCAAAATTTGGTTGGAAAAAAGAGGTTAATTAAAGGATGGGGGTGGATTAAGCTAGGGTAAGAGTTATGAGAGCCGTTGGATGGGAAGGGGGTGAAAGGTTTGAGCGGTGATTGGAGACGAATGTGGTGAAAGGAGGGACGTAGATGCATGTTGATGGTTGAGTGATGCACAGTGCTGGTATTCCGCAATGGGGAAGATTGCTTCAGAGACGTTAAAAATCAGAGAAAAAAAAATCTTAATTTATGGGGACGGTCAGAGAAAGTATCAGCGGGTTTTCCGGTGCAAGGACGAATAAGCAAAAGCTGGTGATATGACACGTGGAAGAGTATGGACCGTTGGATGGTCAAAGCACAGTCGTGGTTCGCTCATCCCGGCCGAGATTTATTGAAACTGAAAGAGAACTGTAGAGAAATGCTAAGTGATAGATTTTCATGTTCCTCCACGCACACATGACACACCACCACCCTCTCTCTCTCTCTCGCAGAAACCACACACCCTCATCACATAACAGTACAACACTCCCAGTTAGACATGGCAAGGCACCATGGAAACAAAGCTAGCTTGAATTCCTCTTGTGCAGCAGCGTAGTAGGACACAGCACTCTAAGGTCTAAACTAGAAAGCAAAGAGGTAGAGAGAGAGAGAGATAGTGTGGGATTGGTGAGACGTAATTCATAAATGAGACTTACACAGTAGAGTAGATGGGTGCAGTTACCGTGGCGGCGTAGCAGAAGCTCTAATTCCGTGCCATAATTGCTTCCAAGGGAATTCAGTTTCACCAACTCCACATCCTCTCTTCTTTACTCATTTTATAATTCCTGTGTTTTTTTTTTTAAATTTAAGTTTTTTTTTTCTTTTTTTGGTGAGGAACAGTTTCCCCCAAAAGCTGCAAAAACTCAACCAGCCCAGAGAAGATCATATTTGAGACGCCCCACCACACAACACATCACACCCACATAGTGAGCGTGAATAAGACAAAAAAAAGAAGAAGAGAGAAAACGATTGGGTAAAAGATTACTAGTAGTAAGCAGTAAGCAAACCTAGCAGTGTTTTTTTTGTGTGTGTGCGGCTAGCCTTAATTAACCCAAAATTTACAGCTGTAGCCCCGATCTTTGGTAAAACATTTTAAGATTGGGCGAAGGTTCTGCTATGGATATTGTGTCTGAATTGGGGAAAATCGTTTCAGCTTTGGGGTGCAACAAATGGCCGGGTTCTTCCCTCTAGGTGGAACTAGAAGGGGAGGCCCACAGAACAAGGAAGAGGGAGAGGTGGGAAAAGGAGATAGCAATAACAACAACAACGGGAATAACCTGTTGTTGTTCAGGAACGAGGAGATCTACAACAAGGGGTTCGAAATATGGCCAGAATCGTATCAGCCTCAAGCTGCACCCCAGAACTTGAGCAACTACTTTGCATTTGGAGTGGGTCCTAGTCGCAGGAACTGCTCGGAGGAGGTTTCACTGTGTGTGTCTGATGAGTCTACGAGATTTGGATTAACTGTCATGAGGTCCGGAGGTGCAGGAAGCAGCGGCATTAACTGTCAGGACTGTGGTAACCAAGCCAAGAAAGATTGTACACATCTCAGATGCAGGACCTGCTGTAAGACCCGAGGGTTTCCGTGTCAAACCCACGTTAAGAGCACTTGGGTTCCCGCAGCCAAACGCCGCGAACGACAACAACAACTCTCTGCGTTGCAGAACCCACAACAATTCCGCGGAGAGAATATTCCCAAACGACATCACAGAGACACTCAACTCGTCTCCGCTCCACAACCCATCGCAGGTTAACTTTCGTATTACATTACAATAGAGTGGTTTAATTAATTTTGTCTCTCTTGTATCCGTGTGCAACTTTCTTGAGATATAAATTTCAACCATGTAACTTGTGTTTTGGAAAAACTAGTCTTCTACCACCACTACATACAGATGATGATGCAGTGAGATCTCGATGTAACTTGATTGGTCTTTTATTCTATGACTACATACACCTAACCAGTCCATAGTATTTGATTGAAAATGCAACGCCGCTCCTTGGTCACCCATCACATTTTACTCTTGTTTTTTTCTGCCCTTCTCTTTCTTCTTTTTTCCATATTCCATCACTGTTTCTAAGTAAAACTGACGAAATTATTTGAGCTCCATCCATGTGAGACGTTGGCAAGACTTTTTTTTTTTCTCCTTTTTTCCCCCTGTGATGATAGCGGAAAAGTAGAGGGCACACACACACACAGACAAGTAACTAGTCTCGTCTAGTTTTATTTTTTGGATGGTTAATTCTTTGATTTAATTAATTTTGTTGATCTCTTTGTACTTAGGGTTACAGCTGGGCCAGTTCCCACCTGAAGTGAGCACTTCGGCGGTGTTTCGGTGTGTGAGAGTCAGCGCAGTGGACGCTTCAGATGAACAGTGCGCGTATCAGACCTCTGTCAGCATCGGAGGGCATGTTTTCAAGGGAATTCTCTACGATCAAGGCCCTGAAAGTTCTTACACCAGTGCAGCTACTGAGGGTTCCTCCGGTGGTGATCCCCGACAGCTGGGCTTAATAACCGGCGCAGCCACAGCCACAACAACCAGTGGAAACCACCCATTTGACCCTTCACTCTACCCCGCTCCGCTGAATGCTTTCATGTCTGGTACACAATTCTTCCACCCCCCAAGGTCCTAAAGACGTGCGTCTCTTTCTCTATCTCCGCGGACAGTAATTGAAGAAACCGAGTCTTTCTCTCTTATTTTGTCATTAATTGAGTCTCTTGGAATTATTGATTATGGTTGCTTCTCCCTACATCCATTGCTCCCGATGCCAGCTGAAGTGGGTAGCTAGCAGCTAGAAGGAAAAGTAGTTTATAATTTAAAAAAAAAAATGATTATGGCAATGATTCCAGTGCATGAAATTAAAGGGGCCGGGGATAGTTGTTGTGTTATCCGAATGTCAATTCAGATTTTCATTGTTATTTTGATTTTATTGGTAAACTCATGGTCACTTTTCAATTCTAGAGCACATACATTTTCATTTTGCCGTGAGTGTGGGGCTGTCGTGTGTTTTGCTTGACACGGACAGCATTTGGATGTGTGTGCATTATTATGTTTAAGTATAGTTTTGCTGGATGATTTCATTTCTTTATAGTATTTTTCTTTTTCTGGGTTAATGTTGAGTGAGCTTTCTGGTTGGTGCTGAACTCGAAGCCACTTTTTCCCGTTTATCCGTTTGCTTGCCAGATCGAAATAGAATGAAGTAGGTTTCGTGTGTGGTGTAGCATAGAATTTTAGAGCTTTTTTTTTTCCTCTTTCTTTATTTCTTTTACATTTATTTAGACGATTTGTTGGGAGAAACGGGCCACGCATGGTCCGTCTTTTCTTGTCTCCCATGCATTGCGAGCTAATTGGCAACTGGGCATTCTTGCAGTATAGTGATCGAAATGTGCATATATAATTTATATTATTACGTATAGATGGAGAATTACAAGTAGCATTTAGCAACTGCATCTCTGAAAAACAATTATCCAGTGGAATAGACATCCAATATTCAGGGATGTGACTTCCATATGCTTGAGTTGGCAAACGTCTTCTTTTGCTCATAATGTTTAATGCTTCTAAAAGTATGTGCATGTGATGTATGTTAATACATATAAGTGTGTACAGCGCCCAATGAAATAGGTCAAGGTACATACCTTATGATAGGGCTAACAATACTTTAATAGACTGCTTGTTTTAGTGCACAAGGGAGAATCAGAAACTCTAGAGAAAATTTCCCTAGTTTTGTAATAACTGGCCCATAACATGTGCTACAGAACCTTCACTTGATTGAGACATACCACTCTCTTTCTCTTTCATCTCAGATTAATAACATCTTTTTTCTTTCTCATATTCTCACTCCAGTTTCTAATTCGTTCATCTTTTTACCAGAGTTGATCATACTTCTGAACAAAGTGTTTGAAATAAAGTTGCATGGTTGTACCCTTTTAATCCTCGATCCCGTCTTCTATATTGGCAAAATCAACTTTAAAACGTTATTTCTGCTTAGATTTTGTGGATAGTCTCCATGATTATATTAAGATCACTTGAGTTGACTAAATTTTCATGCTTTTTGGAGGAGCATCCAGACAGGAAAAAGAAAAAAAGAGTTAAATCTATAATTGTAGCTCAAAGTCTAGTCACTTCTGTTGGCCACATGCATCGATAGAAAAGAAAGAGAGAAGCAAACAAAAACAAAAGTTGCCCATAAAACCGTTAAATATTCCGATTTTTCTAAAAGAATTGCTATACAAGACGCTAATTTTTGCTGAGTTAGCTCATACGCTGAAGCATCACGCAATAACATAACTCAAAGCCTGAAAAATTAGTCTCATAACAATGGACACAACACACATGCACAAATAAAGTAAGATGTGCAATGATATTGCATTGATTACAAGACCCTCGTTATTAAAATACTATATATGTCCAAAATATGATTGATCAACTCAACACAGGGGGCATAACTCCAAAAGGCTTAGTTTTTATTATGTTTATTCAACATGGGTGGGTCTGTCAAATTTGTTCGTCACTCTGTTGAGTTTGTAAGTCTTTAATAGAGCATTTCTTAAGCTTTTTTCAAGCATTGATAATGCTAAACTCCATATTTAAAGCTCGTGCGAGGGCAAGAGAAATTGTTTGTATTGAAAAATTGGAGCCTAGTTGAAATGACGACAATTTATGTAACTAAGTCCCTAATTAAAGTAGTATAGATTTTTATGATTTGTTTTTCAGACGATCAAATCCTGTGTCCTGATCGAATAAATAGTTCCATCTACCATGCCAGCAACGACTTTCTTTCCCCAAATTACGCATGCACGAAATTCGGAACTTCATTTGGGGGCATTGGCAGTGCATGTCTGGATTAGTAGTTTTCTCTCCAACATACATTAATTAATCCACACTCAACTATTGCAAGGACATATTTATTTGTTAAATACAGATTCATTTGGTTGGTATCAGTAAAATTCACTTTCAATCTCTTAAATAATGTTTCAGATTCAAACTTTGTTGATGGAAACAAGTAAACAATAAATAAAAGTTCATCAAAAATTCATTAATTACATTTCTCAACCAAGACTAATGACAGTGGATTCATTAATTACATTATAAATCATGCAGTCACAACAAATCAATAAGATTAAATCTAGTGGAAGAAACTAAAATGTATATATTCTTAATAAAAAAATCACTTTTTAATAGCATGCATCTATTGAGATGGAGAAAATTTGTGCCACTTGGAAGAGTTATGTATAAATATTTGATAGGAGTAGCTTGCATGTCTTACAATTGTCAACATGAAATTGATTTCCCTGATGCCATATTAATTTAATTTACACCAGAATTCTCATATCAGACAGTTCTTAAGAAACACTGCTATGAACTTCATTATTTACAGATCCAGAGATTCTACACAGTGCTACTTTTTTTATGACATTATTTAATCACTCGTGTAGATATAGTTCTACACAGTGCTACTTTTTTTAAACATTAATTAACTATACTATTTTTCATAATAATTTCTTTATAAAACAGTAGTATCAGTCTAAGTAATTACTACAATGCAAGTCTCTCGCATACACAATGGTGCTGCCATGTATGCATCATTGCATTGCATCGAATTGGATAAATGCATTTTTATTAACATTAATTTTATATTACTGTTTCAAATAAGATTTTAGTTCTATTTATGTTTTTGTAAGTATTATTAAGTTGGATTTCAGGAGTTTTTTTTCTTAAAAGTAAACTAGTAAACCATGTATAGTTTTATTCGATTTTTGATGAACTGGGTGGATTCATAAATTATAACATAAAATGAATCCGACTAATTTGGCAATATGTGACAAATCAAACAGGACTTCAAAAATATAATTTTGAAAACGTGACTTTATTTAATGATAATTCCTATTAAAAAACATCATTTTAGATATCCGACATTTTTTTTACTGTTTATTTATTAACATTGAATGTAAAGCACAAGTAAGAAAAACTGACGTGAAAAAAAAAATAGTATGTTAAACTACTGAATTATTTCGCAAGAAAAATCCAAAAACGTTATACGATTTTAAATTTATTTTTATATGGTTATATATATATATATATATATATATATATATATATATATATATTTAAGCTTTTTTTATATAAAACTTTCATTTTTTCTACTGTTTTGATAAATATGTAATTTGATTGGATTAGTTTAAAGAAGGAATGTGTCAAACATATATATAATTTAAAAAAGTGTAAGGAAAAAATAGAATATATGATTAAAATGAAAAAAAATTTGTGATAACAGAGTTTTATAAATCTACTTAGAAACTAGATAATGAAGGTTCAAAACTTTCTAAACCGTCGTTATATATTTATATTTGGGATTACCACGAGGATTTGGCTGCATTTAAAAATTGTGAGGATTTGGCTGGGGTTTGAAATCTGTGGATAAATTTATAATTTTCGGGACTTGCATAAACCAATAATAATATATTAAAGAAAGTGTTTTAAGAAAATTTTAAATTGCAGATAATGTATTTGACAAGACTTATAACTGTGAATATGATTAAAAAAATAACTTTTAAAACAGTTCTTTAGAATAAGATATCATCGTTTTGGAAACCCTAAAAATGGGATCAACCCTCCGAAATATATTGCCCTCCATACAACATGAAAATATAAAATAGAAACCATAAACCCAACAAATTTTATAAATACTTTCACATTCACAACTGCATATTTTAAGTTTGGACTGAAGTAGAAATAGAAAGGAAAAGAAATGAAAGGAAAGTATGTGAGAAATAATGTGGATTAAAAAAATGATTGGAAAAAAATAAAAAATAAAATTATTAGATTTAATTGGTGTGAAAGAATAAAAAAAATAAATTAATTAGACAATAAAATGAATTACTAAAATATTTTAACCAAAATGTAATAAAGATAATATAAATTAAAATTAAAAGATAATTAATGATAAAGTGTTTAATTTATAAAATTGAAAACAATATTAAAAATATTTAAAAATTAAAAATTATTTTATCTCAATTAAAAAAAAGTTATTAATTAAGAAAAATATAAAATCATATATATATATAATAAATACAACATAAAAATTAAAGAAAAATATTCATGCAATAATCATGTTAGAATGACAGGATTTTAATTTTTTTTATTAAAGCTGAAATCATGCATAAATAACCTGACTTCAATTTTAATTACTCTTTTATTTCTTTATTTACATTTCTCTACAAATAAGCAAATAGAAATATAAATTGATCACTTATTTCCATGTTTGTAACTGTACATGCATAGTAGTACACAGAGAGTAAATAAATTATATTGGTAATCAATAAATATTAATGTCATTATTGAATCAAATTTTGTCTTTTTAATCACGTGATTGTGATTTCGCTTTTTGGTTGACCAACACTGCAATAAATCAAATCTTGAGACTTGTACAACCACGGTTAATTAAATGTGATTTTTTTTAATTCTTAAGACACATCTATTATGAAAAAAGACACTTTAACTTAAAAGATGTATTAGATTAATACATTAATATATAAGTCGAACTTTTTCCCTACACCTTCTATCTTGACCTTCAACCTTCATATTTCTTTCTAATTTTAACAATATTCCTATTTTGGATATAGTGGAAAGTGTGATCTTTCTTTTTTTTTCGTTTTCGTGATGATGGTCAATGATGATTTTACTTTTATTTTATTTTTTTCCATTTTTTTATGCATCAATTGTGTAATTTGTAACACTTTCTTAAATTGTACGATTCAAACAACACAAAAAAAAAATTGTAAAAATAGGATACAAAATTAAAAAATAATAATTTATTTTTTATGAAGACGTTCTTGTCAATTGTCAACTCTCTTACATGTTCAAATTATGGAAATGTTCTTTCGAACACTACAATTAGAGAAAAATAAAAGTGTTACAACTCGAATAGAAGTACTCGACTAGAATGGAGATATGGAATGTGGAGGTGTTCAAAAATTATTTAAAGATATAAAATTATACTTTATTTAAAGTTATTTAGAAACATTTACAAAATTAAAACAAACTTTTTATAATTAATAGAAAGTAAGACTTAAAAAGAGAAAAACATGGATGAATGGAAAATTTGTCGAATAAGCGAGGGATATAATATATATATTACTCTATTTCTACACTATCCAACAAAATATACATAATTATAAAAGATATAAAAAAAAAGTTATTTCAAGCTTAAAAAGGAAATGAATTACACTGAATATCTACTTTCTATTTGATTTTACATTAATAGCTAATAGAACATACACATTAAGGATTTCTTTTTATATGAAAAAAAATTCTTTTTGCATTGAAATGTATCTTATCCACTACAAGAAAATCATGAAATAGAAACAATTTTTTAGAGACAAAAAATAATTAGTTGCTATAGTGACTAAATTAGATAACGTTTTAGAAACAAAAAAAAATTGGTTTCTAAATTAGTTACTATTATTATTAAATGGTTTCTAAATTGATGTCTAATTAACCATCAAAGTTTTTGCTACCAATTATTTAGATTCTAAAGGCCCAATGTCAGTTTGCACCCCCTGTTAAATACCCTATCTCACCCCCAATGCTCAAGACACGGTTCAACTGGAGCACACCCAACCCAACACCTCCCCACCAGCCCAACAGACCCTAAGACTACACTTTGAGGACAAAGTGCTTCCTGAGGCAGACAGTAATGTTAGAATGAGTAATTACACAAGCACAAGGCCCAAAAAACAACCCAATTGGATGAAAGATTTTATATTGGTTTAAGCCCATGTTTTTACTATTCTCCCATTTTATTTAGTATGTTTTTCCAGTTTCATCCTTTGCTTTATTTTTAAGTATTGTAAGGCTCATGGCCCTTAAACCCTTATTTAGGGACTTACTATTATGAATGAAGGCAGAAGTTTTTTGTGATAACCCTAGTTTTAGTATAGCAGTAGCAAAGGTCTATCAGCTTCTGTAACAGGTTAATAGAAGTGCGTAACACCTATCCATTTGTTGTGGATCCTAATGGCATGATACTCAGAGTGAACTCTCATTTCTTAATTCTTTGAAGATAATGATTTCAATTCTGTTGGGGGTATCCCAAACGAATCTTGGAATCTTAATGAGTTACTATAATGCAAAAATTCTTCGAGTTACAATAATGCAAAATTATTTGAAAACAACGTAAATACCAGGTAACATGTTATAGCCCAAGAGAAGGCAACTGAAGATCATGATGAAACATGAGCAACCCAATAACAAAGAGTAGGTCCAAAAGATAAAGCACCAAGCCTAAGTATTTTGATGATTATGATTGTACTGTGAAAGGCAAAAGAAAGTAATGGTTGAAAATCTGAATTGGAACAAAGGGGAGAGTAGTATTTTCCCAAGTTGTTAGGATTCCATAGATCTGTTTTTCTGTTGAGGCATATCCTTTTTTTCTCTGTTTTGCCATTCTCTTTTACTGAGTGGTAGTTGTTGTTTTGTTTTGGTTATATGTATGGAAACTTTGACAGTAATGATACCAGAGAATTATCCAGTATTTCATTATCCTTTATAGGAAGCCTAACTTGTAAAATAGGCATTGCATTTTGGTGCTTCATTGAGAGGAAAACACTAAGAGACGCCACGCTTGCGTCAAAGAGTGATGAAAAAATATATTCTATTATGAAATTATTAGAGAATAAGAAAACCTTCTAAGAAGCAATGAATATTCGCATGACCAATTTGGAAACTCATATGGCACTTTAGATTGGAGCCTGAGAAACCGTAACGAAGGATTCCACTCTTCATTCTTTCACTCGAACGTCCTTGAAACTGGATATGCCCCGTTTTGATGGGTCTGAACCATTAACATGGATTTTCAAAACCAAGCAGTTATTTGACTACCACCGCACTCCAGAGGACCAAAGGCTTCAAATGGTTTCTTTTTCCATGGAAGGAGCAGCTCTCGCTTGGTTCTAGTGGATGTATGACAACAACCTAATATCAACTTGGCAAAATTTCCTAAATGCCTTATAGGTTCGTTTCGCACCAAAAGGAGAGATTCCTTATGAAGACCCAAAAGGAGCCCTCTTCAAACTATGCCAAACCTCAACCGTGTGGGAATATCAGAATCAGTTTGAATCACTAGCAAATCGTATCATGGGACTACCTTCTCCCTTCTTTCTTAGTTGCTTCGTTTCAAGTCTTAAGCCGAAAATTCGAAGAGAAGTGCAGGCTTTTTAACCGATATCACTATCGCAAGCCGTGAGCTTAGCAAAACTACAAGAAGAGAAATTTGTAGAAGCTTCCACGCCCAATCGTTCCGTTCGCCCTTCTCTTTCCATTGTGGAAACCCCGATGTTTGTGAATACCCTTTCTCCCAACACACAAATAGCGAGCCCTTCTTCTTAAAAAACCAAATCAGACCCTAATCTGCTTGCCATAAAATGATTGTTCCCAACGGAGCTCCAAAGTCATCGTGAAAAGAACTTATGTTATTACTGTGATGAACGCTATCGACCAGGTCTGATGGCATTCTCATGGAGCTCTTCTTGGATGTTGTGAAAAATGGTGCGGAAGCTATGGATTGAGATGTGCAAGATCCTCCTAGGAGCTATGGTGATCTTGAAGGTGCATGATGTGTATGGAAGAAGGGAGGTTCGGCCAGCCCTATGGTAGGTGATGAAGATGAAGATTAGGTCCTAGAAACTAGGCAAAAGCAATGTATGGCACAATGTGGGCAGCATAACATTACTCTCATTAATCTTGCAAATACAAGTGATAGGCATCTCCTTTTATAGGCTAAGGAGGCTGTAAATGTTAAGCTAAGTGCAAATGAAATGTAAGCCAAATGAAATGGAAATGTGAGGCACATGGGTTCATGAAGCACATGGGTGCACATGGCTTCACAAAACCGTCCCTTAATTAGTGAAGGCTTCTAGAAACCTTTAGCTAATCAAGGTTAACTCCTCCTTAATTCTAATGTGCAGAAAAATAAACATTTGTCCACATGGCTATGCTATTTACACCCCAATTAAAGCTAAACTACACTTGATGGGCCTTCACAGAATATGTGCTAGTATGCCACTCTCCCTTTAATAGCTTGATCCAAGTCTTCTTGTCCTAGACACTCCTAGCTTGGCCTTCTTGTCCTAGACGCTCCTAGTTTGGTCTTAGACGCTCCTAGCTTGACCTTAGACGCTCTTGACTTGGCTCTTGCCTTTCATGGAAGGTTGTGCTTGGCCCTCTTCCATCAAGGTCACAAATGCAAGTGGGAGTTCATGTTGTTGATAGTGGAACCCAATGAACCCGAAACGAATGAGATTGATTTGAAAAACCTCCTTCATATAGAGGACCTGACGCCTAATGAATCTGAGCCGACCAACCTGTCGGATACAAACCCGACCCAAATCAGTTTACATGCATTGATGGGCCAAGTAATTTCGCAGACCCTTAAATTTTTGGGCCATGTCAACGGTTCTCCAATTGCGACACTAATAGATAGTGGGAGCACCCATAACTTCATCCAAGATCGCACAACCAAATTCTTGGGTCTTCAAGTTGCCCCAACTTAAAATTTTCAGATCTTGGTGGGTAATGGAGAGGAGCTATCATGTTCATTTGTTTGCAAGCAAGTGCCACTACAGTTGGGCCCTCACACATTTCCTGTGGATTTGTATACGTTGTCAGTGAGTGGGGTCGAGATCGTAATGGGAGTACAATGGTTGACAACATTGGGGTTGGTGTTGACTGACTATGAACATTTGACAATGAAGTTCATTAAAGAAGGGAAATTAGTTGAACTCAAGGGCCAACACCGAACAACACCTCAAGAAGCCACTATATATCAGATCAAGAGGATGATCGCTACCAATGTCATAGCATAATATTTTAGGTTACAGTTGCTTCCTGCCATAGAAGAGCTCCCAAACCTTCACCGAGACCAAAAATTGAGGGAATACTGAGTAGATACACCCAATTATTTGAGGAACCACGGGGCCTTCCGCCTATTCGGGTGACTGATCATCACATTCCCCTCTTGGAAGGCTCAAATCCGGTGAATGTTAGACCCTACAGATATCCACATTTTTAGAAACACGAGATTGAGCGTCAGATCAAAGAAATGATGGCTGAGGGAATTATACAACAAAGTAACAATGCCTTCTCATCTCCAGTGTTGTTAGTACGAAAGAAAGATGGATCATGGCGGTTTTTTGTTGATTATAGGGCTCTCAACACGATTACTATAAAAGATCGATTTCCCATCCCATCAATTGAAGAGTTGATTGACAAACTCCATGACACACAATGGTTTTCAAAACTGGATTTACGCTCCGATTACCATCAGATAAGGCTAAACATAGGTGACACTCCAAAAACGGTTTTTCGCACACATGAAGGTCATTATGGATTTTTAGTGATGCCCTTTGGATTGTGTAACGCACCTACTTTATTTCAGTAAACTATGAATATATTGTTTCAACCCTATTTGCGTAAGTTTGTTATAGTATTATTTGATGACATACTAGTGTATAGTAAGTCATTAGAAGATCATATATCTCATTTGGATATTGTTATTCACTGTCTTGTGACTAATCATTTTTTCCTCAGGAGGAATAAGTGTTTGTTTTCCCAGGAATCAATAGAGTACTTGGGCCATATAATATCCAGAGATGGCATTGGCCCAGATCCTTAGAAATTCGTGCAATGATTGCTTGGCCGACACCTGCCACCATTAAGAAATTGCGCAGATTTTTGAGGTTGACGGGTTCTATCAGAAGTTTGTTCAACATTATGCTTATATAGTTGCTCTTCTCACCAACTTGCTAAGGAGAGACTCATTTACTTGGTCTGAAGAAGCACAACGATCATTTGAGCAGCTAAAGGATGCTATGACTAATACTCTCGTGTTGATGTTGCCTAACTTCCAAGAAGAACTCATAATAGAAACAAATACATCAGGGCAAGGGATGAGAGCAATTTTGATGCAGAATAACCATCCAATTTGTTACTTTAGTAAAACATTTTGCCCAAAGCTTCTTTCAACTTCTACGTATGTCCGGGAGTTACATGCAATCACCACAGCTGTCAAAAATTGGCGTACTTATCTTCTGGGCAGAAAATTCATCATACGGACCAATGAAGTCTTCGGGAATTGATGACGTAAGTAGTGCAAACGCCTGAGCAACAATATTATTTGTCCAAGTTGTTTGGATACACTTATGAAATTGCGTATAAACCAGGAGCAACTAACAAGGTAGTTGATGCCTTGAGCAGGATAGATGGGAGTTCATCACAAATGATGGGGTTGATTGTGCCACAATGTGATTTGATATCAAAGATACAAGAAACTTATAGTGCAGATCCAAAACTCAAACAATTGTACCAAAAAGTGCTTGGTTGCCCAGAGGAACATCCATGATTTAAAATTGTTAAAGGAATTATCCTTTATCATGACAAGATTTTACGCAAGTCCTTTTGAAGGAGTTTCATGCCACACCAATGGCTGGTCATGTTGGAATACATAGAACTTATGGGCGATTGAGTGACAATTTCTTTTGGAAAGGAATGAAAAAAGACGTAGTTGAATTTGTTAAAGGTTGTGTCATATGTCAGCAAATCAAGTCACCTACACAACTACCCTGTGGGTTATTACAACCAATTTCTCCTCCCATTGCAGTCTGGGAAGATATATCCCTTGACTTTGTCTCATGGCTCCCTTCTTACCAAAATTACTTTGTGATTCTAGTGGTTGTTGATAGATTTTCAAAGGCAGCTCATTTTGGCATGCTTCCAACAAACTTTTCAGCTGTTAAGGTTGTTGAATTATTTGCTTTCATGGTGTGCAAATTACATGGCATGCCTAAAAGTATAATATCCGATAGGGACCCTGTCTTTATGAGTAATTTCTGGAAGGAACTCTTCTGAATAAGTGGCACAAAATTGAGAATGTCATCAGCTTATCATCTGCAAAGCGATGGACAAACAGAAGTCGTTAACAAAATGTTGGAGCAGTATTTGAGAGCCTTCGTCCATGCTGAAACGAAGTTGTGGGGAAAATATTTACACTGGGCAGAGTGACACTATAACTCATCCAAGCATTCCTCCATTGGGATTACCACTTATGAGATTGTTTACAGTCAGCCGCCACATTCGCCCCAATATGTCATAGGAACTAGTTGCAATGAGGTTGTGAATGCAGATCTTACAAAGCGGCAGGAGTTACTTGATAAGCTGCGTTCCAAATTACTCAAAGCACAATCTGTCATGAAGTATTATGCTAATAAGAAGATACTGTGTTACCCCTTCAAAGTGGGTGATCAAGTGCTAGTTAAGTTGCAACCATACCGACAGGTGACTACAAGAAACTATCAATTATCAAAGCTTGCCCAACGATTTTATGGTCCTTTTCGCATTGTCAAACAAATTGGGGAAGTGGCCTTTGAATTGGAATTACCTCCTGGAGTTCAAATTCATTCTATTTTTCATGTTTCAAAGTTGAAACTTCCATAATCAGGATGAGACACCTCAATTGGAACTCCCTTCAACAGTTTTCAATAATCAACCTAAAGTGCAACCCCTTGCTGTAATTGATTGGCAAATTTCTGCAAATTCTGATGCAGCAGAAGCATTAGTTCAGTGGCAAGGTTTGTACCCTGAAGACGTCACTTGGGAGAATCTTGACACCTTACTTAAGGATTATCCAACATTGCACCTTGAGAACAAGGTGTTTGTTGAAGAGGAAGGGGATGTTATGGCCCAAGAGAAGGCAACTGAAGATCATGATGAAACATCAATGAGCAACCCAATAGCAAAGAGTAGGCCCAAAAGACAAAGCACCAAGCCTAAGTTTTTTTCTCTGTTTTGCCATTTTGTTTTGATGAGTGGTAGTTGCTGTTTTGTTTTGGTCAAAAGCTCCTTCAAGTAAGAAATTTCAAATTTGATTTGGATATGTGAAGATTTACGCTGAGACTCGTGCATGAAACTATGTTATTGGTAGTCCGATAACGATTTGATAGCGAGTGGTTTGATATGTTCAGTAAATTCTTGTTAAAACAGACTCGAAAATGGCTTTGATATAATGTGAAGAAGTGAATTAATGTTTAACTCAACCTTATAAAACCGACTTATAAAGTGAGTTTTGCACCTACTTATATATTATGAAATGTACTTATGAGCGTGGGATCTCCAAACATGATACATTTGTTTTAGACTTATGCCTCATCTGAACTGTCCACGGTTTCATTGATGTTAGCTTGTCTTTCTACTGTTGGCACTTGTTGCTGTACCGTGGATGTTAGTACCGAAGCCCCTTCTCCTGAAGAAGCAACATCAAGAAGAAGTACACTCAAAACTACGATTTTATTTCTTTTCTTCTCATTTTTATTAAATCACATTCTAATTTTTATTACCATGCTTCCTCAGAGGCATTGAGGTCAATCTTAATCTTTGCTATACAACACGGATGATCCTGTCGAAACAGAGTCAATAGTATTCCCCTTGACCGTGATGAGTTTTGACTTCATTGAGGTTTTTGTGCACCAACTTACACATACAATCTAATTTGTGCTTGGAGCTGTGTCTAATACAGTTTCGTATCTACGTTTGTTGGCCCTCAGGTAGGTAGTTGAAAGCCTTTGATTCTAGTCTGTACAATTTTGTTACAATTAATCAAAATCCAACATGGACATGGAATTTGGCTTTTTTATTAACTTGCAACTCGTGGATGGCAAGGGCTTTCAATAAGGCCCAATGGGCTTTGGAATCCTGTTAACGCCTTAAGAATGGAAGAAACCTCAGAAAATTACTATATACGAAACCATCATCTAATGATTGTACACAGGCTAAGTTGCTGATTTAGCAAATATAGGCATTGTATCATGAAGAAACCATGAAAGACAGTAAAACCTATATCTAGTAACTTACCTGTCTATGTAAGCCCACATATCTTAGTTAGGTCCACATGATTTGATGGCAAAGTTATCATTAGCTTTAATCAAGAAACCTCGACACTAATTTATTGTCCTTTTTATTGTACACGCAAGTTTCAGGATCCAGCCCCTTTTCTGTCATTTCAGGGGTTGGTTGCTTGGAAATTCTAATCAGGGTAGTTAAATGACAAAAACTGATGCGGTTTTATTGTCGTCCACGCATTAGTTGCAATTACTTGTCCTACACGATTTTCATACCATTTTATTTCAGATAAATAGTAACCGGTGTCCTGTAAAAATAGAAACAAGTTTTATCAGATAAGAAAATGTTTAATATATTGAAAATATATAATAAAAGCAACAACACTTTTACATGAAAGTTGAATCTAACAGAAGAGATTAGTCTATTATAACATGGTGAATAAAAGTTCGAATTTTAAATAGAAAACACTTCTTTATTTAGTATCCAACAATGCTTCAATTGCTTCTAAGAAGATATTTGTGGCAAAAGGAAACACTTGTTTGTTTAATTAATCAGAAGCATTTAGTACATGTTTGATGTTCCTCAACATTTAAGACACTTTTAGCGCAACCCTTTATTGTAAACCTTTCTACTTCAAATAAATCATATCCTTTCATTTTAATGCTTTCCTTGGATTTTGGTCTTGTTCAGCTTTAGCTCATTCGGAGCTGTCAAGTGTTTTCTTTGACAAAGTTCTGCTTCTGGCCTGAGGGCAAGTTCTTTAGTTGTGTTATAGGCCATTAAGAAGGTTATTTGATGCACTAACCCCGTATATTTCTGTGCCCGATGCAGGTATAATAACACTATTATTCTCGTTGTTGGCATTTTTGTTTTTATCTGTGCAACTGTTGGCGTGTTACTGTTAATGGAAACTCTTGAGTTTTTTCTTGCATGCTTTGAGACTTCACTGGGTGGAGTTCCAGAACAAATTCTACAAGGGAGATGGCTACAAATTCATCCCGTTAATTCTTGCTGTTTCCAGACCACATTAACATGTCAAATTACTGTAAAAGACAATTTATAACTGACGCCATAAGACGTCCAGTTTACCTGTTTTGGCAGATTTCTCTTACAGAGTACAAGACATTGGAATGTGACAACGTTAATTGTGGGGACACAAGTTCATTTCATTCAGATTACATGAAATAACTATCGATCACGGTGGGTAGTACAGACAAGCTAGCACAGATAAATTGCAGAATAAAGTAAAAAGCATAAACATGGTCTTAGTAGTTTCCTCCTCCATAACATTACATCCAAATTATTTACACACGCACTATATTATATACTGGTGCCCGCTACGACGTTCAGGCATCCACATTAATGGCTAGAAGTATGTATAGCAGCTACAGTTGAGACCATCGAGTCCACCCCACATACATTGTGACCTCGGCAGATCTTGTAATATCCGTTTTCTCCCCAGCTCTCCCCCCATGAATTCTTTATGATCCAGAAAGGCTTTTCCTTAAACCGAATGGGAGCATAAGCACCAGCACCATAGCCTACGAGAAGAACTCCATGATCCAGGTGCTTGCCGCAGATGTATGGGCATGAGACGCCACCAATATATGTCTGCATAAAAATTGCATTGATACCAACTGCACCACGAAAAGCAAAAGTCAGTGTTTCCTAATCAGCGATTCAATATATCTTATTCTTGGGGACACGATCAAATAATTGAAACTATATATCCTGAATATTTTTAGCATTTCCTTTGAGGGAAGTGGCTTCAATTCAAATATAAGGGAGTAGGAAAAAAAAAAAAAACTACCTGCAAGAGGACCATTCTTCACCAGATTAGCAGCAATTTGTTCTTCGTCAAGGGAAACAACGCTGAAATTAGCTACAGAAGCAGCGATTCTGCTGTTATCAAATTTGCAGGGGCCACGGTCCCTTCCGGTGTAAGGATAATCATTTTCTCGCATTAGTCCACCAGCCTTGAGTGAATACTCAAATGCATTGGTCATCAAGCCACCGCCACAACCAGCGTCACATGCTCCACGCTCTTCCGGGTCACACTAAGATAGTTGCAGGCACAGGATTAATGCACGATATTTTTTGCAAATTCCAAACCAGAGCAGAGGTGCTTAATTTTATCATCTACCTATCTATCGAACTTATGTTCAATTTTTCATAAAAGATTCCACTCATGGGTACATCATGTTTCAATATATCATAACTGTGGTCAGATCAAGTGCTACGCAAGTGTATGAAGGACAAATCAGTAAAAAGAGGAGACAATACTCTCCATAAATAAAAAAGTCAAACCTCATGATCACAATCCACGAGTTGTTGTTCGCTAAGGCTCACGAGCTCACCGGTCGAAAGAAAATGAGCACCTTCCAACGCCCCCACGGCGCTAAACGACCAACACGATCCGCAAGAACCTTGATTCTTTACGCCGGTGACGGCTCCATGGTCGCGCCAATCAAAATCGCTAGGGAGGTCGCTGGTCGGCAGAATCGGAGCCTTCTGAGCATCGGAGGGAAGACGAAGCGGCTTCAAGCCCAGAAACTGGCGGCTAAATTCCGCCGGAGTGAGATCGGAGAACTTCGTGACGCCGTGGACGGCGGAGGGGTCCAGCTTCTGGTGCGACTTCGCTCGGAGCAAGTTGTTCTTGAAGATGCGGAAGCGGTAGTCGTGCTCCTCCTTCGTAGCGTAGGTCCTGCCAAACCTGGTCTTGAAGGCGGAAAAGTGGTTCTCGGCGTTGAGCAGGTGCTCCTCCGCGTCCGGCACAACTTGACGGATCAGTAGGTCGTCTTCACCGTCGATCCGATTGGCGATGACTAAGGTGGCGGAGAAAAGGAGGAGACTGAAGAGGAAGAAGAGTGACGGAGTAGCCATCGGAGGAAGAAAAGACTGAAAACGAGTAATGGATATTTTGATCCTTGGAGAATCTTATACACGCTTCCCAGATTATTGTAAACGACGTAATCAATGCGATGTCAACACGTGTAGTTTCTCTGTTATTTAAGTTAGAGAAAGATTCTTCTTAGCCCATAAGTTTAAGGCCCACTTATCCTCTTCGCCGGATATTTTCAAAATTATACAGGAGAAATAAGTCTCTCTAATACTTA
This sequence comes from Phaseolus vulgaris, assembly GCF_000499845.2. Lineage (NCBI taxonomy): Eukaryota > Viridiplantae > Streptophyta > Magnoliopsida > Fabales > Fabaceae > Phaseolus > Phaseolus vulgaris. Next base: position 2,241,687 of record NC_023751.2, on the reverse strand, counting down.
AGTTAGATAAAGATTCTTCTTAGCCCATAAATTTCAGGCCCACTTATTCTCTTCGCCGGATATTTTCAAGATTATACACGACAAATAAGAGCATCTTTTATTTTTATTTCTTTATCTAAAACCATTTCAAAAATAAATAAATAAAATAATAAATTAAAAAAATTAATAATTTTAATTTTAAATACATTAAAAAAATAAATATTTTTAATATTTAAAATAGTTATTAATGAAATAATTTTTTATAAAATAAAAATAAAAAAGTAATAAATTAAAAATGTTTAGTTTAATTTTTTCTAAGAATGAAGAAAATAAAATGTTTACTCTACCTAAATGCAAAATCCTAAAAAAAAAAACTAATGCAAATGATATACTTAATGCTTAAAAATGAGTAGACACTTCAATATTATATGTGTCTACTACTAATTAATACTAATTGACTTGGTTTTTTTATAATTATGTCCTGTATTTTTTACTTTATATTAACATGATTATATCATAATAACAATAAATAAATATTAATTTATGTTTATAGATTCAACTTTTATGTTGTTACGGTTATATTTTTTACTTTTTTTATTTAAAAAAATTAAACTAAACATTTTTAATTTATTACTTTTTTATTTTTATTTTATAAAAAATTATTTCATTATTCATTAATTATATTTCTAACTATTTTAAACACTAAAAATATTTATTTTTTTAATGTATTTAAAATTAAAATTATCAATTTTTATTTTTACTTTTGAAATGGTGCTAGATAGAAAAATAAAAACAAAAGGATGCTAGATAGAAAACAAAAACAAAAGGATGTTAGATAGAGAAATAAAAATAAAAGGTGTTAGATGGAGAAATAAATGTGTAAATAGTATTATATATATATATATATATATATATATATGAAAAATTGAGTCAACTAAAGAGATATAACAAAATTAATTACAAAATTAATATTAAAATATCTAACAAATATATTAATTTATCCAAATAGCATATATAATTATACAATGTTAAATTCTTGATAAAAATGAATTATCTCTAATAAACAGCTTCATCTATTAATCTGGTTAGGGAGTTTAGGGTTTAGGGTTTAGGGAGTGCGTAGAAACTTAAGCAATGTAAGTTAAATTTTAGAAAGATTTTATTAAATTATTGATCCTCTAATGTTTTTAATGTATTTTTTAAATTATTGAAATTTAAAGTAACATTATATCTTTACTCGGAACATATTCATATAAATTTAAAAAATTAATCTATTACAATTGCTAAAACTTTTATTTTTAATACATTCAATAAAAAGGTCATTGGTAACTTATATTTGAGGTTTATGCTCAATACATCAGGTTGGATGGCTTTGCATTGCATACTTTTAAACTTGCATACTATGAGAGCTGAAATGACAAAACTCTCCCTAAAAAACATTTATTTTGGATTTATTCCGTATATATGTATAGATTTAGAAGATATTAAATATATTAATACATTTTAATTCTACAATCTAATATATATTTTTGGAATCAGAAATGCTCTTTAAACTATATAATCTAAAATGTATTAATACATTTTAAAATTTATATTTTTATATATATTTTAGAATCTATAATGTATTTTTTATTTTATTGAAGTAATATATTTTTAAAATGTATTTTTTATTTTGTATTATAAAATGTATCATTAAAAAATAAAATAAAATATACATTTTAAATTTTAATTTATATGGGTACCAGGTTTAAAAAGCAATGGAGAATGAAATGTCCGAGGTTGGATTTGTTTTATTTTCGAACCAAGAAGAGGTATACTAAGTTGGATGTTTCTTCCCTTTTAGTATTTTCATATTATTTAAAATACTGAAATTATCTTTTGGCGGTTTTGGATAACTTTTTAGTAGATATTTCATAAGTAGAAAATTATGAGGCTCAAACACTTATCTTAAATGACGTATTTGTGTCAGACACATGTATTCGTGTCAACACTTGTACGATATTTATCAGTGAAGGTGTTCAATTCAAAAAATATTTGTTGAATTTTTGTTTGAAAATTTTAGCACGATTCTAACACAATTTTAAAAGATATAAATACAATAATTTTCTAAAAATTCAAATTTATTGTATAAATTTTTATTATGATTATAAAAATAAGGAACAAATTCTTTTGAACAAATCATGAAAAATATCTTCATGCTCCCAAAAGAATCTCAAGCATACGTTTGCACATAAATATTTATTTTCAATTTATATAATTCAAAATTATATAATATATAGATACGTGTCCCCGTGTCCTACATTTTAGAGATTATACGTATCTCCGTATTCGTATCCGTGTCGTGTCAGTGTCCGTATTTGTATATATGTTACATAGGTAAAAAAATTTCTAAAAAAAGTGTTTTTGGCATAAAAAATTTGGAAAATAAAAAATCATTTTAGAATATTTTTTTGAAAAGTATTTTTTTAATTTTCAAAATAGCAAATCCGAATTTATCAAATATGTTTTTGGAAATATTTAAAAAATATAATTCAGAATTTTTAAAAAGGGTAAAATAGTCTTTTCAAAAAATATGGGGTACATGAAAAGATTTGTTGGGCTGCAGGAAGAAACACCCACTAACGTTAAGCCCAAGAGCGTATATAAATGTGTAGTATTGAATTTGGGCGAAGAAGGGAGTATATAAATGGTAGAGTTTTATGATGAGGGATTGAGCTGAAGGTCAAATATAATTGACTTGGGCGGTGTCGGTTGTGAGACAGGAGCGTGGTTTTCGTTGTTGGGTCGAAGAAGCAGAGAGAAAGAGAGAGAGAGAGAGAGAGAGAGATGGATGAAGAGAATGGTTACAGTGGGAGTAGCAGCTCCAATTTGGAGACTTTGAAGGCGGAGAGATCTGTGTGGTTGATGAAATGCCCTTTGGTGGTGGCTAAGTCATGGCAGACTCATCCTCCTTCTCAACCTCTCGCTAAGGTCGTCCTCTCCCTCGATCCTCTCCACCCTGAAGAAGATCCCTCTGCAGTTCAGGTTCTCCATCTTCTTCTTTTTTACGCCCTTAATCTTATCCAATTCTGCTCTTCTTTCCTTCTTGTTACCCGAATGATTAACACATGTTCGATGCTGTTTAAATTGATATCGAATCTAAGTTAGATACCGCATCGCTCATTAAGATGCTCAAAATCTTATGCGGTTTTCTATTTCGGAAAAGTGCAATGAATAGAAGCTACTTTAACTTTTTACTACGGTGTGTTTCGACCAATAAACGACTGCAAGGTGAGCTTTAAACTGCAGAGTCGTGGAATTGACTTGATCGGGAAGGTCATCAAATTGGTATCGAATTGTTTATTGAATCCTATAGATACGAGTTCTATCTATGGATTTTGGTTGGGGTTTTGTTTTTTCTGTGATCCTTTATATAACGGAAAACCCTGAATCGTTAATGGTGTTGGTTTTCCCTTAGAGTAGTGTGAATTGGTTTGGTTGTTCCACTTTGTGATTCATTTGTCTACCAATTCCTTGAAAATGATGTATGGAGCTTGGATAGACGATGCATAGAGGTGGAGTCTATGAAGCTCGGACACGGTATCCGACACACTATCGAACACGACCCTCGTAACTTATTGTGTCAAATTCAAAATATATTTGTTGGGACAATTCTTTCACGAGTCTATCATAATTTTAATAATTTTAAAAAGGAGATAAACATTAATTTTCTAAAAACTTAAACTTATTGAATAATTTTTTATTATGATTAAAAAAATAAGGAACAAATTTTTTGAAGGAACAAATTTTTTGAACCTGTTATAGAAAAACATCTTTCTATAAAAAAACTGTTAATGGACATAAATCTTTATTGTCTGTTTATATAATTCATAATTACATAATATATAGATCCGTTATCTCCATATCGTGTCTGTGTCGTGTATCCGTGTCAGTGTCCCCTACATAGGGTGTAGTGAGTATTTCAGACAGGTAATGGGTAGAGTTGGGATATCAAGTTGGTGGGAATAGATTTTGTCCCATTTCATCACTGATGGGGATGTGAGTACTGTTGAATGGAGAGAACAAGATGACACCTGCAAACAGACGTGACAAGATGATAGGAACCAGATTCCATAGAAGCGCAACAATATTATTGGTTGGGAAAGCAACAAAATATTTCAGAAGATGATCCCTGCAATCTCAGAGCTAATGCATTCCCCCTGTCTTGGGCTCTCCCTAAATTACATTGCCTCCTCTAAGACTGGCCAAATCAGCAGTTGTGACTAATATTGTGTTTCAGCTGTTAGACTTTACTTAGGCCCCAAACCCAAAATCCTGACATGAGATTATGGGATCAGACCAATAGATGAAAGACAAGAACAGAAAGAATCGTGCCTGGGACCAGCACCTTCGAAACACATTTCGCATGAGCCTTAGCACTCCAGAAACTTGTCTTTATTGTACCTCAAAACAGCGTAAAAGGTTGTGGTTTTGCTCTGAAATAGGAGCCTTAATGGACTCGCACACATCATGTAGAACTTGTGAGCTCGAGCAATCCCAAACAAGTTTGCTCAATTTCACCAGAAAAACGATTTTTCTTGCATTTCTGCTCGATCTGGGGGAGTGGATACTTTATCCGCTTGTAAACTAGGAGTTTTACCACAAACATGCCCTAGTGTACCAACCAAGTATACCCCCTGCATACCATATATTTAATATAGTAGTATATCTCGCACCTGTATCATCAAAGATATTTGATGCTATTAGGTAACTCTGGTGTATATTTAAAAATGTACAAATTTGAGTGGGTTTACTTTGATTTTAACAATAAGAGCAGACAATTTTTTACTTATTAAGTTACCTATTTTAAATATTCTAACCAAGGCCTGGAGTAAACCATTTAATTAAAATGAATTGTATTCATTTTTTAGGTATTCTAAATGTGAAATATGATTTGCAAATCCATTCACTTTTTCTTAATAATTAGTTCCACCACATGAGAAATGATAATGATTTTAAAGCAAATAAATTCCATATTCTAATGATGGCTTATTTTATATGTTTTGTACTATTTTCCCATATGAATTTATTGATTGTGCAAGATGAATGATGATTCTGCTTCTAGATTTGTTACATAGATAAGAGTTTCTGATTAATATTTGTTGCTTGTCTTTATGTGATATATTGATTTTATAGCTCCTTAACTATGACAGTTTACAATGGAGATGGCTGGCTCTGACGCTGTGAATATGCCAAAAACTTATTCATTGAATATGTTTAAGGACTTTGTTCCTATGTGTGTCTTCTCTGAGACTAGCCAAGGTGAGAATAGTATTCCCAGGTTTATACCATTTGTAGTTTTTTATTCATCAATAGCAAGTAATGTTTTATACCAGTTGCAGTTTTTTATTCGTCAATAGCAAGTAATGCTTTTATATCAGTTGTAGTTTATTTATATCAATTATTTATGAGTTCATTAAAAGCCTGTAAGTTTCTCAATTCTCTAACTTGAGATATATATAGCAATGGTTATATTCATGATTGGTGGTACCATGCCCAATTCAATACTGTTTCAGCAATATAATTTGACGAGCAAATTGTTTTGGTGCTTGGTTTGCACTATAAATCAAACATGAATTGCAAATATTGCAACTTAGAGTAGAATAAAAAGATTATTGCAGAGGTTCTATGAGGTCTTAAGTGGAGTTCCGGCACCTTGCCACTTTTCCAAGGCCCATCACCCCCCTGTTTGAGCAGCCCTTTTCGTAACTGAAAAAGGCAGCCAGAGTGGATAAATTGCACTGCATCACAGTTCTAACTTCTATTCTCCTCATGGCTGCACTTGCATCTAGTATAACAATGAAGAGAGATGACCCTTTTCACAACCCTAATCCTATATGACAGTGTATTGTATTTATTTTATTTTAACAAATTGTGTTTTAATTGCAAGACGTGATGTGTTTCATTTCAACTTTGGACCATCAGTTTTAACTTTTATATATTTCCACTAGATATTTAAGCATTGTCAAATGTCTAGTATCAAATAAAAACATATTTAATTGATGATAATTTTTTATTTGAACTACCGATAGTTTAACATCCTATGTAAAACATATTAAAATTTTGTTTTTGTTTTTCAAATTCAAGTATTTAATATCAGAGTATGTATTATAAATTCTAATGTGTAATAATTTTAATAGCAGAATATTTAGTTTGAATTTTAATATTATTCTATTATAACAAATTTTAATAGAATTCATGCTCCTAGATTTATTTTTTTAGTTACTGCTCATGAATATGTGCTTTAATGTATTTTCTTAGTTTGTGAATGCCTGGCGATGCTTTATTATTAATCATCAATCTACACGGTCCAATTATGAGCCCTGTGATTCATTATTTGAATCCTGATTCAACTACCATTTATAAGGCCCTTTTTTCACTCGTTGGATTTGTTTTTTATTTCACTTTCATTAAATCTGGGATTTGGTTGAAAACTTATATAATAAATCCACTTCTCTTACTAAGATCTTTCTTCAAGCATTCTCACAATACAAGTTGTTATAGCTTTGTCCCTGGTCCCCTTCAATGTTCAGTTCCAGCTCTACCACTGCAGGATGATGGCTTATTAGTAGTTTTTTTTTTTGTTGATAATTTACAATTAGTTTGATTTTTAGAGTCGAAAGGGTTTAATATAAACTAGGGAGTATCTCTTGTTTCATGTGGGTTTTCTTTAGAGTCTAGCATTTAGGGTAAACATAGATCAACAAAGGAAATGTTTAGAGTAAATTTAAGTAGTTACTGTAGTTTAAAAGGGAAACGTGTCATTTTCATTCTCTAAGGAGATTAAAATCAGTCCAAACTCAATGGCGACAAATAGTGCTGCTTAAATGGCAACTCTCTAGAATATTAAAGACAGGCAATTCCTCCACTTGTATTATCTGGCTTGGCAGTCCTACCCTGATCTTGCGAAAGTGAAATAGTGCTGCTTAAATGGCAACTCTCTAGAATATTAAAGACAGGCAATTCCTCCACTTGTATTATCTGGCTTGGCAGTCCTACCCTGATCTTTCGAAAGTGAAATAGTGCTGCTTTAAATGGCAACTCTCTAGAATATTAAAGACAGGCAATTCCTCCACTTGTATTATCTGGCTTGGCAGTCCTACCCTGATCTTGCGAAAGTGAATCATTGAGTGTGAGTGTGATTGCAATTGCTGGTTGTACAAAAGCACAAGTAAAAGTGGCATCATTGTCTCTTTACTTTTGCAACCACTTTTTTGCAATTCAAATACTGGCGGCGAGGTAACAGATCCTTTGTTAATTGTTGCAATTAACTATGACATGTACCAGACATCTTTTTAAAATAACTATTTTGTGTGGTGTAATTGAGGCTTAATGCAATTTCAAGCTATGATGATTTTATCTTTGAGATATGATTTATGAGTATTAATGTTGAATATGTCTTAAGTTACAAACTTCTTGATTATTTAGCATCTTATATGTATAGGTTGTTTGCATAGTATTTGCTATTTGGTGTAGCATCTGAATTGGAGTTGGCTGTTCCGAGTCAGCATTCAAGATTGTTTGCTACGATTAAATTAGGAAATTATGTCACTGCTCTCTGCCTAGTAAAATTACTTAAATTTGATAGGGATCTACATCCACTAACCCAGATTGACTATTATAAGTGGAATTAAGAAATTAAGCCACTTTCAACTAACGGAGCTAAAATATAATGGATAGGAGTAAGTATGAGTTTGGGTAGACCCTGTTGTAAACAAACCCAGCAGTTGGGGACTGAAATGAGATGAAGATCTCTTCACATACGGGGATGATGAGTTATCATTTCAGAATTTTTGTTCTAAATGATTATGAATGTGATGTTGGGATGGGAAACTGGAAAGCCCTAAAGCATGGGTATTCCTAAAACCATGTCCTATCATACCAGTTTCGGTACTTTTTGTTCACTCATGTATACAAACCTAATACGCACCACAAAAATGTTACAAAAAAATTGGGTACTTCCTTGGGTGGGAATGTCTTCTTTTTGTGTATGTCTTCTTTTTGGGAATGTCTTCTTTCTAGGTTTCAATACATTGGCATTGAAACTCTTTAACAATCATCATTGTCTTGTTGTGAGAGGAAAGAAATTGGTTTAATCCTAAAAGAATTAAAGATTTAGTTCTTACATATACAAATCTTCATCTCCTCTTAGAAAAGAGTAATAATTCTAAAGAGGATAAAAACAAAATATGAGAAATTGGTGGGGATGAATGAGATCCACTCACTTGAAGGGGCCTGAAACTTTTGAAATATCCTAGTCTTTCTCTTGATGAATCATATTTGATAGAATTCTTTTCAAAGACGATGGAGAAGGAAATGATAGAACTCTAAATAATTTGCTTTATTATGACGTGGCAAATGGTAACTGTGAATTGTGATATGTTTAATACTTTAAAATGGATGAAATAATACTGTGAAAAGCTTAGCTTCCTTGAGTTAAGTAACAGCTTTTATATTTTATTTTAGGTGGCAAGGTTGCAATGGAAGGGAAAGTAGAACATAAGTTTGATATGAAGCCCCATGGTGAAAACATTGAAGAATATGGTAAATTATGCCGTGAGAGGACAAACAGATCTATGATTAAAAATCGTCAAATACAGGTATTTCGTTCATGTGTATTATTTAATTATAACATTTTTTGCTTTCTGTCTGATTAAATAATTGATTCTCTTTCTCTGGTTCCCTCGACTCAATTGAAAGGTTATTGATAATGATCGTGGAGTTCTAATGAGGCCAATGCCTGGAATGATTGGTCTAGTTTCATCCAATTCCAAGGTACGTATTGTATAAAAAATTCAATCTCTTCGACATGTTGGTGACATGGTTCTAATTGACTCAATCTATCATTTTTGCTTGGATGAAATTTCTGGTCAGTGTGGAAGTTTTACGTTAATTATAGAAGATCCAAGTATCTTGGCTTTAAAAGCATTATGATATAGTGCCACTCATAAATAATAAGCAATATATATTAGTTAATTATACCATAGATTCATTTAATATCAATGAAAATTCGCTGGAGTATATATAAATAAAATTTGTCTAAGGATAAAGTTTGGTCTCTCAACTCAAAGTGTGTGTATGCATGGAATAATTCTGAGGTTTTTTTCTTATTCTCATGAAACTTTCACAGGACAAGAAGAAGACGCAGCCAATTAAACAGTCTGATACAAAGAGAACAAGAAGAGATCGGGGAGAGCTGGAGGATATAATGTTCAAGCTATTTGAAAGACAGCCTAATTGGGCCCTGAAACAGCTTGTTCAAGAGACTGATCAACCTGCTGTATGCTTTTCTGTTTTTTTTTTAGTTCCTAACTTGATGTTGTGGCTGTAGAGCTTGTACACACCCACATGCACGCACACACTTCCTGCAGGCTGTCCCCACACACTCTGCCCCCTTTTCTTTTGCAGCAATTTTTGAAAGCTCCTGAGTGAACTTGTTGCTTTTTCTTTTGCAGCAATTCTTGAAAGAGATTCTGAACGAACTGTGTGTTTATAATAAAAGAGGTGCCAATCAAGGAACTTATGAGCTGAAGCCTGAGTACAAGAAATCTGTTGAAGATACAAGCGCTGAATGAGGGTTTTGTTTATTATAGTCTATTATTCTAACTCCATAAACAAAATTCAGTCTCTTTCTCTTCTCTGAAAAGAGTCAACATGTTTAGGGTAAATAGGGTGATCCAAGAAAGAAACATTGGAGGTCAAACAAGAAGCAATGTATCTGAACTGCGAAGGATACTTAGTTTATGACTTTTTTAATATGGATAAATTGTCAGAGGGGCAGTTGTATTGTATACCTTCAGAAAGGAATTTAGTAACCGAAAAAATAATGGTTAGTGTAGAATTTTTCTCTGCCGGGGTTCTAATGCAAAGATTTTATAAATATAAAGTTTCATTTTCTTTTAAGTGAATCTTATTTTACTTTTATCATTTTTAATATCATTGTAAGTTTTGCTGGAAATGTATTGTAAAATTCTTGTTTTTATAATTTTTATCTGTATATTTTTTATAATCTAAAAATTTAGTTATGTAAAGATTGAGATTTTTTTTTATCAAATTCAAGTCTTAAATTTAGTTTGCATTAGAGATGTCATGCTAGATATTCTATCCTTTTGCGAGGTAATTTATTAACAGTAAATTCTATGTTCAATATTTATTTATTCTGAACAAAAAATTTATTAGGTAAGCCACTACATATCATATTATGATCATGGCAATTTCTTTCTACACCAATTCTATCCTGCATCTATATTTTTCATATGCCTCTATATTTTTCAAAATTTCCAAAATTATCCTTATTCTTGTTCTGGATTTAAAAATCTGGAATAGTAAAAATAATTTAAAAAAAATACATTCTGGATAATTCAGAACACAAAATTAAAAATGCATTTTAAATAAAAATTTATAAAATTCAAAATGTTTTGATAAAAAGTTGCGATCCGGATTGGATACATGTTGAAAGGATATTTTTATCATTTTCAATACCAGGTTCGGTGCACATTGGAATTGATATGGTCCAAGTAGTACTTGCCTATGATCATTTCAGATAATTGAATATTTATGTCCCACAATGATTTTTATTAAAAGAAAAGATGCATCATATAATATACAAATATGCAAAACACTATGATTTTTTTAATGGGAGATGATAAATGAAAAGCTTTTAAAAATGTTGGTCCCCTTTCATTGAAATCCCAGTGTAATTTTATGCTAAGTCTGTACAATATAAGATAATGGACTATTCAATCATTGAAAATGTGTGTTCCACATATTTGACTAAAGTTTGCTGATTAAAAAGAAAGTTACATTTTTAACTAAAGCCGTTGTACTGTACAACTGTTCAAGAAAAAGCTGAGAATTTTTATTAAAAGGGTAAAAAAAAAAGGAATGCTTCCATTAAATTATTCAATTATGGTTCGGTTGAAAATTGAATAAGAAAATTAAGTGCCACTGGTGGTGCCTCTCTGATTTTTTTCTATGCAGATTTAGACTTATTTAGCATCTTTCTAGTTTAAAGCAAGGTTGATTTTGATGGAATTCATCCAGTTATTGCATACGACTACTAAGATGCGTGTTTGAATTCATGTCATTCCAAAATTATGCAATGAAATGTTATCAAGGAATAATTGATTTGGAATATAATTTTTTTTATAAGCAATAAACAATAAATAAACGAGAACCACTTCACCCTTATTAAAAATTATACAATAATCAACTTCTAACTAGAACCGCCTACTAAACTAACGAAAACATTAACCAAACTAACAACCTAAAAACTTTAAGAAACCATTCACATGCACGTCAAAGGTTCCAAACACCAATCAGAATAGGAAAATGAAGCAGAACGAGATTTTACAGAAATTCGACCAAACTTTTACTTGCACCATTGCAAACACTTCTAACACATCAGTCACACTTCTTTTGAAAGTGATAAAATTCCTGTAATTCCATATTTCACTCACAATCCCAACCAAAATTGTACTCTAGACAACATTAACCGAATCTGAAGACTGACTCATCCTGAATTGAACATAGGATCAATATGACACTCCAAGCCACTTATAGCAAAGTAAATTCTACTGTATCCTTTAATTTTTATAGTACTCAATTTTTTAGTAAATAAGTAAATAAAATACACTTGTACCTATAAGTTTCACTTTATAAATCATATGACTTATTGTTTGGAATCTTGTTATTTTTTAATTGTTAAGTTACTTCAAGAATGGCCTTTATTATATCTTTTGTGTTTAATCTTTAAAAAATTAAAATAAGTATCAATTGTTTTTTTTTTTAATTATAAAATTAAAACATCATTAGAATTAATTAAATTTCAACTAATTTATTATGTAGTTTTAATATATAAAAGATCATTTTTTATCTACTCAATATACAAATATTAAAATCGAAGATACCGTAATCACTTTAAATAAGTACGAGTTTATTGATTAGGCACTATTAGTGTAAAATAAAATTTACATGGAAACTAATCAAATATGATTGTTTGTATAAGTTTTAAAATAATTATCGTAAAAGTCAAGAAACTTACCATACATTATGATTAAATAACAATTATTTTGGTCTCTCTAGTGCAAACTTTACTGATTCTATGACTGTAGTTTTACAAATTGTGTTAGTTTTTATCAATTAAAATTGTGTAGAATCATTCATAAACCAGAGAAAAAATGTGTAATTTTATACACACGCATAACAACACTATAAGGAAATCATGAAATAGAAACCAATTTTTAGAGACTAAAATAATTAGTTGCAATAGTAACTAAATTAGAGATCACTTTAAAAACTAAAAAAAAATTGATTTCTAAATTAGTTTATATTATTGTTAAATAGTTTTTAAATTGGTATCTAATTAGAAACCAATGTTTTAACTACCAATTATTTAGTTTTTAAATTTGATAGCAAAAACCTTGGTTGCTAATTAGATATCAATTTAGAAACTATTTAACAATAATAAAAATTAATTTAGAAACCAATTCTTTTTTAGTTTCTAAAATAGTCTCTAATTTAGTTACTATTGTAACTAATTATTTTGGTATCTAAATATTGGTTTTTATTTCATGATTTTGTTGTATTACAAATGCAAATGACAAAATTAGTAAATAGAATTGATTAATTTTATTCCATATATGGTTGCAAAACTATTGAAATGACCTCGAAATGTTTAAGTAGACATTTTTAAAAATACTTTTAGAACAAAATATTTTTATGCCTTAAAGTTAATTTATGCATAATTTAAAAAGAAGTTTTTAGATAAAGATCTAATTTCAACTTTCTTTTTTAATATTAACATGTAATTAATATCGTTTATAAGCTTGATTAATTGATGAGTGCATGCGATGATTGAACGTGTAGATTTGGGTGAGGAAGGTTTGCATGGTTGCAATGAGAAGATTAGGTTGCATCTGGTGTGAAACGCATTCACTATTGGTCACCCCACCATCCATGTTATTCAATCGTGGAAATCAACTAGGAATATTGTTTGTGAGCTTTCAAGATTTTTGGACCAAACTTTCTTCACTCCTCAAAGATTCCAATACCATCTTCCCATCAGAATTAAGCCAGAGATCAACTTCATGTGTCCCACCATTCAGATTAATGGAAATTGGAGGACTTTCATTTCTCACTCCCATGAACGTGGGATTCCTAAAGTGGCATGCCTAATAAACGAAGAGAGAGAGAGATATAGAAGAAAGAAGAACCATTTTGATTGGGGAATGTCCTTTTAGGACAATGTTGTCAATGTTCCCTGCCCTACCCATTCAGGACATTCCTTGCATGCATCACAAAATGTCCTCCAACATCACTCCTCATTCATTATTCAACCATACACAAAACCAATTCAAGGGAGATATTTTCATTCACAGGTCAAGGAAGAAAACAAAAAACAAGTGTAAAGATGAAACTTGTATATTTCTTTTATCAAAAAATAAAATTAAAGAAGCAGAATTAAGAAATATTTCAATACTTATACAATTTTTTTTTATCAGCAATAAAAAATCAATAAATGGGAACCACTTCAGGGGTGGTCCAACCCTTATACATAACTAACATTACCATTCTCCTAACCAGAGCCGCCTACCAGAATGCAAAAAAACATTAACGGATCATCCTCCTACAGTCCAAAGGATTCAGAATCCAATTTGAGTAAGGATTCAATACTTATACATAAATAAACAAAACACTTAATAATCACAAGCTTCTTTGATGTTATATTCGTTGAGATAACATTATTTGGATCAATCACGATATTGTTTGAAATTTTTAAGCTCCATCACAGTTTTGTTCTTAAAAGACATTTCGGTGTGTTAAAAGAAAAATATGTATTTAAACTACCTTTTTTTTAATCAGCAATAAAAATTTAATAAATAGAAGTACTCGAGTACTCCAATCCATATACAAAAATTTCCTATACTAGAAAAATGAGGGTATTTAAACTACCATTGAACTCGACTTCTAAGCGATGTGAGATTATATTTACTTTACGGGACATATACCATACCTAAATCTAACCTTCTTAAAATAATTTTTCTTCCAAATAAATCATAACAAAATAGTTAACAAAACTGTTGAAAACCTAATGAGGCTTGTAACATCCAACCTCACCTAGAAATACATATACCAAATCATACCTTGAAACTTTATATCATGTTATGACAAAAATAAGACGTAGAAACACTATGGGTTTTAATACATAATAATTAGGGCTGAATTAAGGTAATGCTGCTCCTATCAAACATGCAAGGAAAATTTTTCTATAGCAAGACATTTTAAAATTTGAATCTTTTTAACGATGGAATACTGGAATTTATAATTTATATGTTTTTTTTTTATTTCTCGACAAACTTATATATGTTTTTTCTCACTGAAGTTGTTAAAGGTTTCAAAATAACTATATGTTTTCCAAAACATTTTCGAATTAGAGTATTTTTAATTTATTGTTTTCTTTTGAACATCCGTTGGCACATGTCTAAGAAAGGTCAAGTAGTATTCTGATTTCCTCTGCTTACTAAAACTACAATAAAATCATAAAATATAAACCCATTTTTAGACACTAAAATAATTAGTTGTAATAATAATTAAATTAGAAACCATTTTAGAAACTATTTAATAATAATATAAACTAATTTAGAAATCAATTTTTATTTTTATTACAAAGTGGACTTTAAGCCTAACTCAACCCTATGAAATCGGTTCATAGAGTGAGGTTTGCACCCACTTATATACAATGAAATGTCCTCATCTCTAGTCGATGTGGGATCTCTAACATTTTTAGTTTCTAAAATGGTCTATAATTTAGTTACTATTGCAACTAATTATTTTGGTATCTAAAAATTGGTTTCTATTTCATAATTTTCTTGTAGTGTAGGGTAACTAGTAGGTTGAATTGATTTAGTTTGTAAAAGGTTGAAACCTTTTTTATTTTATTTTATTTTATTTATTTATTACTAATAAAAAAAATGTAAAAATATAAGGAAAAATAAAATGTGAAAAAGAGAGTATTTGTGCAGCCATTTTCTTTTTTACTACAACACTAAGTTGATTTTTTTTCACTCTTATTATTTATTTCAAACATTTCACTCCCTCCTACTTTTTACTCAAATTATTTTCTTCTTCCTGTCCCAACATCTATGCTTCTAAATAAAGTCTTGTCTTCTTTTAATTTTACTGTCAGAATTTAAAGTTAATTTTATTAATGTTTTTCTCCAAATAACTTCAACTTTATTCAAAGTACTTCTCTCTCTATCTCTCTTTTTCATTTTGAAAATGTCTCATTTTAACCATCATAATAAGGATATTTAATATAGAGATTTGAAGTGTTTTATAAACTCTAGTTTTTTTATTGATTATAAAACTAATCTTTAATGTGAAGTTTCATCATACTTAAAACTGTTTACTTCTTTTAAAAGATTTATTCTATGGAACTTAAGTTTTTTTTTTCACAAATTCATTATAGTAGGTTACTCGTGTGTACTTTTAAACTCTCGATTAAAAATACAAAGTTTGAACTTTATATGACTTGATTATCACTACAAGAAAATTATTAAATAAAAATTAATTTTAAAAATAAAAATAATTAATTGCTTGAGAAAATTAGATACTATTATAAAAACTAAAAAAAATTATTAATTTTTAAATTAATTTTTATTATTGATAAATAATTTCTAAATTGGTATCTAATTAACTACCAAGATTTTTCTACCAAATTTATAATGTAATTAATTGATAGTTAAAACACTAGTAGCTAATTAAATACCAATTTAAAAACTATTTATTAATAATAGAAACTAATTTAAAACTCAATAATTTTTTAGTATCTAATTTAGTCAACATAATAATTAATTATTTTTAGTCTTTAAAATTAATTTTTATTTAATAATTTTTTAGTGTAACTTTTATATATATATATATATATATATATATATATATATATAAAAGATAAAGTATCAGTGTCATTGCTTTAAATGTATTTTGAAGCTAACTAATAAAAAAGTTAATTTAGTAATTTTATATTTATATACTAATAATAATAGTGTAGGTTTGAAGGCAGTGTAAAAAGCAGTTATAATAGATAGGGAAAAGGTGAGATTTGAAAAAAAAGAGGTTTTGTCCATATTGACATGAAGAATATGATTTCATCTATTGCCTTAATCATCACGAAAGATTGAATGGTCAAAAAGGCGTAGTTGCAAATAATTAGCACCAAAACATATCACATAATTCTCTTTTTTAAGTTAGGGCTTGCTACAAACGCAACTTAATTCCAAGTTTATATTTGGAAAAAAAAATGTCAAATTAAATTTTCAGTAGAGTAATTTTGAAAATTTAAGGAAATCTAAAATATTTGAAATTTAAATTATGTTGATTTCATTTTTAAATATTTTATTTAGACAAATTAATTCAAAATTTATTTATTTTATTTTGAATAAGATTATCAAAGAATAAACTAGTTTTAAATATTTGATAATTCAAACTAATACTAAATAATTTAAAATTAAATATTTTTTTACATTAATACTAATCCTAGGAAAATAGATAGTAAAGACAAAAAAAAAATAGTATGGAAGAGAGTGAATCAAAGACCAAATAGAAGAAAACAAGAAGAGAGGAACACTAAAATATAAAGGATAAGGAGAAAAATATAAAAATGATATATATATATATATATATATATATATATATATATATATCAGTAAAAAATTTATAAACATTGAAGTTTAACAATTTAAGTGATTGAAATATATTTTTAGCAAATTTATAGAATTTAAGTTTTATTTGTTAATTATCTATTCAAAGTATTATTTATCATCAAGTATTTAAATTCCATCACAAAGTAATTAAATTCTTGGAGTTTTTCATCCAAATATTAAGTAATTAAAGAAATATAGTATTTGCTTTGTATCGTATACATTTATTTCGCATGAGGATGTTCTAAGAGTATGTTAAGGTTTTTCGTTAACATGAAATTTTAAATGTTTAAATAAAATAATAACTATGTTCTCAAACGGGTTAGAGACCTAGAGAATGATTGCTTCAGCTTTCATATTCGGTCGGTTAATGATACTCCAAGCTTTGTTACACCTTTCTTTCTCCTAGTTGTTTGGCTCCATAGGCGGGGATGGTATCTGCAGAAGACACTCCAACGCTCAAGTCAGTCGGGGTGTAAGCACTCGGGTGTCAGAGTACTGTAGATAATGACGTATCTTTCTCCTTGAAATACGTGCTATTTATATTACTTAATAGACCTTCATTGGTGGGCCTGATTAGGGGAATGACTCGTATTTAGGGTTGTGCTAAGCAACCCTTAACCACGGATTAATCCTACTGGCTTGGTCAACCATTAACTTAGCGTCAATGGTCGATCGGTCACGTGTCGTTACGTGACCCTTCCACGATGGACTAAATGGTGATTCGATCCCATTCTGGCCAACTCGTTGATTCGTCCAGTCGTATCAGTACAAACTATGTACAAACTATATTTTTTAGGGACATGTTCTCAATTGAAAATTAAATACATTTTAAGAAGCAAGTAAATATATATTAATAATTGTTGGTAGTGGAAAAGAGTGAAAGTGAAAGAGAAAAGCAGGTGTTCCTGATGAAGATGGCTTAACCTTTTAGCGCAAAACTCCAAAACTAAAAAGCAATAAAGAAAATAACGTGGATATTGATTTAGGTAGGTGCCATGAATTGTGATTTAAAAATTTATGATTCCAAAATATGTTCTGAGAGGGAATTGAAATTTATTAATTAAAATTAAATTTAAACTTTTCTGCAAATATAGGCATTTCTTCATAATAAGGGTGGCATTTCTTTAAAGATGAAATAAGAAAATTAGTATAAATTGAGTACAATTGTTTTAGTTTGATTCGATTCAGACCAGGAAATTAAAAAACCAAATTAAGAAAATCATGTTTTTTTCTAGTATTTTAAAACAAATTCATCACACTCTCTTTTCATATAAACAAAGTTATCTGTTTAAAACAGTTCGCTTTTGATTTTTAAAACCCATTCTTAAAAGAACAGAAAACTTTGAATAGAGGTGTCTCCGCTGTACATTACTTTGGTTTTTTTAGGTAAAAATACAAACTAAACATAAAATTATATGCGATTCACTTTAGTTCGGAATTATGACATTGAACACTTAATTAATTGATGTGTGTATCGAATATATGTATTGTATTGGGTACGATTAGGACATATTATATCTATGAAGTATTTAATTTAAAAATATTTATTAAATTTTTGATAATTTTAACACGATTTTAATACAATTTAAAAAAAAATATATTAATTTTTTAAATATTCAAATTTATTGTATAAATTTTTATTATGATTATAAAAATAAGGCACAAATTCTTTTGATTATGATTATAAAAAAAAAATCTGAAACATACGCTACAATAAAATCATGAAATAAAAACCAATTTTTAGAGACTAAAATAATTAGTTACAATAACTAAATTAGAAATCATTTTAGAAACTAAATAAAAAATTGGTTTCTAAATTAATTTCTATTATTGTTAAATAGTTTGTGAATTGTTATCTAATCAGCAACCAAAGTTTCAACTATCAATTATTTAGTTTCTAAATTTGGTTTCTAGAATGGTCTTTAATTTAGTTACTATTGTAACTAATTATTTTGGTCTCTAAAAATTAGTTTCTAATTCATGATTTTCTTGTAGTGATAGTTGTACACATAAATTTTTATTATCAATTTATATAATTCATAATTATATAATATATAGATTCATATATCTGAGTCATACATTTTAGAAATTATACGTATCTATCCATGTGCTACATAAGTTTGAAATAAATATTTAAAAAATTATAAATTAATTTAGTGTTTTTTTATTTGATTTATATATCCGTATTAATATTTTTATTGTATAATTTTTTATTAGTAGTATTTAGTTTTTTTTTTCTGCATAACAGGACGTTGTTATATCATAATAAATAATTTTACTTTATATTCTATTATAATTAAAAGAAGATTTATTCTCTAAATAAATAAAATAAAACATAAAGATATAAGAGATATATCTATTCTATTACAATAATGATAAAACAAATAACAAAGATGATTTAATATTATATTTAGATTTAATGAAGTTTTAAATATTTCATAAAAAAAATTATTCTCTAAAACACTAAAATAAAATATAAATATATAAGAAGTCTTTATGATTTTACCAAAATCATGAAATAAAATTATATTTATATTTAATTAAGTTTAAAATCATAAATTTGGATATTTTAAGTTTTATAAAATTTTATTTTATTAAATCTAATTAATATATATATATATATATATTATTTTTATTATTATTTTTAAATGTATCTAAAATGAGGTGGCAAAAGTTGAAAGCAAAAAGGAATTGATCAACTTGTTATTTCTACAACTTCTCGGTCAACTTACTCAAATATATATATATATATATATATATATATATATTAAAGTAGTAGGTGTTAGTATATGATAAATAATACTAATATCAGTCTTTTATAGATATCAATTTGCTATTACTTTATTTTATATCCATTTTATGTCAGCTTGTAGATGTAAAGTTTTGGAATTTGAGTCAGATAAAGTTTGTTAAATCATTCACTTTGAATTATGATTAATTGTATAAAATTGTATATTGTTTTAGTTTGAATAGCTTACCATTCTTTTGTGATGAGGGTTTTTTGTGATGATTGTGTTGCAAGTTTAGGAGATGATTATGATTAACTATATTATGTTTATATATGTATATTTTTTGACAGTTTTATTTTGTAAACCCTTTATTACATCTAACTTTCAAATATTTTGAAATAATTACATTATTTTGTATCTCACATTCAACCTTCAAATATTTCAATATTATTTAAATTATGGTGGGAGATCACACCTCTATTAGATATTAGAATATTTCATTGTATATAAGTGGGTGCAAACCTCACTCATAAATCGATTTTATGGGGTTGAGTTAGATTTAAAGTTCATTTCATAATATAGTATCATAACCTTTTATTATTGGAGGTGTGTGTGTTAGAGATCCCACATCAATTAAAGATTAAAGTATTTCATTGTATATAAGTGAGTGCAAATTTTATAATTGATATTTTTATATATAATATATAAATCTTTATCAATTTAAAAAGATTATCAGGATTTATTAGGCTAATTATATGATCGATTTTCGAACAATAACGCTATCGAATCATTACAGTCTTACGCAATTATATGTATATCCACTTGATTATTATAATTAAAAAATTTCACATTGTTAAAAGAAAATCATACTTAACATATCGTCCACTCTCTCTTTCTGTGCAAAGGTATAGAAATATTATTTTAAGAAAAGTGAATGTATGTTTACCTTTCTGCTAAAACGCATGTACATATATCATACTGGTTAAAAAAAAGAAAAGAAAATGATAACATATTGTTGAGATTCGAATATATTTTTAAGAGAATATATTACCGTAACGTTGATGTATATACGAGATGTATCATATACTTTTAAATTAATAAACTTTTAGTAAATATGATCTAAGTTAAAGATAATAATTTTGAGAATATATAATTCAATTAAAATTTATTAAATAATGTAATAATTAATATAAAGCATGTTGTTGCATTTTGATTATATGTAGAATGGAATGTTCTTTGCAAAACGTCTACATGAAGTAACCAAAGTATATATTTTGTTTAAGGAAATAATTAAGTTTACTTAAAGTTCAAAAGGGTAGCTTTCAACTATGTTTGGTTGTTAGAATTTCCAAAGCTAAAGTCAAACTTTCTTAACTCAACATATGATATCAATTTATTAAATTTGAATTCACTTATTATATATCATAAAAGATCTTTATTTTTAATTAATATGAGATCTACATCACATTTTTTTCACGTCTAGATTCTTTAACTTATGTGTGAGATTATATATTAGTGATCCGGATGACACGAACTTAATACAAATACTTGTTATGATAGATTATAAATAACTCTGAAAATATATTAAAATATAAATTTTAAATTTAATTTAACTTTATAAAATTAAATTATAAGAAAAGATTTTCAATTCTCTATATAATATTTTTATCTCTAATTAATTAAACGAATATCTATTAATTTTGGAGACAAAAATGTTTTATCTATTGTAAAGCAAACATTCATCTCACATATCAAATATCATTGCAATCAATGTGGTTGCCATAGTACTTACCTTTTGCTACCAACAAATTACAATTCAGGTTTCCCTATAGGCTCTTCTGCTGAGCATTCTCTTTCAAAACTCTATTATGAACCTACAAATTAAGGTTCAATGTTTGTGCCACTTCTTTCATTTAACAACAAACATCATCAGAATCTGTCACACAGCTGATTTTTACAAATAATATATACAGAGTAGGGCATCTTCAGTGCACGTTATGAAGGAAACTTTTAGAATAAAAAGTTATCTGAAAGTAAGTTTGGTTCCACCAACGGGCACCAAAATTTTGCAAAAAAGGGTAATGTTAAGTTAAAAAAAATAGAGTTA
The DNA here is from genome assembly GCF_000499845.2 of Phaseolus vulgaris. Taxonomy (NCBI): domain Eukaryota; kingdom Viridiplantae; phylum Streptophyta; class Magnoliopsida; order Fabales; family Fabaceae; genus Phaseolus; species Phaseolus vulgaris. The sequence goes on along the minus strand of NC_023751.2, from coordinate 2,220,130 downwards.
AATGGGTTGAGGATCTGCCCTAATATATTTTTAAAAATAAAAAAAATAGATTGGATGATTGTGATATAATTTATTTAATACTCCATTAATTTATTAAACCCTGTTCAGGTAAATGTGATTTGGAAAAATGTTTGGATTGCAGTTGTTGGTGAAATTTGAAAGTAAAAGAATAAGTATATTTTTGGACTGATAGGATCATTCGAAAATGTTCACCTTAATCCAATTAAAGATATGGTCTTGGATAACATCTAAATCTGCACTTGCTTGTTTTTCTTATTCTGAGTGGTGCGTAGATTTCCAGTTCGATTAAGTGATTTTGAACTTTGCATATGTTTATTCTTGTAAGAAGAGTTTTAATTTCTACTTTTGGTTGGGATGTTTGCTTTTATGTAATATTGTATGATATAGGTAAATCGGAAGCTGATTGATGAATATTGTTGCGTTAACTTTTTTTTTATATAAAAGTTGAATCATTGACTCATATTTTTTTTCTTGATATTGGAAAAGATATTAATGTGTAGTCGGAATGAAAAAGCATGTAGTGTAGGTAGGTAGGTTATAGGAAGTAAGTAGTGGAAGAAAGAGGCTAGACCTTGCATGCAAAAGAGATATAGTAGTCAGTGGGAAGTAAGCAATGAATGCAACCGTGGAAAGCACATTGATGAAACTAAGAGAGACCCCTTTCAACATCATGTATGTTGGGGCAGAGCAGGGCATGGTGAGGAATAGCGTCCTTCCCATGAATTCAACTCGCAATCGATTTTATTCCATTTTTGATTCCCTATTTTTCAACCTTTTAATCATCGCTGTTTACCATTCTCTTATCAAAACTTCCTAAACCAATCACCATTTCCATGCTATTTACACTCAATGGATATTATGTGCTTCCTGTCACATTATTATTTCCTTCTAATAATGCTCTATTTCAGTTAATGGGCGGCATGCATATGCACCATCTCTTTCATTATTAGCTTCCATACATTAAATCTTAAATCAGATTAATAGTAAAAAAAAATATTTTATAAGATTGAATTAAATTTAAAATTTATTTTTATCAAAATTATTTTAAATTTATAGAGTTTATTAAAGTTATTCAATCATTTATTATCAAACTATCTATAAATATATAATCTCATACACACGTAGATGATAGTTCTCGAAGTATATAGGAGATTCTTGTCAACTAAAGCATTAGTTAAAATCAAATTCCAATTCCTGCCAATATCCGCGCCAGGAAATTAAGAACATAAATCCAGTAGCCAAACAAGATGTCCAAACAAGAACATCCATGCCCAGACTGATAAACTATTCATACCAAAGGGGTTATATCCATTGATAAGTTGTGAAGAGTTGAATTGAATCGTACCAGTCTCTAACTATTGTTGATGATTACTCGCGTTATACTTGGGTTCTTCTATGCAAGGTTTTCGTTATTTCTTAACTATTGTTGATGATTACTCGCGTTATACTTGGGTTATTTTGTTGCATAATAAATCTGAAGTGCGTTCGCACATCATTAACTTCACTGTTTTTGTTCAAAATCATTTCCAAACTAATATCAAAACGATTCGTATTGACAATGGTGTTGAGTTTGCTATGTCAAGTTTTTATGCTTCAAAGGGAATTATACATAAAACATCTTGTGTTGAAACACCACAACAAAATGGCATTGTGGAACGTAAACATCAACACATACTAAATGTAACTAGAGCCTTTCGTTGTATGAGCCGGTTTTATGAGGTTGAGTTAGGCTTAAAGTCCACTTCGTAATATGGTATCAGGGCCATTTCGAGCCTATCCTAGCGAGTGTTTGTGTTGGGCCTATCGTGCCACCCGCTATCGGGCCGCTATCGGACCACCCAAAATATATAGTCCCACGCACGAGTTGGCAGTCTCGGCGTGAGGGGGGTGTGTTGGAGATCCCACATCGACTAGAGATTAGAGCCTCTCATTATATATAAGTGGGTGCAAACCTCAACCCTATGAGCCGGTTTTATGGGGTTGAGTTAGGCTTAAAGTCCACTCTTTCGTAATACTGGGATTATTACTTATTTTTGTACTTGCTGATTGTTCCGGAGCAACTAGAAAGAGATTCTTGTCAACTAAAGATTAGTTAAAATCAAATTCCAATTCTTGATACTATAATCTCCAAACTTAGTTCATTTTATTTAGTTTTTCCTTTTTTATTATTTTAATTCTATTTTTATTCCTTTGGATTATTATATTTTAAAACTTAAACAAGTTTCATTCTCTGACTTTTTTTATCTTTAAAATACTTCATTTCTTTATTTATTGTAGTCTCCAGGGTTTTGTGTTTTTAGGAGAGTACTTTACGGGTTTTAACTATGTTTAAAATATAAAATATTTTTAAAAGTTTGAAAATCGTAAATATATATATTGAAAATTTTATAACATATAAATTAATTGGATAAATGTTTAAAGTGTTCGTTAAAGAATTAAAAAGGGTTTTTTTATTAAAATTTGTAGAAATACGTTTTTTATTAACTTTAATGGATTCTTATTTGATTTTCAATAAATATAATCGTTTTAAATATTTAACATCTGTCCTAACCAACACGACCCGTGAAATTAGAGTTTGAGGAGGAAAAGTTGAGAAGCTTTAAATTTATGCATAGTACAATTTAAATTAAGAAACTGAGATTTTTTTTCACAAAAGAACTATGGGTCTTAAGAAATTGAAAATAAAAAAAAAGGAAAATTATGTGATGGTGTTTTAAAATTTTGTAAAGATGTTGTAAATAAAGAAAGGAAATGAATGACGTGCTTAATAAATTCATTGGTTCTGAATTTCTCTGTTCGATTTTAGCAGGAATTTTATTAGAATTGATATAAATAACAACAGATATACGTGGTAAATGCAGGGTTTGGTGAAATTAAGAGTTCATTTTCTATAAATCTATGCAGATTTTCAAAATTTTATATTAGATATGTGTTAAGTTTATTCTTTTATTATTTTTAATTAAAGGCGACCAGATTTGGTAGCTTTAAGATCTGAATTTAGAATGAGAAAAAGTGGACAATAATTCCTGCCACAATTAAAAAATTGACGAGTAGAGAGGAATAGTATTAAAGTGGTCAGTATCATTCTTTTCCTGATTTCTTCTTATTTTTTTATCTCATCTTCTTTCCTTTTTTATATTCTAAGTGACACTTAGAGTATGATATTACATGGAAATTAGTAATTAAATAATATATGCATGAGAAGGGTGGTATCGGTTATATATCATTATAAAAAAAATCATCAATTATAAATCAATTTTTATATATTAAAAATAGAAACTAAATTAGAAATAATTTTAAAAATTAAAAAAAAAATTAATTTTTAAATTAGTTTCTATTATTGTGAAATAATTTCTAAATTGATATCTAATTAGCTACCAAGGTTTTAGCTACCAATTATTTAGATTCTAAATTTGGTAGCAAAACTTTAGTTGTTAATTAATTATCAATTTAGAAACTATTTAACAATAATAAAAATTAATTTAATTTTTTTAATTAAGTTTGTTAACTTTTATCAACTTTTTACATTAATTAAAAAATCCTCCAAGCCAATGTTTTTTAATTGGTCATTGATTCCGTTTATGATTGAAAAATGGACAAGCACACTTAGATTTGGGAAAGATTACCATAATTGATATCCTCTTGGAGTACAATTTATTGATGAATAATAATGATTGGAAATAAGAGATTTAACTATGGGTTTGATTAAAAGGGTTTAAATAGGAATTTATCGGTGTCTATCTTTGCTAACTCAAACTTTAATTTAATTTTGTACTGATTCAAAGTTATACAAGATTAAGGAATACTTAAGGAATTCAATTATTTTCTTATATAGATTTTCATTTAACTAATTCAAAACTCAGATTTTTTTTAGAAACAATTTAAGGTTAAATATATTTATTTTCTAAACTTTTAAGAAAAATGACTTTTAACCTATAATTTCTTTAAACGTTTTCGGTCTCTATTTTTTTTTTTAGTTTTAGTCCTTTTAGAGAAAAAAAAAGGAGTTTATCTATAAATTGAAATTAACTTTGTATAAACTAATTTCTAGAAAAAACTTTTATATAATTTTTTTAATTTTTTTTAATATATGTACAAGTTATATGTACTTATTAGAAAAAATGAGTTTATTCATAAAATAAAATTGTTTTATATATACAATAATTTAAAAATGTTTCTCATGTAAGTTTTTTTTTAAAATATTTTAAATTTATGAATAAGTTAATTTTAACTTACGAATGTCTTTACTTTTCTCTTAAAAAATATTTATACAAAAAAACACTACACCAAAATGTAAAATTAGCTGGAAAAGAAAGTGAAGATGATGCTAGAAATCCTAAATAGTGTCAACTAAGCCTTCATTATTAAAAAAATAAAATAAAACATGGGTTATATGGACATAAACTAAAAAAAAAGAAAACAAAAAATTGTGTGAGTCAAACGGTCACAACTGGAAGTATAAATAATAATAAAAATTTAAAATTTTGTAGGTTAAGCCCACGCAAACCTAATATATATATATTTTTAAATTAAATTTAAATATGTAATAAAATTATGAATGTTAAGTCCACACTTGTTTAAAAATTGTGTGGTCAATCCGTTGACTAAGCCTACTTCTTTGAATAAACAATATAAAATATAATTTTGTGTGGGCAACATGTAGGCTAAACCCACACTTGTTTAAAAATTATGTGGCCAACATGTAGACTAAGCTCACATTTCTTTAAATAAACAATATAAAATATAATTTTGTGTGGAGAGCATGTAAGTTAGGCCTACGCAAAAAAACACACTACTTGTTCCAGACACCCACCACTACTTTTATCTAATCAATATGTTCTAAATTTTTATTATATATAATATATAATTTTATTATAAAAGATTTTTTAATTATTTACCATCTTCGCTTGAAACAAATTTCCCAGACTAAAATCGTGCTTCAAAACATATTTTCTGAATCATTGTAAGTTTTTAAAATATTTTTACCAAAAGTCGTCGGTGGGAAGCCACTTAAATTTTTTTAATTATTTTTAAAGAAGTCGTGTACAAATTTCTTTTTTTATTGAACTATTTTCCGTTTTTATTTAAATGAAGGGTACAATTTTTATCTTTTTCTAAAGTGAAAGGAACTAATAACCTATAAACAAAAACGCGTTAAGTAAATAAAATTTTAAAATCTCACTATAACCATTTTCTAAATAAAATGAAATCGTTCACACATAACGACCTCACCTTTACAAAATAAAAAATAAAAAAGTAACACTTACACAAAAAATAATTCAGAAAAAAGTAGAACACCAACATACAATTTCTTCAAAAATAATAAAGTAATATTCCATTGACGACTTTAGCAAAATTATTTTAAACAATTTAAGATAATTTTAAAAAAAACTTTAAAACATAATTTTAGGTTGGAGGAATTGTTTAAAGAGAAAGTCGTGTTTAAGAATATAATTTTTTTTATTTATTTCAAAGTTGTATTTTTAAACATGATTTACATAAAATCTTCTCATATCCGTAAACTTATAGGAAAATTGCATGACTTGGATATTGGCTTTTTCGTGGTTCGGTCCTTGGCATCATTACTTCCTCCGTGTCGCTGCGGTTGGGTGATGAGCTATGAAGGTCAGACACTCCTTTTAAATGGTATATCGGTGTCGAATACTCGTATCGAACATCAACACTCGTATGATACTTATAGGACACGTATCTGTGAAGTGTACAATTCAAAAAATATTTGTTGAATTTCTAACAATTATAATATGGTTCTAATTTAATTTTAAAAAAGAAAAATACATTAATTGTATAAATTTTTATTATAATTATAAAAATAAGAAACAAATCTTTTTGAACCAGTCATGAAAAAATCTTTATTGTCAATTTATATAATTCATAATTATAATATATACGTATTTCTGTGTCTGTGTCCGTGTTGTATCAGTATCTGTGTTAGTATTATGCTACATAGGTGATGAAGACATTGTCGTCGTTTCCTAAATTCCAATGTTACGTCGTCGTGGTTAACACTTCAATTATAAAATATCTTTATTTATTTATAAATATATATTTATGGATATTTCCATAATCTTTATAATTTTAATAATTTTTTATTAAAATATTCAATCATATAAATTTTAACTCTAACTTCATTATAATAGGGTCATAATCTAACAAAGAAAACATTGTCATTAGGAATCTCAGAAGGTTTATGGTGGTTAGTCATCTCCTCTTCTTTTGCTTCTCTGCAATTTCTCATTCAATGTGTATGTGCGAGGTTGATGAATGCGCTTAATTTTGTTTCCTTAATTTAAATAATGAGTTGTTATGGTTTGCACGGGTGCAAGTAGTACAATTATTGTGGATTATCGCTAGTGACAGATTATTGAGAAGCTATTTTCAGGCCTTTTTTTGAAGGTGGTGTTTGTTTGTTATATTTGTTTTGGTGAGCATTCACAAATTCTGTTGAATCTTTGAAACTGGAAAGTTTATAGTTTAGTTTCAGGGTTAGAATTATAATTCATCATTATTTTTTTTATAAAAACTTTTATGTTAGACATAAGGAGTTAATAATCTTATTTTCTTTGTCATAAATCAAAATTTTTTATTGTCTTTGTTTCTGCATTATATTACTATTGAAGGAAGTGTGGGTCTTTGAAAGAGAGGTTTTTAATTAAACTTCAAATCTAATTTAAGGAGTAATGTGGGACGAGTCATACAGGCCGGTTCACGGGCTATTACAAAAAAGGGTGAGATGGATTTATTAATCTAGTCCGTTGATCCGTTTTGGTTCGTTCTGCATAATGTGTAATCCATGCGAGCCAATAACGAGGTAGGGCAGGTTGACCCGTTGACTCGCGTAATAAAAAATAATTATTTAATATTTTTTTATAAAAAAAATCATATTCCATTCACCACATTATTGCAGTGTGACATCTATTTTATTTTTAAAAAATTGAATTTAATGTACTAAAAAAAATATTTTATGTATTAAAAATCACATTGGATTTAGTTTTAAGTAAAATCTTATATTTAAAATTTTGTTAATAAAAAAATAATATAAAGAAGAGATTTCAATAGAATAGTTAAAAAAATAGTCATCTTCATTAAAATATTTTGTAGCAAAACTTTTGATAAGATACTCTTATACATTTACATACATATATAGAAAAAAATAGATTCAAAGCAAAATTTTAATTATTTTTATTCAAACCTTCTAACAACCTCATACTTGAATTTATATTTTTATCTTAACTAAATGAATTGAAACACGAATACAATTTTATTTTTTCTTAGGTGGAACAAACCAATGAAATGAGTATGCACTCCTAGTACGTGACAGACCAATCCAACTTGTATTTTACGAGACAAACATAAAATGGGTCTATGGAGGATGGGGCAACCTTCATTCCATCCTTGATCCCACTATATATTTACAGAACAAAGAAATCACGTATACTTTAACAACGTTCTTGAGTGTTTTTCACTTTGCATCAAACTCTTATAGCCTTGTTAAAATTTACTTCCCAACGTTATTTATCCTCTTTACCTTCTTCTTGTTATAATTGATACTATCCATCCTTCTTCATTACTACAAGTGGGATTTTTTTTAAAATTTTAAAAATTCAGAAAAAAATATTACAGATTTTCAAGTAGATTTTAAAAGTTTCATCAAACACTAAATCACACAGAATTTAAAATATTCTAGTAATGATTTACGGTGAATGATTGTGACCCTTTAATGGATATTTCATATTTTCCTTTTCACACTAATACATTAATTCCTATCAATTACACTTTCCAGACGTAATAATGTATATTGATAGTTTTTTTTTTCTCTTTAGTACAAATTTTCTTTTTCTTCTCTCTTTGTGACATTTATTGGTTTTAGTGCTTCTTCTTTTTTCAAATAGATGATATGGTTAAGAAGACATTAAATCTCAACTTGGTTGGTACTAAAGTATTCTTAAGTTTTATCTATTTCTTTATCAGAACAAAAAATTCTATATAAAAAATCAATACACTAGTAAAAAATAAGAAAAGAGTGCTCATTATTAAACGCGGCTCAGCGCTTAAACGCATTCGTTAAAAAAGCGGTGACATTTTTAAAATTATTTTGATTTACAAATGCGATCATTGGGTAAGACCGCATTTGTAAATGATTTTTTACCCTAAAAATTTTGAACGCGCTTCAACAGTTTCTCTTCACCGCTTTTCGTTTTCGTTTTCACTGTTGCTCTGCTGGTTCCAGTTCGCGCTTGCATTCATTCCCGTTGGCGTTCTTCTCATTCACATTTGGTAAAACTCTTTCGTTTTCGTTTTCGATTTCGTTGCACCGATTCGTTTTCGCTTTTGTTTTCGTTTTCGTTTTCGTTCACGTTTTGGTTCACTGTTACATTGACATTGCACGCACTCATTCTTGTTTTTTTTCTCTCCGTAGCTTCATTGAGCGCTATCTGCTGCCGCCACCGCTGCTGCCGCCACCGCTATCTGCTGCTGCCGCTACCACCAACGAAGGCTTCTCACACAAGGTTGGTGTGGTTTTTTAAATTTTTTTGATTTTTTTTAATGTTCTGAATTTTTATTTTTTTTATGTATTATAATTTGTATTTTTGAATTTAAATTATTCAGTTTAGTTGTATTTATATGTTAGTTTTTATGGATTTTTGAATTTTTATGTTAGTTTAGTGTATTTATAATTTGTATTTTTGAATTTATATTTGATCCTGCCTGTTGACCGGAACGCTGGAAACTGCCTCGTCAAGGGATCGACGTGTGCACCGCTTCGAACCTCCGTTCCTCTTCGAGATCCACCTCAAGAACCTGCAAAGGAACAGAACGGCGCCGCTGCGGCCGATCGCACTCCAACGCCCAAGTCAGTGACCGAACCACCAAATACTAAGAGAACAGGAACCGTGCAAATTCTCTCTCACAGTAAGCTCTATAACTCGCAAGCGTAAAGAGTGTAATCTGAATGCGCGTACCTCAGAAAGTTCGTTGAGAACTCTTATATACCTGGTCACTTTCTCTCTCCTGGCAGTTACAGACTTGGACACGTGGCTCGCATCTAGTCGTACAGGTGCCTTCATCTGGAGCCTCCTTGACTTGGGCGCTGCTTCTGACTCTCTTTTTGGCTAAGTTACTTATGCATGGTACTGCCCAGTGCATAGCTAACTTGGGAGTGCGATCTCTACTGGAACTGGCGAATTAGGGTGCCTTCGTACACCTTCCCTGTGGTCTCGCCGGCCGCCTTCATAATCTGCACCACCTTCATCTCTGGCGATGTGCTTTCTCTGGCGATCTCCAATCACTAGGTCGCCTGAGTTTACATCTGGCGACTTCATCTTTAACCCGGTGATCGCCGATTCTGGTATGCTGGAGATCGGAACACGCCAACTTAATAACTGGCGACTTCACGAGCCCCCCGACTTCCTTCCCTTCTGCCAACCTGGCGCATTGTCAACATGCCTATACCGTAGCTGGATGCCACGTCATCACTTCCGACCACCAGGGCGGTACACAAGCCCCCCAGTCTTAAGCGAAGACTTGTCCAGCGAAAAGACTAGAAGAGTCACGTCAGCACCGGTCTACGTGGCACTGTCGCAGAATTCCAAGCGGTTGTACCTTCTGCTTCTCTGACGCTCCACCAAACCCCTCACCCATCGTTCGACACGTGGCTTCATCAACGGCTACCTTCAGTTACCGCTTGCGCTTCCCAAACCCATTTCGAAAAAACTCTTAAACCCATTTTCACTCCACACTGTTCCATCACTTTTCTTCGTATTCACAAACGCTCTAACTTCCTCCTGCAAAAAACTCTCAGCGCTCTCCAACATTCTGAATCACCATCATCCTTCATCGTCTTCCTGATCATCAAAAGGTACCTACTTTCCTTCTTCCACTGGTTTTTCTTGCATTTTAACCGTTTCGCATCATCCTGTAACTGCCTGGTGCATACGCTGTGGGTTGCTTTTTCCATTTCTCCTTCTGCGTAACTTAGGGCTTCGTCAATCGTCGCAACGAACCTTCGTTCGTTCGCTTTTCACCCTTCTCCCACGATCGAGTCAGCCTTTGCGAACCCTGATTATTTTTCCTTTTCTTCTTCCTTTGCAGCTTCGAGAATGACCCGCTCAAAGATCACCCCGAATCCTCCTCCTTCATCGCGACACCCCTCTTCTCAAGCACTCATCCCACCGCGAGCACGCGGTGCTTCATCTTCCCAGGCTGAGAGGCCTGCACCTTCCCCGTTCCCCTGCCAGACTTCGAAAAACTCTACCCCTGGGCCAACTCGACCCTGTTGAGGGAAACGTCTTCCGTGAACACTGCTGGAGCAGTCATGCGATTGACTAAGGGGGATGAGCCTCACCAATCATTTCATAAGGAGCACGATGAAAAAATGATGGTGCTACCTTGCCCCCCCGATCTGCCCGTTTGTGCCGACGACAAGGTGAGCGCTGACGGGCCCTTCTGCTTCGTCTACACAACCTTATTCAAGAAGGTGAAGCTCAAGTTCCCTTTCACCCGTTTCGAAAGGGAGCTCCTTACCGAGCTCAACATCGCCGCCGCCCAGCTCCATCCCAACAGCTGGGCGTTTGTGCGAGCATTCGAAGTGATGTGCGACCATCTGGGGTTGCCTGCATCCGTAGACGTGTTTCTGTTTCTCTTTGAAGCCAAGCACCCAGGAGACCGCCTGTGGGTTAGCTTGAATGCGATTGCTGGGAGGTCAATCTTCTCCATCTTCCAGCAATCCTATAAGGACTGGAAAGGTAAGTTCGTCCAAGTGCGCCCTAACGAGAAAGACGACTCCCTACTCGACGGCTTCCCCTTGTACTGGGTGGACAAGGGGAAAAAAGAGTCCAAGAGCTGCTTCAGGAGACCCAGAAGTCCTGATAGCATGGGAGCGTTGGACAGAGATCTCTGCCTTTTCTGGAAAAGGGTGGCGGATGCCAACATCACCTTCCTTACCACCACCCTGATCTGCTTCGAATTCTACGAGGACCAACTCGAAATTCGAATAGGTTAGAACATTTAAACTGTTGTTTTAATACTGCTTCTGTTTAACTGTTTCTGGGCGTCTTGTGCGTTATGCGCAAGACTTTGGTTTTGTTTTTCTGCACCGATCATCTGCTTTGCTGCATACTGCCTGATGCACTTGTTTTCTCTTTGAGTTAACTCATGTATTTTCGTTTTATGCAGATAACATGTTGGGCAAAGGTATGCTCGCTGAATTGAGGGCGCTCGCCCGAACCCACGGGCTGGCGACGGGCTCTCAAACAGTGCCGAATTCCATGGTGGAGATCGCCGCCACTCAGGGCCGATCGCCACCTAAGGGCCCAGCTCCCTCTGACGTCCAACCTGCCGCCCAGCGAAAGAAACTTGTCCTCAAGAGGCCTAAGAGGAAAGCTCCCCAGATAGTCCACGAGGATGAGGAAGAGGATGACGAGGTCACCGAAGACGGCCTCGTTACAAAGAGGAAGAGGGTGGCACCTTCTTCACCACTTGCCCCGCCCCCTCTTCCAACTTCAACACCGCCATCTACGCCTGCTCCGCCTCCAACAATGCCATCTCCACCAGCTCCCGCTTCCCCAGTCCAAGCCATTCCATTGGCAACTTCTCCACCTGCGGTCGAGGCCGCCGAGGACAATTTCTTGGAGGACCCCCCGAGCGCCTCCACGCCACATGTATCAGCTGGAGGGGGTCCTCCCTCTAATGCCTCAGCTGCAGATGCCGCTCCAATCGGGGATGAGGTTGCCCACACCTCTCCGATTCTGATCACCGAGTCTCCGACGTCGCCACCACGAGCAGAAGCACCCACTGAAGAACCAACTGAAAAGGGTGGCGACGGAAACCAACAACAGGCCCCACCAGCACCTCTCCAAGCGGCAAACCTCCCTCTCGAGGTCACGAGGATGTGGGAGCCTTTATCTGCTAAGTTGAAGACAATAGCAGAAGACATTCCCGCAATCATAACTAGGGCGGTGCAGAGCTCCACTAGGAAGCTCCAGGACGACCTCTTCAACCTCAAAACAGAGAACAGCACCATGAAGGTTGAGGTGGAGAAGTTGTCCTTCAACTTGACGCTCGCGGAGATTGAACACTCCCGAGTGGAAGACGCAATGAGCACCGAGCTCAGATTGGCGCGCAAGGAGGCCACTGATCTCCGCCATAAGGTGCAGCAACTGGCTCAAGAAAAGATTGAACTAGAGAGCAAGATTGTGCCTTATCGCGTCAAGGTGGCTGACCTGGAGGCTCTCATAAAAACTGACGCCGCCAGGGTGAAGAAATTGGAGCAAAGGTCAGCCGACCGAGAGACCCTCCTTGGAAAGGTGGAAAAGGCGAGGGATGACGCCATGACTGAGCTCGCTGAAGCCAACAAGAAAAAAGGGGAGCTTGCCGCCGAATTGGGACGAGCGCAAGCAGAATCCAAGAAGGTTGCTGAAGACCTTCTCCAGGCTCAAGAAACCAATGAACAACTCAAGAAACAAGTTGAAGAGCTGGAGCAGCAGAATAAGGAGCTGAAAGAGCAAACTGAAGATCTCAAGAAACGGATTGAGGAACTTCAGAAACAGATTGAAGAACTCAAGCTGAATTCTGCTCAAATTCTGGCTGCTGGATTCGAAGCTGCGCGGGAACAATTTGCCTGCTTGTTCCCCGACCTGGACCTCAGCATGGTGTCTCTTGATAACGAGGTAGTGGATGGAAAAGTGGTCCCCGCTGAAGACTAACCGATTCTCTCCATCTGCTACCTTCGCGCCTTTCCCTTGTATATAATTCTGTAATGAACTCGCATTTTCTTGTACATGTACTTTTGAGCTGATATTTTACTTAATGAAATTACCTTTGCATCTTTTCTTGTAACCTCTTCGTCTACCTTTAACTTTCCTTGCGTGATTTACGTCGAAGGAATAACTTAGTAATCTCGTAGGCACGATCTTGTACTTAGCCGTTTCGAACCATCTCAACTTCGAATAATGATCACATTTATCAACTCGCGAACTTAAGGCAATGAACCTTAGCGTAAAATGATACTCCAAGCAATGGACTTTAACTCAACCCCTGGCTTTATGACGTTGTTACACCCGATCTGCTTCATCAAACGGGTCTTTGACTTTTCGCCATTGCTTGAACGTTTCCTGGTCGCCAGAGACTCTTGGCGACACCAGCTTCTTCCTGCCTTCACACCTTGGCCATTGCTCTTTCATCTGGGGGTAGAGTTGCCTTTCGGATCCTTCTCTACCTCCTTGTGCTTCAGAGCAAGAGACTGGGTGGCTAGGCGTTCTCTTCGAACCTACCTTAGCCACCCTCAGAACTTCTTCCACCCTCTACACCATACCTGAACTCGTTCGAGACGAGAAGGATTTTATCTTGCCTGAACTCGCTCATAGGCGAGAAGGTCTTTAACTCGCCTGAACTCGCTCATAGGTGAGAAGGTCTTTAACTCGTGCCTCTACATTGCCCCAGGGGTTACATCTTCTCGCCCCCAGAAACACTGAGGACTTTTACTGGTGCCTCTACATTGCCCCAGGGGTTACATATTCTCGCCCCCAGAAACACTGAGGACTTTTCACTGGTGCCTCTACATTGCCCCAGGGGTTACATCTTCTCGCCCCCAGAAACACTGAGGACTTTTCACTCTTTCTCGCCTACACTCGCTCGACGGCGAGGAGGTCTTTTACTTGCCTCAGGACGCGCGAGGGCGTTGAGGTCTTTCAACTGGTGCCTCCGATCGCCGAAAGACGATGAAGACTTAAAAAACTTTAACTGATGCCTCCAATCGCCGAAAAACGATGAGGACTTAAAAACTTTAACTGATGCCTCCAATCGCCGAAAAACGATGAGGACTTAAAAACCTTTTAGAAAGCATGCAATATATCTTTAACTCGCCTTGAGTCACGTACAAGTGACAAGGTCTTTCTTCAAAACTTTTTTTGAAAACAGCAAGCATGCAATCTGAAAACGGCTTATACTTCAAAAACTCTTCTTTTATTGGGTGGCCTCATTAAAAACCCTCCTTAGGGAAAAAAGAGTGCCCCCTTCAAACTGTTTTATCAGAGTTATTGTAATATAACCTTTGTGTTTGTCTTTACTTACAAAGCTCTTAACTATAGTACAACTTCAGGTGCGTGGCGTTCCAGGTGCGAGGAATCGCCCCTCCTTCCAGCGTCTCTAAGCGGTAGGCGCCGTTCCCGAGCGCCTCGGTTATTCTGAACGGTCCCGTCCACTTAGGCGACAGCTTATTCTCCATCTCGTACTGGTGGGCTTTTCTCATCACCAGGTCGCCTTCTCTAAATTGCCTTGGCATCACCTTCGAGTTGTACCTTCGTTCAATCCTTCTTTTCACCGCCTCAGCCTTCAATCTTGCCTCTTCCCTGACTTCGTCCAGTAGATCCAGGTTCAGCCTTCTCTCTTCATTCGAGTCTTCCTCTACAAAGTTCTGGAATCTCGGCGAGCTCTCCTGGATCTCTACTGGAATCATCGCATCACACCCATAGACCAAACTGAACGGGGTCTCATGGGTTCCTGACTGCTCGGTGGTGTGATATGCCCAGACTATACGGGGCACCTCCTCAGCCCAGCTTCCCTTGGCTTTTTCTAGCCTTCTCTTTAAACCTCTCAACAACACCCGATTAGCTGACTCCACCTGGCCATTTGTCTGAGGGTGCTCGACGGATGCAAATACTTGTTGAATTCCCACCCCTTCGCAAAGCTTCTTCAACAGGTGACTTGCAAACTGAGTCCCTTTTTCATTGGTGATATGTTATAAATATAGTTTTTTAAGTAATTTTTTAAATTGTTTATTTTAACAATCGGTTTTAAAAAGTCACTTTTTATTTTTTTTTAAAAGTGATATTTTAAATTGGTTATAATAATAATTTATTTAAAAATTCACATTTTAAATTAGTATAAACAAATGTAAAAAATATTTTTTATAACTATTTTCTTCTAATCAATTCTAAAAAATTTACGTAGAACGAGTATATTTTTAATAGTATCAACGAATTTGACATTATTAACTAGTTTGAATAAACAAGAGATTAATGTAATATACTAAAATATATTATACGTAGTCCCTCGCACTAAAATCATAGGTGATTGAATTTAAAGTCCATTAAAAAAATTATTAAATAATCACTAATTTTATTAAATTTTTTTTTATTAAACTAAATATTATTTTAAAAATTAAAAAATTTATTGGTATTTAAAATAATTTTTATTATTAATAAAAATTTATAAAATAATTTTTAAATTAGTATCTAAATTAGTTATCAAAATTTTAATTATTAATATTTTAAATTCTAAATTAATCTTTAAAATATTAATTTAAAATATAAAGTAATTAATAGCTCAAATCTTGATAATTAATGTTAGTTAACAATTTAGAAATTAAATTTGATACTAATAATTTTTTTAATTTATAAAATGATATCACTATAAGAAAAATTCATTTAGCTGAGTCTTTCAAAACGCAATGATATTTTTGAAATTAATTTCATTTACAAATGCGACTATTTGTAATAGTCGTATTCTTAAATCAAAGCACAATTTAAGAATGTGACTATCTGTAATAGCCGCATTCGTAAATTCCATTTATAAATGCGACTATGATAATAGTCGCATTCGTAAATGCGTTACTCTTCCCAGTATAAAATCACTCACAAGTATAACCACCAAAAGATTTTATTTCTATCTACAGTAACCCCATGTAGCGTCTCTCTTTTGCTATTTGCCTATCTCTTTTAAGACTATACTATCATTAATTCTTGTAGTGTATTTAATTAAATTAATATAATAACTAATTATTTTAATTTTTAAAATTAGTTTCTATTTAAAGATGATTTTCTTAGCGTAGTTGTTTAAATAATTAGTTAATTTAACATTTGATAAAAAAAGTATACCTCTGGGAACAATCAAATAAGAACCAAAAATACTAAGAAATATTGTCTATGAACTAAATAAAAAAATTTGAAAAATTAAGAACAAAAAAACTACTAAACCAATTAATTTATTATCGTTAATTACTTGCAATTAGTTTGAGAACTTAACTATGATTGTTGCACACAGTAGTCAATTGTGCAAGTTGACGATTGAATTGTAACTTTTGGGAATATCAATCCTACTTTTTATTCTATACAAGACTCAATATATATTACTTAATTTGAGAATAAATTAAAAAAATTAATATTTTAAATGTTAAAACTACAATAACTAATAGAAGGAGAGTAAGAAAAGAGGATAATTTGAGTTTAGATGTTTCTTAAACTTAATCAACAATTATAATTTATTAAAACTTATAACATTTGTTTGGATTACTACCAAAAAGAGTTTAATCTCTAGTCGAAGTTGGATCTCCAACACACCTTCACGCCGAGGGTGACAGCTCGTGCATGAGATAACATATTACGAACGAAATGGACTTTAAGTATAACTCAACCCCATAAAACCAGCTCATGAGGTGAGGTTTACACCCATTTATATATAATGAAATGTCCTAAACTCTAGTCGATGTGAGATATTCAAAAGTGATCCCAAAACAAATAAGAGGTTATGCTTAGGTAAAAAGAAATGATATATATATGCCAGATAAATGCCCTTCCACATGCTAAAAACAAAAACCTTTCCCAACCTTTTAGCTCATAATTTGAAAAAAGCTAAAAATAAACATACACATAAAGGCAAAAAGATAACTTATTAAATGCAACTATGTAGTTTAACATGAATGAGCCTCTATGGTATTTGTTTTTCATCCATAGTTAGACTTCTAAATGTATCAGACACCAAATCTCTCTGGCGTCTATTTTTCCGTAATTAAAGATTTTGTGGCTAACCAATGAACAACTTTATTCCTAAATTAGAAGTTAATTATATTTATGATAATATATATGGTTAATTCAACCCTTCTCTTTTGGTTGATTAATAATTAAAAAGAAAAAAGAATTGCAGAGGTTTGGACCACAAGTGTTTGCTTCTTTAGTTTGCCACTTGTACTAGTCTACGCACATGTAGTGTTGGCGTCACTCTTTATAAATCAATAATCCTTGCAAGTTATACCTTTTTTTTATGTGCGTGCACGGTGTCAACAAGTTACATGCATAATTTCTGAGTATCACTCCCCAAAGCTTTTAGGCTTCGTTTGGATCCAGGGGTGCCACTGTTGTCGACGACGGAAGTCACAACAGCACCCGTTTGGATCCATGCATGGTTGCGGGTGAGTGTGGAAGGAAGGAGAAAGTTGAGTGAATTCTCCTTCTGCGCAAAGATGAAGAGAAAGTTGCACTGTAGAGTGGGAGTGCCAAGTCATCCGAAGGAAGTTACAAAGTTGCCCTTATTTTCACTGGAATCAAGAGGAACAGTGGCCCTGCATGCATGCCACATGAAGCCATGAGATTCCTGACTTGGCTCAGGAATCGTTTGACTCTGTGTGAATCTGTGTGAAACTGTGAAAGGAGAGTGAATGCAGTGGGTGAGGTAGGTGGGCGTGAAGCTGGCTATATTAAGAGCATGAAGGTGGTTCCTCCATTCACAGAAAACCAAAGAAACCGAGCCATCAGAGAGTGCATTGTAGTGTGGTTGGAGAGATTCCTATAAGCCATCATAGTTTGTGTTAGGATACCTTGTTCATCTCACGTCCTGGGGTTGATCTGTGTGATTCATCTGGGTTCGTCTGAGGTGAGAGCTTTTTTTGGAATGGTGCATAATCGATTATACCTCAATTAGAACCAGTCAGATAATCGATTATGGTGCAGATAATCGATTTTTCAAAGTTAGTAATCGATTATCTGTAAAAATTTAGAGCCATAATCGATTATCTGGAGTGTTGAAAAAGGGCCATAATCGATTATTGAGTGCCATAATCGATTATGTTGGTAATAATCGATTACGCTAAATTTTTGCCTACCAACATAATCGATTATCCATGGATAATCGATTATCCTATGTGTATAACTGAGAGCATAATCGATTATGTTCTAAATTTTTTTGGAATTATGTGTTTCTTAATTTTTTTTATGTGATTTTCAGGCACTGTTCTTCATCCTATCAGTCATCCTAAATTGTGGTGTTCTTGCTTATCTTCAGGTTTTTAATTTTTTTTATGTAAAGTTATTTTTTTTTATTTCTGTTTTATATTTATGTTTGGATGATTATGGTTTTGTAATATAATTTCTTTAGAATTTAGTTTAGTTAATTATGTTAAGGAGTTAGTAAATTAATGTTGGTTGTAATATAATTTGTTTAGACTTTAGTTTAGTTAATTATGTTAAGGAGTTAGTAAATTAATGTTATTATTTGATTTATTGTTTTAATTTTTGTAGATAGTTATAATTTTTGTAAGATTTTAAAAAAATATTTATTTGTATGAAATGAATGATTTCCAGAATGGAAACAAAAATTTAGTTAAATATTGTTTATAAGAGAATAGATTTATTTATTTAAAATGATTGGACAAAAATTATTAATATTATCATTAAAAGTATAAAAAAATTGTTTTAGTTATTTTTGTTATAAGATTTAATTGTTTATAAGAATAAAATTAATGTTTTTAAAATGAATATTTTTACAATTTGAAATAGGAATTTGTAATTCGTAGGTTTTTTAAAAAGTAATTGATATTTTTAGAAGTTGTATTTTTAATTCATATTTTAATAATAAATGTACAAATTTATTATTTATTTAAAAATGAATTGTTTATAAAAAATATTTACAAAATTTAATTTAGACAGAATAAAATTCAAAATTTTAAAAATATTTTTATAGGGTTTTCATTTTTTAGATTTAACATAATTTATTAATGTTATAAATAAATAAATAAATAAAATGTTGTACTAATTAAAAAAAACAGTCAGTTGAGTAAAAATATGATTTTGACTTAATTTATTTTAATTTGTATTTCACGTTAATTATTGGTGTTAGAATTAAATGTTATAAAAAAAATGTTATAGTAATTTAAAAAGTCAGAAAAACATTACATAAGAAATATGAATTTTTAATAATAATTTTAGATAGTTATTAGTGTTTCAAAATTAAATTGTTTATAAGAAATAATATTTTTACAGAATGTTGTAGTGATTAAAGAATAAAATTAATGATTAAGGTACCATGAATATTTTTACAATTTGAAATAGGAATTTGTAATTCGTAGGTTTTTTAAAAAGTAATTGATATTTTAGAAGTTGTATTTTTAATTGATATTTTAATAATAAATTTACAAAGTTATTATTTATTTAAAAATGAATTGTTCATAAAGAAGATTTACAAAATTTAATTTAGACAGAATAAAATTCAAAATTTTAAAAATATTTTTATAGGGTTTTCATTTTTGTAGATTTAACATAATTTATTAATGTTATAATTAAATAAATAAAAAAAATGTTGTAGTAATTAAAAAAAAACAGTCAAAATGTTGAGTAAAAATATGATTTTGACTTAATTTGTTTTAATTTGTATTTCACATTAATTATTGGTGTTAGAATTAAATGTTATAAAAAAAATGTTATAGTAATTTAAAAAGTCAGAAAAACATTACATAAGAAAAATAATATTTTTACAGAATGCTGTAGTGATTAAAGAATAAAATTAATGATTAAGGTACAATGAATATTTTTACAATTTGAAATAGAAATTTGTAATTCGTAGGTTTTTTTAAAAGTAATTGATATTTTAGAAGTTGTATTTTAGAATAATGTGAAGAACCGGCAGAAAAGCCTGAAGGACAAGTGGAGGGAAATCCATGATTTGTTTGGTGGATTGAGTGGTTTCGCATGGAACCAGACCACCAAACTTTTTGAAGCCGAGGACGAAGTTTAGAGTGAGCTGATTAAGGTACAATGATAAGTACTTTTTTACGTAACATGAACATTTAACTTCACATTTCGAATGATATACTAATATGTGAAATGTATGTAGGCCAAACCATCTGCGGCAAAATGGCGTTTCAATCCCATTCGCCATTATGACCTCATGGAGGAGTTGTGGTCTAATGATAGAGCCACGGGAAGTCGGGTGAGGACAGCCCGTGACATGAATTCACCTCCTGACATGACCAATTTCAGTGTCAACCTTGGGGAGAATAATATGGATTATATCCCCGAACAACCGAACTTTGAGGAGGCAGATGACTACGTCCCACGATCACCTGCTGCTCAATTCTAATCTAGTGACACTCCTTCAGACACACCATCAAATACTCCTTCTATGCCGTTTGCTGGCTCTGCGGGCACATCCTCATCCCGAGGATCAAAGAGAAAAGGCCCAACTATGTACGACATTGATGAACAATTTGCAATGTTGAATACTAATCTTCAACAATGCGTGTCATCAATGAAGGATGGAAATGAAAATGCCTCTCAGTTGGTTAATATTGCTCGTGCACAGGCAACGGCAGCTCAAGATATAGCTACCGAAATTAGACGAAGAAACGATCTATATGCTGAGCATGTAAACCACCATCGACGCCATGCCCCATACCAGTACTCAGAGTCTGATATTTGGGCAATGCTCGTGGAGCTAAACATTCAAGATGAACAACTCATGGATCAATGCTATGAGTTTTTATGTGACCATCCCGGAAGAGTTAAGCAACTATTTGGATGCCATATGAGCGTCGAATGACAAAATTGTTTGGATTTATGACTAGGAATTGATTTCATATCTCTGCGTGGGGGTTACCTTTAATTATTATTAATCTAATATTCGACTGTCTTTGTTAGTAGCTGGACATGTAATATTTGACTGTCTTTCTTAGTTATTGGGCATGTAATATTTGACTGTCTGTGTTAGTTATTGGACATGTAATATTTTGCTTTGTGAACTTCTACTTTCATTAGCAATTTAATATTTTGGTTTTTGAACTTGCATTATTGCTTTATGATATTATGTTAACTTCTGTTTAGTTATTTATTGTAGTAATTGCATTATAGATGGCATCATCATCCCACAAACGTAACAGAACCCGTAAGGGTAAATCTCCAGCAGAAGATGTTGACGTTCCTCCTCCACCAACGAGGATTTCAGAAGTTCTTGATTATTCAAGATACTTCAGTACCAGGCGTCAAATGGTGGTTTTTGAAAAGAACTTTCACGCAAGAGCAGTATTACCACCAAAAGTGATGCATACTCCATTTTTTGCTGGTCCAGGATTTGAATTCCAAAATCTTCTGAATTGGCAAGGTTTACAACCTTTCCTTGGAATTAATCTTCCGTATTATGAGGATTTGGTAAGAGTATTTTATACAAATGCAAAATTCACACCTGCTGGTCACCTTGCCATTGAGACTTGCGGAAAAATGATACACATTAAATAAATAGATTGGATGACCATTGCTCATCTACAGTATGACGGTCTTAAGTTAACCCCTAGGACGATACCTGAGGAACTGAATTTTGATCGAGGTCTAGCATTATCGTCCATGATTCGTGAAGATGTTGAAGGTCAAAATCTGAAAAATGTCGGTAGTCTGAAAATGAATGACCGACTGTTGCATTACACATGGGTGCATATCTTGTGCCCTCGAGGAAGCAACTATGCACAACTGCTGAATGAAGATATTTTCATGATGTGGTTAATCAATAATAATGTACGCATTAATTGGCCTCATTACATAATGCAACACATCATCAAATGCCTGGATAACAAGATGCCTCTCCCATATGCAAATTTGATAACGAGGATCTTGCAGGTGTATGGCTTTGACTTGTCCAATGAACAAGCAATAATGCTAGGCTGGAATCATTACTTTGGCAAAAAAAGTATGACAAAATTAAATATATTCCAGGTCAATGGCATATGGCAACTTGGTAGACCCCAACATGCAAACGAAGAAGATGATGAAGAGGATGAATTGCCAGCACAAGATGTTGAAGGTGGTCAACCTGAGGAGGAAAACCCCACTCAAAGGGAATTGTTAAATCAAATTTTGTCCGGCATACAAAACATGAATACCCGAATGGACAGAATGGAGGTTACTCTGGCTGACATTAGACGTCATCAAGGCCATTGAGTGTGTTATTATTATGTTATTGTCATTGTTATTTTTATTTCTAAGTTTCATGTTGAACATTGATGAATTGTGTTTGTTACTTTTGACGTTGACATTGTTATTGTTAAGGTTTTATGCTACTTTTCATGCTACTTATTTACATAATCATATTGTTTTTAATGCAACTTTTTTACCATCTTATTACTTCGACAACATTGGTTAAGTGTCATTAATGTCTGCGTATCACAACACGTCGTCATCTAGTTGTACTAGTTGTAGTGTGCAAAAACGTGGTACTTTTACCCATGCTACTGGAGCACAAGTGCCTTCGTTGATCCTATTTGTCATTGTGGACAATTTGCTGTTTTGAGAATAGCGACAACACAAAAAAATGTTGGAAAAAATTTTTGGGGTTGTCCCAACTACAAGGTAAAATTTATTCAATTAGGTTTCAAACAAACTTAAGAATGTTATTTTAAACTTATTCATTGTTCAATTTTATTGTTTTCTTCAAAACAGATTAGAAGTGGCATGGTTCTAGGCTGTAATTTTTTCAAATGGTGCATTGAAGACGTAGCCGATGAAAAAGATTAAATTATTATCATACAACGGAATAAGATATGTCTTCTAGAAAACCGTTTGAAGGTCTCCACAAGAAGGATTCAAATGTTATTACTGGGAATGTCTTTTCTTTTTCTAATTAACATTATTATGTTCTTCATGTAATAACTTTATATTATATATTTTGACACCTACTTAATATTCATGTTATATTCTAAATTTCTATTTTCTTTTTAAAATATATTTATTTTGCTATTCATAATAATGAAAATTATTATTAAAATTAATTTTATATATATTTGTATATATATAACATAACATAATTTATAAAATCATTTATAATATTAAAATTATGTAAATAAATTAACTTAAATAAAAAATAATTCTTAATTAATAAAATGTTAAATAATATAATTATACTTTAATTTTAAATTATAACTAACTAAAATATGAAATAGGATTAATCATTATTTATTCTTTTTTTTATATACAAGGGTAAAATTGTAATCTCACAAACTTTACTATTCAAAATAATTTATAATATTGTAATTACTAAGTTGAATATATGTAAGATACTAGATTGCACTTAGTATTATATTAGTAGTTATTTTTATCGAAAATCAATTTGGAGAGTTTCTCGATGAGGGTTGGGTATTTAAACAAGTTTTCGGTTGATCTCCAACATGAAGGGGATGTTCATCTGAATAAGACTCTCCGATAATTAAGTCGATATGAACACAAAGATGATGATAAGTGTTTAATAATATAAGAGTTAAGAGTATGAGATCAAATGTTCTTCCTCGATAGTGTGTATTTATAGATTTATTAGATGGTGTCTTCATTTTTTTTGTCGTGTTATGAGATCTTTGGATGGATTAACCTTATGATTGCTATTTATTGTTTTATAAATAATCGTTCATCATTTAAAGCTTATTAATTAGGTCGTTTTATCCATGATCATAAAAACTCGATTAAAAGATGTATACAAGCGCCCCAAACTTTTTGACATTCTCAACTTTTAAGACAGTTAGGTAGAATAGGGTAGGTGCAATACTAAAATGAACTTTACATATAATTTGGAGGCAATGAAAGAGGAGTTTAAGGAATGGTGAGATGAAGAAAAAAAAATTAAGTTTAAGAGTTTGTTTGCTTTTATGGTTGTATTGTTCACATACAAAGAAGTGAGAGGATATTTGTCATTTGGATCCAGGATTTTGTGGGCAACAGACGGAGAGGATATACCAGTGAATAGTAACTATCATTTATGCTATGTTTGGATTAGAGAGTGGAAAATTGAGGGTGTGGATGAGTGAAAGTGTGAAGATTTGAGAAGAAAGTTGAGTGTTTGGATTGGTGTATGTTAGAGTAGATGTGTGAAGAAAGTTTATTGAAATATGTGAGTGATGTGATGGTTGTAAGTATTTTAAATTATTTTTAATGGTGTAAATTGTAAGACTACAAATTTATCCTTGCATATAAAAAAAATTATTAATTTTGTGCATATTTTAGTTAATTAAAATAATTTAAAGTTTCATTTATAAATAAAATAAAAAATAATGTAAAATTCAAAGAAATAATTAAATATAATTTTAAATATAAATATAATTTATTATTTTCCATTTTATTAATTTAAATTAATTTTTTTACAAGTTAATTTATTTAGATAATTTTAATATTATTTACTATTCTTTAAATTATGTTATATATATATTATTAAAAATAATTTCCCTTATTATCATTAACAAAATCAATATATTTTAAAAAGTAAATGGGTATTTAGAACACAACATGAATATTAAGTAGTTGTCAAAATATATAATATAAATTCATTACATTTGTTCAAAATTGATTTATGCATAATAGAAACAAAATGTTAAAAAAGTTGCATTCAAAACTATATCATTATCTAAATAAGTACCATGAAAACTACCATAAAACCTTAGTATTAAATAACAATTTGTCAATGTTCAATGTGAAAAATAACAATAACAATAACAATTCATTAATGTTCAACATGAAAAATAGAAATAAAAATAATAATGACAATAACATAATGATAAAACAATCAATGACCTTGATGACGTCGAATGTCAGTCAGAGTATCCTCAATTCGGTCCATCCTTTGATCAACCCTGTCAAATCGGGTATTCATGTTTTGTGTCCCGGTCAAAATTTAGGTTAACAATTCGGTTATCATTCAGGTTGACCACCTTGAACATCTTCTTATGCCAATTGATCATCTTCAACATCTTCTTCGTCTGTCTGATGAGGCCTACCAAGTTGCCATACACCATTGCCCCAAAATATATTTAATTTCGTCATACTTGTTTTCCCAAAATAATGATTCCATCCTAGCATTATTGCTTGCTCATTTGACAAGTCGAAGTCATACACCTGCAAGATCCGTGTTATCAAAATTGTATAGGCAGAGACATGTTGTTATCTTGACCTTCATCATGTGTTGCTTGATGTAATGAGGCCAATTAATCCTTATATTATTTTGATGCACCACAACATAAAAATATCTTCATTCAATAGTTATGCGAAGTTGCTCCCACGAGGGCACAACATGTGCACCCATGTGTAATGTAATAGTTAGTCATTCATTTCCAGACTATCGACATTTCTGACATTTTTACCTTGAACATCTTCACGAATCTTGGACAATAATGCTAGTGCTCGATCAAAATTTACTTCCTCAGGGATCGTCCCATGGGTTAACTTAACACTGTCATACCTGAGATTGACAATGTTCATCCAATCCAATTGGTTAATGTGTCTTCGCTTTCCGCAAATCTCAATGGCAAGGTGACCAGTAGGTGTGATCTTTACATTTGTATAAAATACTCTGACCAAATCCTCATAATACGGAAGTTTCATTCTAAGGAAAGCTTATAAACCTTGAAAGTGCAGAAGATTTTGGAATTCAAACCCTAGAGCAACAAAAAATGGAGAATGCATAGCTTTTGGTGATAAGACTGGTCTTCCGTGAAACATATTTTCAAACACCACCATTTGACGTTTTGTACTAAAGTATCTTGAATAATCAAGAACTTCTTCAATCCTCGTTGTTGGGGTAGGAGGAACAACATGATCTTCTGCTGAAGCTTTACCCACACGGGTTCTGTGACATTTCTGGAATGATGATGCCATGTATAATGCAATTACTATAATATATAACATAACTTTCATTACTATATTAATATTTTTCATTTTAAATAATACATATAATTAATTTTGATTAATAAAACAAATTTAATTTATATTAATAATAATAATCCAAACATTACATTCAATTTTGACTTTTAATTAGTATATTAAAAATTGTATACATATATAAATTAATATGTTCAACTGTATATAATATCTCAAAATAATAAAATATATCTAAATTAATACATGAATTGTATTATTTTAATACACATAAGTATTGAATGATTGGAATGGAAAAAAATGCAGTTTATATTTCCTATTGTCAAAATATTAATTTAAAATAAAAATATTTTTTTTTATAAAAGATTAAATGTTCAAAAAATACTTTTGTAAACAAAAGAATATAAAAAATAAAGGAATAATATAAAAACAGAAAACAAAATTCTGAGTAATATTTTCAAAATATTCCTATTAATCAATAAAAAATAATAATTACATTAATTTAGTCTATATTTAAAATGAATTTTAATTAACACTCTCAAAACTCATTCAAATGGATTCTCAATAATAAATGTATTTAATATATTAAATTAATTTTAAATAATGTAATATAAATTACATTACTATCTTAATATTTCTATTTTAAATTAATGTATATAATTAATTTTCATAAAAAATAATTAAATAATTTTTATTAATAATAATATTTTCAAAAAACATATTGACATTTGTAATTTAAATTAATGTCAAAGAAAATAAAAACTTATATTTCATAAAAAAAAATTCTTCAAAAATACAATAATAAATTACATCCAAAATTACACACTTATTAGCATAAATAACTATTTAAAAATAATTTAAACAAATTACATTACAAAATCCTAAATATCCTAACAGAATATAAGTTTAAACCACAAATTTAAAACACAAACAAAAAAGACATATAAAAAAAACACATACTTGAAAGAAGAGCAGAAGAAGATCAATTGAACTTGATGAAGAACAACACCACAAAAACACAATAATAACCTGTGCTTGAAAACAATTCACAAATTATTGATAAAACAAAACAAAAATCAAGCAACATACAAATTCACAAATCTGAAAAAAAATATGAACATAACCGATTAACCCATGCCTTAAAAATTAAGCATAATCGATTATCCAAAGATTTCAGAGGCCTAATCGATTATACATGCAGTTATAAATCCAACATAATCGATTATTCTACAGCATAATCGATTAACCTGAATTTTACACAGAGCACATAATCGATTATGCCACTAAAATAATCGATTATTCACTATTTTTAACAGCATAATCAATTATGTATTCTCTTATTTTTCAGTGATAATCGACTATGTGCTCTACAAAACTAACAAAATGCTAACCTGAGATCAAAGATGCACTGCCAAACTCACTCCCTTACCACTCTGCTACCTCACAAACCTCTCTAAGCCCAGTGAACCAATGCACAACTCTGTAAAGATAGTTTGAGTTTGTTTGAGTGAATTCTGAAGTTCCCATAGGCATGGTTTTATATACGTGAATGAGCAATTTATTATCATACATCTACTCTCACCCAATGCATTCATGGCATTCAAATGACACTCTGTGGTCAAAAGATTCCTGAGCCAAAGTCAGAAATCTCATGGCATGCGTAAACAGTCCATGGTAGTGGCATGTGCATGACAGTGGTGCATTGTGCTCTTTTCCTCTGCATGCATGATAGGATCATGAAGAATAAAATGAAGAGAAGGAAGGGTAGGATGGTTAGTTGAGGTGTGTGATGTGGCTTTCACCTTACCACTCTCTCGTTTCTCTTCATTCTTCAGAGGATGCCCCACCCGCTCCACTTTCTCTCTCTTCGCTCCCTCACCCTCATGTGCCCACTGAAGCAAACAACGGTGATACTCTCTCATCCGTTTTCGACTACAGTGCCACCTCCAGAAGCAAACACTTTGTTCCTGTTAACAATTTCTAGGAGAAAGAGAGGGTTTTGTGTGAAGAAAGTTGAATGTGTTTGGATTGGGATATGTTAGAGTAGATGTGTGAGGAAAGTTTATTGAGATACGTGAGTGATGTGATGGTTGTAAGGGTATTTTAAATTATTTTTAATGGTATAAATTGTAAGATTACAAATTTACCCTTGTGTATAAAAAAGAATAAATAAATCATTATTAATTTTGTGCATATATTAGTTAGTTAAAATAATTGAAAGTTTCAATTATAAATAAAAGAAAAAATAATGTAAAATTCAAATAAATAAATAAATAAAATTTAAAATTTAAATATAATTTTATTATTTCTATTTTATTAATTTAAATTAATTTTGTTACTTAAATTAATGTATTTAGATAATTTTAATATTATTTTTGATTCTTTATATATATATATATACATATGTATATACATATATACAAAATTATTAATAATCATGATTTCCATTATTATTATTATTAACAATATTAATATATATTAAAAAGTAAATAGGTATTTAGAACATAGCATGGACATTAAGTAGTTGCCAAAATATATAAAATCATTACATTTTATTCGAAAAGAGATAAAGACGTGTTAATTTCTTCATAATTTTAAAATTATGTAAAATTTAAGAACATAATAATGTTAATTAGAAAAAGAAAACACATCCCCACTAATAACATTTTAATTCTTCTTGTGACCTTCAAACGTTTTTCTAGAAGACTTATTTTATTCCGTTGTCTGACAATAATTGCATCTCTTTCATTTTTGAAGAAAAGAATAAAATTGAATAATGAATAAGTTTATAATAGCATTCTTAAGTTTGCATCAAACCTAATTGAATAAATTTTACCTTGAACTTGGGACAACCCCAAAATCGTTTTTTGACATTTTTTTTTCTAGTTGTTGTTCCCAAAACAACAAACTCTCCACAATCACAAATAGGAACAACGAAGGCACTTGTGCTCCCAGCAGCATGGGTAAAAGTACCATGTTTTTGCACACCACAACCGATACAACTAGACAAAGATGTGGTGTGATACACAGACATTGAAGGTCACTTAAGCAATGCTCTTGATTCTCCAATTTAGGTAATGGAGCCCAAATTTGATTTATGCATAATAGAAATAAAATGTTAAAAAAATTGCATTCAAAACAATATCATTCTCTAAATAAGTACCACGAAAACTACCATAAAACCTTAATATTAAATAACAATTTGTCAATGTTCAACGTGAAAACTAACAATAACAATAACAATTCATTAATGTTCAACATGAAAAATAGAAATAAAAATAATAATGATAATAACATAATGATAAGACAATCAATGGCCTTGATGACGTTGAATGTCATCCAGAGTATCCCAAATTCGCTCTATCCTTTGATCAACCATGTCAATACGGGTATTAATGTTCCTCATACTTTCTTGCATGTTTTGCATCTCGACCCAAATTTGGGTTAACAATTCGGTTTGATTGGGGATTACGGACTCAGGTTGACCGCCTTGAACATCTTCTTGTGCTAATTGAAGGTCTTGCTCATCTTTTTCGTTTGCTTGGTCAAGCCTACCAAGTTGCCATACACTATTGACCTGAAATATATTTAATTTCGTCATAATTTTTTTCCTAAAGTCATGATTTCATCCTAACATTATTGTCGCATCATTTGACAAGTCCAAGCCATACACCTCCATGATCTGTGTTATCAAAATTGCATACGGTAGAGACATGTTATCCCGACATTTCATCATGTGCTGCATGATGTAATGATGCCAATTAATCATTATATCATTTTTTATGCACTATAACATGAAAATATCTTTGTTCAATAGTTGTGCGAAGTTGTTGCTACGAAGGCACAACATGTGCACACATATGTAATGTAATAGTTTGTCATTCATATTCAGACTACCTGCATTTCTGACATTTTGACATTGAATATCTTCCATTACTATCTTAATATTTCTATTTTAAAATAATGTATATAATTAATTTTCATAAAAAAGATAAAAATCATTTTTATTAATAATAATATTTTAAAAAAACATATTCACATATGTAATTGTCAAAGAAAATAAAAACTTATATTTCATCAATTATTTTCTTCAAAAATATAATAATAAATTAAATAAACAACTTAACATGAATAATTAATTTAGTAATATAGTTATTGAATTTCAAATAAAAATTCACATCTAAAATTGCAAATTTGTTAACATAAATAACTACTTTAAAATAATTTAAACAAATTAATTTTTAAAACCCCAAACATCCAAACAAAATATAAATTTAAACCACAAATTTAAAAAAATAAAAAATACATTAAAAAAAACACATACCTAGAGAAGAGCAGAACAAGATCACAATTCAACTTGGAGGAAGAGGAGCAGAACAAGAACACAATACATTTGGGAGGAAGAAGAACTTGTGCCTGAAAACAATACACATTTGATTAAAAAAAGAAAACAAAAATCACGCAACACAAATTTAGAAATCTAGAAAAAATGTGACATAACCGATTACACTCTGCCTTAAAAATACCACATAATCTATTATCCAAAGATTTCAGAGGCATAATCGACTATGCTTGTAGTTACAAATCGAACATGATATTTACACAAAGAAGATAATCGATTATGCTCCCAAAAAACTACAGATAATAGATTATGTCACCAACATAATCGATTATCCACTATTTTTAACAACATAATCGATTATGTTTTGTGTTGTTTTTCAGTGATAATCGGTTAGGCATGCTACAAAAGTCACAAAATGTTAACCTGAGATCAAAGATGCAGTACCAAACTCACTCTCGTACCACTCTGCTAACTGACGAACCTCTCCAGCCCACTAAACCAATGCAAAAGTCTGTAAGGATAGTTTAAATATGTTTAAGTGCCTTCTTAAGTTCCCAAAAGCATGCTTTTATATACGTGAATGAGCACTTTATTATGACCTATCTACTCTGACCAACTGTATTTATGGCATTCAAGTGTGGTAAAAAAGATTCCCTCCAACAAAAGAGAGTCAGGAATCTCTTGTGCATAGCATTCGTACACAGTACCATTGTTGTCGTTGTGTATGGACTGACTGTGCTGCACTTGTCGTGTGCATGATATGGCAGTGCTGCACTTGTCGTGTGCATGAAATGGCAGGCTACTGATGTAACATAAAGTATTAAGTGAAAAACACAAGGATAGTATGGTATTTTATGTGGTGTGACGTGACTTTCTGTCATGCATTCTTTCTTTTCTCTTCATTGGTGTGAGGGAACCCTAAACTCTCCATTTCTCTACCCGCACCCTCGCCCTCAACTATACACCGAATCAAATGGAGTGACACCCTCTCATCCATCTTCGATACCATGACATCTGTCTTCTCATTTGTCTTTGCTACCATGACATCTGTCTTCGCAGGGTTTTTGACCATGATGGGGTTATTTTTTTTGTTTTTTACCAAAATGGGGTCCGTTTAAAAAAAATTACAAATTTAGGCAAGTCGTGCTAATTCGGCACGACTTCATATGCACAAATCGTCCTAATTAGACACGACTCTGCCATGTCATACTGAAGTCGTGCCAACTTGACACGATTTCTACCTCGTCTTTTTTTTTTAATTTTATTGCTTATATATTGGGTAGTAAGTTATGTAATGTTAAAAATTAATTTGATACATAATTTTCTAAGAGTGTTAGTTTTAAGGAACAAAAAATTGGATAATCGTGTATGGATCATGTTTGGATAATCAGCTTATTCAAACTTTGAGCCATTAACTCCTGAGGACATTGCCGCCGGACATGGTTTTCCACTAGCCAAAAAGTATATTTTGATATTTAATGTCTCATGTATGCAAATTTTTTGATATTTTGATATTTAATGGCGCCGGACATGATCCATACACGATTAACCAATTTTTTGTTCCTTAAAACTAACACTCTTAGAAAGTTATGTATCAAATTATTTTTTAACATTACATAACTTACTACCCAATATATAAACAATAAAATTAAAAAAAATATATGACGTGACAGAAGGCACGACTTCAGTATGACAGGGCAGAAGTCGTACCTAGTTGGCACGACTTCGGTATGACATGGCAGAATCGTGTCAAATTGAAACGATTTGTGCATATGAAGTCGTGCCGAATTGGCACAACTTGCCTAAATTTGTAATTTTTTTTAAACAGACCCTATTTTGATAAAAAGCAAAAAAAATAACTCCATCATGGTCATCTTCGCAACAATGACACCGCGAGAACTAAACAATACGTAAGTGAAAGGGGCGTACTTATGGGAGTGAAAAGGGAAGGAAGTTGGTGAAAACTCAATTAAGAGCCGAAGTGGCTTGGTGAGGGTGGTATGAGACCGTTCCATGTATCAGTCTCCGCCCCCCAGCTTTTGTCATATAATGCAATCAGTACCATACCATGCCTTTTTTTTTCTTTTTTTTTTTATCGGCACCATACACTGCCTGTTAAACATGAACTAATTAACTAATTTTATTTCTTCATTAGAGCTAAAACTTTTATATTATATATGTTATTTTGTTGGAGCTGGTTGTAGGGTTTTCTTTTTAGAAAACATTTTCTTTAGTTGCGTTTACTTTCATGAATTTTGTATACAGATTGAGGTAATTTGAAGTATCTTCTTTATTTTATTCTATTTTTTTTTATAAAAAAAATATTATATATGTTATATTTTATGAGAGAATAAGAATAGGAGTATTTGTGTAATACAACAACAGTCATTTTAAAAAAACTGTACATTTTGAAAACACGTAAATATAGATCACTTTATTTTCAAACATTTTGAAAACACTTGACGGGAAAAACGTTAATCAAGTTCACATATTTTCATACTCTAAAAGTATACAACAACTCACCTTTGTTTTTAATACTGTTAATTCTAATTATTCATGAATGTTTGATTATACATTTTATTATTATATTAACATTGTCTTACCAATTTTTTTTTATTAAAATTTATTTTTCACATATTTTATCATAACAATTTTCAATTTTTCATAAATTTTACTTATCCATTCAACTTTGAAAAAGTCACGAGAAGTTATAGAAAAAATTTAAAATGAAAAAAATCAAAATAATGTGGTTTAATAAAATTCGATAAGGAAATGCTGCATTCATATTTTTTTTATTTTATTTTATATAGTGAGACCTTAGTATTCTGCTAGCATTGGAAATGTTTGGCTTAATTTACTAAATTCACATACGTAAAAGTTAAATTTGAGAGGTAAAATTAAAAAATTATAATAAAAACAGTAAAATGTATATACTTAAATAAAATATGTTAATTTATCTGTGTTTTATTTTATAGTTAATGCATGTCATGATTTCATAAATTTAACCAACTGTAAGTAAATAATGTGTCGTTGTTGAAAGGATAATGATAAACTACCATAATTCTTTATACAACCAATTACAATTATCAATATTATTATTTTAATATATTTTATATTATTGAATTATAAATTTATTATTTATTATATATATTTATTTCTAAATCCATCATATCAAAAACTGTATTTTTTTATCGACAAAAAATAAATGAAATAATATGAAGTATTTCAGAGATATCTCAACCCTTATACAAAGATTTGACCGAAATACTCATCTTCAAACCACCTAGCAATAATTGGGTAACCAAGAAGACAAACTCATTAGACTAAACCTACCTATCTCCTAGAAACATTGTCTGACTTCATACAAATCAAAGCTCAATGCATCAATCTGAATACGAAAAACTTACACCATGTGCTTTAGACAATACCCATGATCAAGCCTTCATCTGTACCATGGTGAAAATTTCAGAGTGATCTAACCTTCCACCTCTGAAAATCCTCTTATTTCTGAAAAACCACAATTCTTCTACAACTGCTCTCCACACATCTCCCCAAATCTGATTAACACTTTCCTTAACCCCATTCAACCTGAAACCTTCAAAATGCTCCCTAAGATTCGTTACTGCCATCCCTATCCACTCGTAGCACTTAACCCACACGAGCTACAAACAATTTACATGTACAAAAAATTGTGTATACAAATAAAAAATTATATACAACTCAAAGATTTGTGAAACTATCATTTTTTTCTTGTTAAAAAAAAAGAAAGAATATGTTAGAAATAAGGTATATCTAGGGTTAATTTGCTACCCTCATAATTTTTGCAGGGTGGTGCGATTTAAAAAGGGGTGGGAGGGGCAGCATTATGTGTGTTAAAGCTAAGGAGATGATTTCAACAACCAATCCGCATATTATGGTAGCTTTGGGAGTGGGAACACTTCATTATCTTCCTTTTCGGTATAGTGGAGGAAGTAGCTGCAAAATATTTCTGCATATATTTATACACATGGTACGGCTTCCTTAATTTTATAATGGCAGCAGCAGAAAAAAGAAGTTAGCACAAAACTGTAGTTTACTTTAGAGCGGTGATGGTATATACAAGCACATACACAGTCTGTAATAAGTTATTATTGAATAGTGAAAAAGGGGTTGCAGGGTGGGGGAGTGTGGTGGGGTTTTAGGCTTTCATGGGGATGAGAACAACGCATGGGGCATCCACCACTCCACTCGTGCGCGCTATCTATCAATCAATGGCGGCTCAGCCATTCCTCAACAAACAACCATCATTATTGGCATGGTGTCAAACCCCAGCCATCTTAATTTCTTACATTACATTACATTGCATACTAATCTCTTTCACTGCACTTTCTCTTTCTCATAATTTCTGGCTACACCTCACCTGACCTGACCTCACACCCTTTTGAATTTTATGTTTAATTTGAAAGCAAGTGCGGTGAGGGTTGTCTTGTCAGCGAAGAAGGGTGGAATCGAGCAAAGAATGTGGGAGACAAACAAAAACATTTGAAGGCTACCAACAGTTGACACGACGCCTTTTTAGGGTCACTGTGGGTCATACCTATGCCATTGCTTCTACACTCTACTTCTTCCTCCACTCTCTCCTCGCTATATTTATATCCCAACTCTCCCCTCTCCTCTTCACCACTTCCCTCCCTTTCTTTTACCACCTACCTAGGCCTCAATTATTACTTCATATATATTACTTCTTTCGTCGTTTAACTCTTTCAATGGCTGATTCTGGCTCAGCCTCCTCTTCCACCAGAATGTGGTGCTCCATCCCAGAAAAATTCCAGCTGCATGCGGCCATGTTGGCCCTGCAGTTTGGCTACGCCGGCTTCCATGTCGTCTCGAGAGCTGCCCTTAACATGGGCATTAGCAAACTTGTTTTCCCAGTCTACCGCAACGTTATTGCTTTTTTCCTGCTCCTTCCTTTTGCCTACTTCTTGGAAAAGTTAGTTACTGCTACCTCCTCTAACATGACATAACAAAAAACAAACTATATATAAAAATTCTGCAAATCTTTCCAGTTACAATCATCTGTCTCTCTCAGCAGCAGTTTGTTCATTCTTTTGTCAGGAAGGAGAGGCCTGCCATTACCTTAAACTTCCTCTTACAGTTCTTTCTTCTCGCGCTTGTCGGGTATGTAAAATTTTCAGATCACGTCCCAATTAATTAGGTATCCGAAAACAAAACAAAAAAAAGGGCAAGGAAAACAACATATATATCACTGTTTTGTTTTGTTTTTAAGAAAAATATAAAGGAATTGAGCACCGTACTATAAGCTGAGACTATCTATATTCGCTGGGTGATCCTAATTAATACTGAATCAACTGAAACTTTTTTGCATTACACAGGATTACTGCAAACCAAGGTTTCTACTTGCTTGGTTTGGACAACACATCCCCAACCTTTGCATCAGCCATACAAAACTCTGTCCCAGCCATAACATTTCTCATGGCAGTCATACTCAGGCAAGCCCTTAACTAGTCGTTGCACCGCCATCACAGAGAGAGTTGGATATTGATATGGTTGGTGTAATATATAATGTGCAAATGTTTATGAGATGCTATTTTATTTTCAGGATAGAGCAAGTTCGGCTGAACCGAAAGGATGGGATAGCGAAGGTTGCCGGAACCTTATTCTGTGTGGCTGGGGCATCGGTGATTACACTATACAAGGGTCCAACAATATATAGCCCAACTCCAACACTGAACGCTAGCCCAGTGATTGACTTTGGTTCACTCTCACTGGGAGATGCCAAGGGAAAGAACTGGACCCTCGGCTGCGTCTACCTCATAGGACACTGCTTGTCCTGGTCTGGTTGGCTTGTGTTGCAAGCACCTGTACTCAAGAAGTACCCTGCTCGCCTCTCTGTCACTTCCTATACATGTTTCTTTGGCCTCATCCAGTTCTTCGCCATTGCTCTCATCTTTGAAAGAGATGCTCAGGCTTGGATTTTCAATTCTGGTGGAGAAGTTTTCACCATCTTCTACGCGGTCAGTAATCAACTATATAATATTTTATAAACTTGGATTATGCAATTGTACATTATCAAAATTATTTTCCACTTGATATTTTAAAACATTTTTTTATTAGAGATTTCACGTTGACTAGAGATTAAAGCCTTTTATTGTATATAAGTGGGTACAATCCTCAATCTCATGAGTCGGTTTTATGAGATTGAGTTAGTCTTAAAGTCCACGTGGTGGAGATCCAACTTCTACTAGAGGTTAGAGTCTTTCATTGTATATAAGTAGATGCAATCCTCAAACTCATGAGCCGGTTTTATGGGGTTGAGTTAGGCTTAAAGTCCACTTCGTAATAACTTTTTAATAAACTATCTTCTTTTCAAAAATTGCAAATCCCATAATTTTTTTTTTATGAATTCTCTACTTTTAAATTAATCTAAAGCGCGTAAAGAATTAACACTACGCAAAAGTATCTCCACGTAGGTCCAGACTCATTTCATAGAAACTGAACAAGTTGGTGGCTTTAATATTATAAAAACTTACATTGAATTTTATGCAATAAAGAATTTATCCGTAGCTGTCTGTATGATGGAGTAGTGAAACGATATTTATGCAATAATTGTTGAGATATAATTGAGGGTAGGCGTGTGAAGATAATTTTAATGTTATTAAAAAGTGGATTATGCATTGCAGGGAGTGGTGGCATCTGGAATTGCCTTCGCTGTTCAGATATGGTGCATTGACAGAGGTGGCCCTGTGTTCGTTGCAGTGTATCAACCTGTTCAAACTCTTGTTGTCGCTATTATGGCTTCCCTTGCTTTAGGCGAAGAGTTCTACTTGGGAGGGTTCGTCCTATGCTTCTGCTCTTTTCTTTTCTTTTTTTAATCACTTTTTTAAATTATCACCTTACTTTCTAACACTCGCCTTTTTAAGAAAATTCCACTTCACATGCTAAATGTGTGCGTTTAGATTAAGAATGAAAAATAATAAACGCGATGAGTGTTATAATAAAGGGATCGAGAGAAATGTAACACAAAAGTAAGATGCGAAAATTAAAATAAATATTCATACCTTTTTCTGTGCTTAACAACTTTATGATCAACATATTTTGCACATAAAATTAAGAATGAGATAACAGAAAATGATTAATATTGAGTCCGACAAAGGAAACACTAAACTAGAAGTGAGGTAGAGCTTAGGTACGATTGAGGTTGAAGCTTGGACGAGAACTGACTGAACTTAGAAAAGGCTAAGAAATCCGAAGGAACATGTTTTAATGATTCAGCGTCTATGTAGCACGGACACTGATACGATACGAACACACATACATAGATACATATAATTTCTAAAATGTAAGACACGGAGAATATATATATATATATATATATATATATATATATATTAATTATGAATTATATAAATTGACAATAAAGATTTATGTGCATAAGTATATTCCAGGTTTGTTTTTTGAGCAGAAAAATGTTTTTCATGACTTGTTAAAAAGATTTGTTTCTTATTTTTATAATCATAATAAAAATTTATACAATTAATGTATTTTTCTTTTTTAAAATTGTGTTAGAACCATATTATAATGGTCAGAAATCTAACAATTATTTTTTGAATTGAACACTTCATGGATACCTGTCCTACAAGTGTCATACGAGTGTTGGTGTCCAATACGAGTATCTGACATCGACACACCATTTAAAATGAGTATCCGAGCTTCATAGTTCCGCGGACGAGGTTAAAAAAGTGTTAAGATTTTTAATAGAATGGAAGGTGCCGTGTCTCTTTTAGGTTTATCTTTTACGCATACACAGACTACTTTATTGCGAAAAAAGAAAAGTCCCTTCGAGTTTTGATTGAGTGGCTGTGGGTGGAATTTGTGGTGTAGGATCATTGGAGCAGTGTTGATCGTTGTGGGACTGTACTTTGTGTTGTGGGGCAAAACCGAAGAAAGAAAGTTTGCAAAGGAACAGGCTGCGATCACGTCCACCCCAGAGCACAGTGGCATCAGATCCGCAAGCCATGCCAAAACATCACTCGCTCAGCCTCTTCTTCTCCCTTCATCAACGGAGAACGTGTGATGAAGAGATTCATGAACCATTTTCTGGGAGAGAAAGGAAAAAGAAAAGGAAGAAAATGATACCAGTTATATACATTATTACTACTTTATGTCAGGAAGCTTGTGTGTGTACGAAGGCCTTCTTTTTTCTTCTTTTCTTTTGGTTAATTCACATGCTTTCTTTCTAGGACTTTTAGAATGAGGTTTTTCATGGGAATCATTACAATGATGGATGTCACGTAAAAGCAGCCTTAAAGACTGAAATCCCATATGCTTTATATGTTAATTAATGGTTTGATTTACCAAAGCAGATTTTTAATTTCAGCTCTATGCTTAGAGATGATCATGACATAGACGGAAAGAAAGCTAAGGGAGAGATTCTCCGTCACCTTGTCTCAAAAGATGGCTAAGCATCAACATTTCTATAACCCATAATAATAGTCACACTCAGACGGAATCATGATTTCGGTCGGGTTTAATCAATATCTTCTATTTCTTATCATTGCGCAAGTTTAGCAACACCATTTCTTAGTGAGGTGCATGCTGGCATAATCCCAAGCACAAATAACTAAAAATCACTACCAATGGCCGACCGTCCGTGATTGATTTTCTAATTTGTAGCAACTTAATTAACATTAATCATTCACCTGATCTTGTTAAGTTCATAAATGGATAATTAAGTTTGCATCAAATAATTATTATGTCATGTTGGAAACTGTGGCACTACTCTATATCGTCTCTATTATGTCGATAGCATGCACATGAGAAGACATAGAAACGTAGAAACGTGACAAGTAGCAAAGACAAGGAATTTTACACAATAATGTGTTTAGACAATAATGTGTTTAGAAGATGAATCCATGAGGCTAAATTCCAACAACATCTCACCGTTAACTTTTGTGAAGACACGGGCAAATTGACAAAATTCTAGGCATAATTTATGGACAGGAATCACACGTATATTCATTTAGCATATCCCCAGCTGCATATATATATATATATATATATATATATATATATATATATATATATATATATATATGTGTGTATGTGTGTGTGTGGGGAAATAATCATTAAGATATCCATAATCATCTGTGAGAGTCAAACTTTCAACATCAGGGTACGGGTGATAAAAGCTGATGGAGTTGCTGCAACCACAGTCTGTTCTAGGTTGCCTTTGATGTGTTTATTTCTGTTTGTTGTGGTGCTGTTTTCAAGTTTCTGGTTTTTTTTATACTGTTCTAAATTGATACAGCATTTTTTACACCGGGCTTGAATCTGTAAAGCAGAAGGTTTGGCATTAGAATAAGGGAATGAAACCTTGTGCTCCTATATAATATTCATAATCATATATATATATATAGCTATCTCCCTTTTTTTTTAAAGTTTACTTTAGTAACAAAAAGATATAAAGTGCAGAAAATCCACCAAAACCATAAAGAATTCCCCATCTTTCCCTGAAACCATAAAACCCCAACCTCCCCCTAAAGAATTAAACACATATTATAAAGTATATCATTAAATATTGTAACGATCAAAACAATTAGTTAAAATCATTAAAAGAAATTAATTGGAGAAACCAAAATAATTAATTATTATTTGATTAAATTAGAAATAATTTTATAAACTAAAATAATTATTATAGTTTCTATTAATAATAAAAATTTATAAAATTATTTTGAAATTGGTATTTAACTATTAATTATTAAGATTATAGATACTTATTATTTTGTATTCTAAATTATTCTCTAATTATTAGAAACTAATTTAAAATCTAAAATATTAGTAACTAAAACTCAAGTAGCTAATTTATATACCAATTTATAAATTATTTTATAAATTTTATTAATAATAGAAATCACTTTAGATATTAGATATTAATATTTTTTTAATTTTTAAATTAGTATATAATTTAGTCAATATAGTAATTAATTATTTTTAATTTATAAATTTAGTTATTATTTAATAATTTTTTTATAAGGAGAGATAGATAATATTTTAGTCATAGTTCTATACATGTGAATACAAGAATGCAAAAGCATGGCTGCCTCAGGAAGAGGTGTTCTATAATTTCCTATTCATACAGTGCTTCAAAAGTTGTTGGTAGCTTCATTGTTACAATCCAAACGTCCGTGTTTTTGTAAGCTTTCATGGTCTCTCACCTACAAGTTGAAAAATAATGTTGCACTAAGGAGAAAAGAAGAAAAACAACCTTGACTGCTTTTTTATTAGGTGTGACATATATGATAAGAAAATAACAATGCAGCCTAAAACTTTTTCTTTTTCAGGTGAAAAAAAAAACTGATAACTTGTAAATTCATATCAAACACTTATTATTGTTATTGCATTATAAGAAAATCATCAAATATAAATTAATTTTAGAGAAAAAAATAATTAGTTGCTATAATGACTAAATTATAAACTATTTTAGAAACTAAAATAAATTTTGGATTCTAAATTAGTTTATATTATTATTAAATAGTTTCTAAATTGATATCTAATTAGTTATCAAAGTTTTAATTACCAAATATTTATATTTTAAATTTGGTGTCAAAAACCTTGGTAGCTAGTTAGATACCAATTTAGAAACCATTTAACAATAATAGAAACTAATTTAGAAAAAAAAAATCAGTATCTAAAATGGTATCTAATTTAGTCACTGTAGTAACTGAGGTCATTCAGATTTCGACCGACCTCGAATTGACGAGAACAACAACTAATTATTTTTTGTCTTACAGGAAAAATATTATAGAGAGTTCACATATATATATAATAGATTAAAGGCATGACTTTAGACTAAAATACCAATCAAAATATAAAAATGTTGCTTTTGATTATTTTATTGGTGATCCATGTAGATACTTTTAATTGTGCCGTTCCAAAGATTTCATTAAGTATCCATATTCTATTTATAAAAATAATTATAAATACTCTCAAATACTTTTGAAAATAAAAACCCACGTATCTTCCAAAACATATTTCCTTTCTTGTTTAAACCAAACATATAGAATTGATAAAATGTTGTTGGATTTTAGCCTCATGGAGCTTTTTGAATTTTACTTCTCCTTTTATGTTATTTGAAATATACTTTCTTCTTTTATAACATGATTCGTGTGTGTAAAAAAATATTTACTAAAAAATATCAGTTTTCTTACATAAATCTTTTATCTCAAGTGGTTATTTTTATCTTTTTCACAAGGATACTTATGACACCAAAATATTCACGTTATTTAAGAATTTTTAACTTGAAAAGCTTATAGGTTGAAAAAACTATTCAATAATAAAGTACTTTTGTAACTTTAAAATATTTATCTATTTTTAAATATTTCCTTTTTTTTTTGTCAAACTTAACATAATTCCCAAGTTCTACAAAATTAGTTAAAAAATGATAAACCACTAGTAAACGATGAAACCAATTATAAAATTAGTTGAGAAAAAAAATGGCGTACTTCTAGATTTGTGAAACGGGCTGGCCAATAGACTTTTGGAGACCATCAATAAGCTTTTGTCCGGCTAGGCATGTGCTATAAAGCAAGCCCATTCATGAGTTAATCCCATGAAGATTTAGGGTGATAAAATGGGTCACTCTGTATTTTGACTTAATCTATGACTGGTTTGTTAAAAGTGGGTTGAGCTGGACCACCAAGATTATATGACTGATATTGATAACTTGTTCCGACATAGGAAGTTGGTGGACACGTCTACCACTTTTCAATTTTTTCTTCTTCTGAAATCTATTTATTTAGTTGTAATAATTGATATCACTTTTTATGGACTTTATGTTGATAACACTCATGTTGATGACGAAAAAGAAGCATTTGAAGAACAAGAACTTCATATGAATTTCTTTCTTGTCTCATTCTTCAAATTGATCAGTATGACACACAAGGCTTGATTTCACCTATACCCAAAGCAATTAGGGCAAGTTTGCATTCTAAGAATGTGATTCTGCCTTGACTTACTCCTTTGCATGTCAGAATTATGCATTCTTGCGAAACAAATCTTAGTCTCTAAGTATGGATCATGGAGAGGGTTGGATGATAATGAGGACTCAAATTATAAATCTTGGTGGTCGAGGGACATAAGAAAAATTTGGAGGGGAGATGGAAAAGATAACTGGTTTGATAAGAACATAGGTTATACTAGAAAAAAAAGAATAAACATGGAACTTGAAAGATAATCAAATGACAATGAAGGATGCCTTGGAGAAGATGGTGATTTTAATGAAAGAAAGGTGTGATGGTAGAATTGATGATGGAGTTTGATAACAACCCTATAATATCTAATATGGATGTTGGGTAATTTTGGAGGGATGACATATCACAATAAAAAAAATAAAAATAATGTATATATATATATATATATGTGGAATCTGCGTGCATATAGTTAAGTAGTCACAACAATATCCAGATTTGATGTTTTTTGAAAAATCAAAATTCTACTTTCAACTTAATTTACTATTAGAGAATCATTAAATAGAAACCAATTTTAGAGAAAAAAAATTATTAGTTTCTATAGTGACTAATTAAATTATTGGTATCTAAATTTGTTTCTATTATTGATAAATAGTTTTTAAATTGATATCTAATTAGCTACCTAAGTTATAGCTACCAATTATTTAGGTTCTAAAGTTGGTATCTAAAACCTTGGTATCTAATTAGATACTAATTTAGAAACAATTTATCAATAATAAAAATTAATTTAGATACTAATATTTTTTTTAGTCTCTAAAATAGTATCTAATTTTATTAATATAACAACTAATTATTTTTTATCTCTAAAATTGATTTTTATTTAATAATTTTCTTGTAGTGATTCTTTGGATGACGTCATGTTATGTTATTGAGAAAGTCACCACTTGTGTAACTTATAAAATAAGGATGTCGAGATGGGAAGTAAATTTTGTGTCTTATGTGGGTCATATGAAGAGAGTGTAAATAATTTGTTTTTTTTTTTTGCAAAATGGCTACCAAGGTATGACACAAGTGTGGATAGAAAGATCCTTTGTTCATCATAATATGATTCACATATATTTAGTCAATTTGATCTAAGTTTAAACAGTAGAGGCAATAAAGTCTGGAGGTGCATGTGGTGGCTCATATTTGAGGGTATGGATTCATAGAAAAAAAGTTAATTTAAAGGAATAGTATTATAAACCGAGGAAGTATTCACATTGAGGTAAAATCGTGAATAAATGTCTTAGAGCAGTGTTAATTGTAAGTTAAAACATGAATAAACGTAAATTGAACACATACAATTATGTTCACAAATAGATCTTATCATATCATGATTCTCACACAAAACATAAAGTGAAGAAGGAATAGGCACTTACCTTGATCCATGAGTGATCCTAATTGAACAGTTATTTTATCTCCTTTATCCCAATCTATCTCTTAGCAATTTCGTACTTGTCACACACTTTCGTGATGGTTAACAGTGAGACAACTATTATTTGCAGAGACAGAACCCTATAGCCTTTAGTACCCAATCTCCATCAGATGTA
Organism: Phaseolus vulgaris; assembly: GCF_000499845.2. Classification (NCBI taxonomy): domain Eukaryota; kingdom Viridiplantae; phylum Streptophyta; class Magnoliopsida; order Fabales; family Fabaceae; genus Phaseolus; species Phaseolus vulgaris. The sequence continues at coordinate 2,176,527 of NC_023751.2, read as the reverse complement.
GGTTTTCATTAGGTATATCATCAGATATATATTTCTCACATTAACCAATGGGCCTTTAATTCTATTATTATTATTAAATCATATTTGGGCCCAAAGCCCAAACTCTAAGTCATGTGAGTCACTTTATAAAAATTAATTTACATAATTTCTTACATTCTCCCACTTGACTCATATGAGTTATAATACTTTCATGATTTAATAATTACATAAATGCGCATTTAAAAGGCCTTACATAAATTGGCTCTATCATTATTCATAATCAAGAATACAAAAATAATAAGAGTCATGGCGGTTACATGTCATTTGAATCAACACATTTCCTTCCATGTACTACTATATCATTCTTTCTCCTTAATATGACCTTATAGTGAGAAATTCATAATAGGTTCAAACATAATGTCATTGTCATCAATAACAACATAATTTGTTTTCCACACCATAATAACATAATTTGCATGCATATACATAAAGTAGAAAACAACATAAATTTCAGAAACTTTATTTATCAATGAGCTCAGAGTGTCAAATAAGCATTAACAACATTCATAATTCACTAGTAGACATAATGCCCATATTTACAACATGACCAGTAAATGTTTTGGGCGGTAACCCTTTTGTTAAAGGGTCAGCAATCATAAGATTAGTGCTAATATGTTCTATTGACACTTTATGTTTCTGAACTTCTTCTTTAACGGCAAAGTATTTCAATTCCATATGTTTAGCACCTTTGGAATACTTGTCGTTTTTAGAAAAGAAGACTGTTGCGGAGTTATCACAATAAATTTTTAGCGGCTTGGCAATACTGTCAACAATTCCAAGTCCTGAAATAAAATTCCGCAACCAATTAGCCTGAACTGTGGCCTCAAAGCATGCCACAAATTCAGCTTCCATAGTGGACGCAGCAATGACTGACTGCTTCGCACTTTTCCATGAAATCGCTCCTCCGGCTAAAAGATACACATAACAAAATGTAGACTTTCGTGTATCCACACAGCCAGCAAAATCTGAATCTGTATATCCAATCACCTCAAGGTGATCAGATCTTTTATAAGTAAGCATGTGATCCTTCGTTCCTTGCAAGTATCTTAAAACTTTCTTTGCAGCTTTCCAACGATCCAATCCTGGATTACTCTGGTATCTACCAAGCATACCAACTGCAAAACTAATATCTGGTCGTGTACAAGTTTGAGCATACATTAAACTCCCAACAATAGATGCATAAGGTATATTCTTCATTTGTTTCTGTTCCAAGTCATTCTTTGGACATTGCATGAGACTAAATTTGTCTCCTTTCTATATTGGAACAGGAGATGTCGAACATTTATCCATTCTGAATCTCTCTAAAACTTTATTAATATATGCTTTCTGAGACAAACCTAACAATCCTTGTGATCTGTCACGGAATATTTCAATTCCTATCACATAGTATGCCTCACCCATATCTTTCATCTCAAAGTTATTAGAGAGAAACTTCTTAATCTCACTTAATAGACCAAGATCATTAGTTGCCATGAGAGTCACATATAGTCTTAAAGACCCATTTACACCCGACTCTCTTGCATCCTTCTGGCAATTCTATAAGGCCCCATACATCATTCTATGCCATTGATTTAAGCTCATCTTTCATAGCATCTAACCATTATCAGAATTATCATCATTGATGGCGTCTGAAAATGAAACTGGATCATTATCAATACTTAAGTCATTTTCTGACTCTTGTAGATAAACCACATAATCATTCGAAATAGTAGATCTTCTTTATACTATTTCTTGTGGTTGTTCTACTACAGGTTCATTGTTAACTTCATGATCATTAACTTGTTGTTCTTCTTCATTGTTGAGTGGTTCAACTACATTAGGAACAACAATACTTGGAGTAGAGGTACTAGTTAAAGGAACATGTACTCTAACTTTCTTAATCTCCACATTTTGTGAAGTATCACTCCCACTGGTTTCACCATTTTCAATGAACCGTGCATTTCTAGATTCAACAATTCTTGTGTTATGGGTAGGACAGTAAAACATATACCCTTTTGACTTTGTTGGATAACCAATGAAATATCCACTGATTGTTCTTGCATCCAATTTCTTCTCTTGCGGATTGTATATTCTAACTTCTGCCTGACATCCCCAAACATGCAGGTGTCTCAAACTGGGTTTCCTTCCTGTCTACAATTCAAAAGGTGTCTTTTGAACTGCCTTACTAGGAACCCTGTTCAACATATACATGGCAGTTTTTAAAGCATACATCCACAATAAAACAGGTACAGTGATATAAACTGAAACATTCCCAAATATAAAAGAGTATTCGGCATCATCAAGTTTAGACAATAAAACTAAATTCCTAGATATCCTAGGTACATAAAATAAAAATAAAACTATCCATTAAATCTAAATAAAATCCAGTGTCGAGCCGACTGCTTTCACTGGAACCTTCTCTCTATTCCCCATGAAGACAAACTTTTCATTTGGCTTTATGGTTCGGGTTGAAAGTAATCCCCTTCTTTTCGAACCAAGCCTTACGTTTAAGACAATCCTTTTGGAAATGTCCAGCTTTCTTGCAGAAATGACATTTGTCATTCTTCTTCTGGAGCGTAGTAGAGGACTCATTTATCTTCAGTGGTCTTTTACCCTTTCCTTGTTTCTTGAAACCTTTCTTTCTAGCTCCTTGATTGTTCACATAATGTATGGAGTGGTTTCCTCGATTCTTCAATCTAGTCTCTTCCTGAACTAACATGCTATGCAATCCATGCATATTCCACTTATCTTTCATAGTGTTATAGTTCATCTGGAAAAGATCATACTCAGACGGTAAAGAGTTCAAAATGAACTGTACGAGAAAATTATCATCCACTGCCATTCCCAAAGACTTAAGTCTTGCCGTAATATTAGTCATTTCAATGACATGTTCGTGCATAGTACGAGAACCATCAAATTTCATGGTGATTAAGATAGTCATTAATGTCCCAGCAAGAGACTTATCAGCTGTTTGGGAGCACTCTTTCACAAACTTCATGAATTCTTTTGCATTTTCGGTTTCGGGAAGAGTAGACTTAATATTGTTTGCTATGCTCATTCGCATAAACATCAGGCTGAGTCTATTTGACTTTTCCCAAGCCCTATAATGAGCTTTCTCCTTATTGCTACTATCATCGGTAATAGCAGCAGGTTTCTCGATTCGAATGGCCAAATCAATATCCAATATACCTAAGTGAAATTGGACTTTTTCACTCCAGTCAGAAAAATTTAGACCATTAAAGACTGGAACAGACGTAACTTGCGAATGTAAGGCTACAGGAACAGATATTGCAATCACACATGCTTAACATTAATACTTCGAGTCATAAACTAAACATACTATACAGATTCAGAAAACATTATATGTATACTAATGTTCTCCTTTGGGAGATCCATTAATACACAAAACATAATGATGCTAATAGTATTAACTTTATTTGGTAAGATATATGCTAGTAATAACACATACTCACTACCAACAATCATATCCATCAATTATAAGGACAACTAATCAACCTTTGGGTGATCCAAAATGCCCTATAATAATGAATTTCCATTTACCCGTATACTTCATAATTTAGCATCCATTGTATAGGTAATTTCCATTCTATAAGACTCGACTCATGACACGACACCCGTCTAACCTCAAGCAAATGTCAATAAGACTAAGCTTAAATTCAAAATAGGTCAAATTTTCACTATCAACATCTGATTTGTTCATGAAATCAGGTTCGACCTATGACACCACAATTTTTCTACATAAACTCTGAAAAATTAAATTTTGTATGAATGGTTTTTGTTATTTAGACCCAAAAAATGTATATAAAAAATAGTAACATCCCATAAAATATACATTAAAAATATATAAATAAGTTTATGTGAAGGGATGAAATTAAACAGATAGAAATTATACCATATTTTTAGTCTGTCAAGTTTTTTTTATGGGCACAAAAAAAATTAGAGGTATTTCAAGATATTACAACCCTTATACAAAGTCAATCAAAATCATTTCTCAAAGCTCCTTACACAAACCATAACACATAAAACAGAGGAGCAAATCTGGCAACCGTAAAGAACTCACATTTAAAAAAAGAAAACCTATCATTCTAACAAATCTCATACATATCAAAGGCTCAAGACACCAATCAAAATACGAAAGACTTACCCAACAGGCTTTGGAATTCACCCATTGCAATACCTTCAATTGCACCATAGTAAAAATTTCAATATGATTTATCCTGTCGCTTTTAAAGATCTTCTTATTCCTATATTTCTACAATTTAGCTACCACTGCTACCCGCACACAACCTCAAATCTGATTAACACTTTTATTCATATTTTTGACTTGCAATGCTTCGTCGATGCCACCCCATCCATCGTAATACTTAGAGCATACTAGTCAGACTACTCTATAAGTACAGAAGAGGTGGGACATGGTTTCCTCTTCTTCTCCACACAAACCACAAATACTATTAACCATACTAATACCTCTTCTCACCAGATTCGCTTTAGACACTAATGCAGTGGACACTATCTTATCTTAGTCTATCTATTGCAATAGTAGTCCAATAGTGTTTTAGGTTCGCTTTAGACACTAATGCAATGGACACTATCTTAGTCTATATATTGCAATGGTAGTCCAATAGTGTTTTAGGAAAACTGTTTATTGGTTTGGTATTAATAAGGTTACCAATAATTTAAAGTACAAGACTCTACCGATCAACTTCATTAAGGTAGTTATTATAGTTAAAAACTGTCATTGATCCCAAGAAATTAGTTGTCAAGGTTTTGTGTTAAGAGATAAAATTCTTTCATAATTCTCAAACTTTACAGGACAAGACACTTAGCATCTTAAAATTTTAGTGAGATCTTTTATTGCATCAAATTTTTTTATTTTATTTTTGTCAACACATCAGATTGATTTGCTATAAAGACTTCATATCATATATACGAGAAATTAAAATAAAATATGATAATAAAGTAATTAAACATAGAGTAAATATGAACTGTCATAACACATCATTTATGCAGAGAAACATAAACTGCCATAAGACATCTTAATATTTATGCAGATAAGAAAGTGCATACATACTTCATGACATTAGTCACAAGTTGCTCTCACATATCTCATAAAACACATAAGTTGCTTACGAACACATCTCACTACTGACATATTTATTGACATATAAATCACAGACGGCTTACATATATATCTCACTTTGCACAGAACAAACATGATATATTAATATAATACTTTTTGACATTCAAGTCCCCAGCTTCTTACATATATCTCACTGACCACACAAAAGCAACATGTCCTCCTGCTTACAGCTTACATATACCTCGTCCACTGCACAAAAGCAGCAAGACCTGAGACATGTTGTTATAGTACTTATTGACATAGAAGACAGATGCACATTGCACATAATAGCACAAAACCTAAACAATAGGACATATTACAACTGAAAACACATAACATAGGGCACAAAACCTGCCCTAATCGAGGGCACAAAACCTTACAAAACATAAACCTAAACAAGTTATTGAACAGGACTATAGGGCACAAATCCTAAATTGATATGAAGAAAATAGGTCACAAAATGCGATGGGAGACAAAACCTAAACAACGACACAAAACCTAAAAAACTTATTGATACCGAGCACAAAACCAAAACAACTTATTGATACCAGGGCACAAAACCGAAACAACTTATTGATTCCAAGACGAAACCTAACAACCTAACTTATTGCTATTGAAAGCCTAGGGCACCATACGATACCAACACCATAAAATAAACAATTACTTGTACCAACAAAAGACACGATCTAAGGCGACACTACACAAAATACATTATTTAAGACAAAACAAAACATACACCAATGAAATACACTATCGAAGGCAAAAGTGGGTTAAGCTGGGCCACCAAGATTATATGGTTGATATTGATAACTTGTCCCATCATAGGAAGTTGATGGACAGGTCTACCACTTTTCAATTTTTTTCTTCTTTTGTTTGAAATCTATTTATTTAGTTGTAATCATTGATATAATTTTTTTTGGGCTTTATGTTGATAACACTCATGTTGATGAAGAAAAAGAAGCATTTGAAGAATAAGAACTTCATCTGGACATCTTTCTTGTCTCGCTCTTCAAATTGATCAGTACGACACACAAGACTTGATTCCACCCATACCCAAAGCAATTAGGGCAAGTTCACATTCTAAGAATGTGATTTTGCCTTGACTTACTCCTTTGCATGTCGGAACTATGCATTTTTGCGAAACAAATCTTAGTCTCCAAGTATATGGATCATGGAGAGGGTTGAATGATAATGAGGACTCAAATTATGAATCTTGGTAGTCAAGGGACATAAGAAAAATTTGGAGGGGAGGTGGAAAAGATAATTGGTTTGATAAGAACATCGGCTATACTAGAAAAAAAGAATAAAATCGTGAAACTACTTTGGATAAACATGAAACTTGGAAGGTAATCAATGACAATGAAAGATGCCTGGAAAAGATGATGATGATTTTAGTGGAAGAAAGGTGTGATGGAAGAATTAATGATGGAGTTAGATAACAACCCTCTAATAGGGATGACATATCACAAATTTATATATATATATATATATATATATTATGTGTGTGAAATCTGCATTTATATAGTTAAGTAGTCATAATAATATATAGATTTGATGTGTTTTGAAAAATCAAAACTCTACCTTTAACTTAATTTACTACTAGAAAATCATTAAATAGAAATCAATTTTAGAGACAAAAAATTATTAGTTTTTATAGTGACTAAATTAGATACTATTTTAGTGACTAAAAAAATTATTGGTATCTAAATTAGTTTCTATTATTGATAAATAGTTTCTAAATTGGTATCTAATTAGTTATCTAAGATTTAACTACCAATTATTTACATTCTAAAGTTGATATCTAAAACCTTAGTATCTAATTATACTAATTTAGAAATTATTTACCAATAATAGAAATTAATTTAGATATTAATAATTTTTTTAGTCTCTGAAATAATATATAATTTTGTCAATATAATAACTAATTATTTTTTGTCTCTAAAATTGGTTTTTATTTAATAATTTTCTTGTAGTAATTCCTTACATGACGTCATGTTATGTTATAGGGAAAGTGACCACTTGTGTAACCTATAAAATAAGGGTGTCGAGATGGAAAGTGAATTTTGTCTCTTATGTGGGTCATGCGAAGAAAGTGTAAATAATTTGTTTTTTTTGTTGCAAGATGGCTACCAAGGTATGACACAAGTGTGACTTGTGGATAGAAAGATCTTTTGTTCATCATAATATGATTGCCATATATTTACCAATTTGATCTATGTTTAAATAGTAGAGGCAATAAAGCTTGGAGGTGCATGTGGTGGCTCTTATTTGAGGATATGGATTCATAGAAAAAAGGTTACTTTAAAGGAGTAGTATTATAAAGCGAAGAAGTATTCACATTGACATTGATATTGACATAAATTCGTAAATTAAGGTGTGAGCATGAATAAATAATAAAGTGACACCAAATTACTACGGGAATGTCAATTGGCCTTTTTTTTTTTACCAAATAACAGTAAACATGCTAGTGGATCCGAGTTCTTTCAAGCTACCTTGGACATGTCTTTGTTTTTGTGATCTATATTGTAGGTTTATTAGAGTCAATGGAAAGTTTTATCAAGAACTACTCCTGGAAAGTTAAAATGTACATTGTCCTTCAGTAGATTTTGGTAGAACACCCGGACCATGTTCACCATCTTTAGGAGGGAAGTTAAATCAAGATTATCAATACTAGTCATAAGAGGTGTATTACAAATAACCAGTGGAGGAAGTCTACTATGGAAGATATATTTCTAATAAAATATTATCAAATGTTATATCTTTGGAATGAGTGGTTAAAGCTATTGGAATATATTTTTTACCTCTTACACTTAAGCTCTGATGCAACTGAGTTTTTCACTACTCTCATAGTTGTACATATTAATTTTTATCATTGCATACAAAGCAACTTGAAGGTTTTTGTTACTGCTAGAATTTGTATGCTTATAGTTTCATCTTTTGGTCTGTATATTTGTAAATATTTTTGTACATAAATTAGATTACCTCAAGTATTTTCATATTTATTTTTTTATCGATAAAATAATTTTTTTATCTAATTATCAAACCCTAAGTTTATTGAAAATCATATTTATTAGTCATGTACCATGTGGAATGTTTTCATATATTAGAACAATGACTAAAAGAAAATATGTTATTTTAATCAAAATAATTGGTTAGTAAAGATTGAATAAAATCTACAAAATGCATGCTCTTGTTTCTTTATACAATTATAAGGGAAGAAAAGGTCAAGAAAGGAGAATGAAAGAAAAAAGACAAAAAAAAGAAAGAAAGAAAGATTCAAAAGTGAAATTATTGAAGAAAAAAAAATCAATCTAATAAATTTGATCTAATCTTGACAAACCATTACCTAAAAAATACTTTTCTTCATTGTATTCTTAGTCAGTTAATATTCTTTATACTTATCTCTTGTGATTTCAAATATATACAGTTTGACACCAAATATTACAATGAGGCGGGAATAGATACCACTGGATAGTTCTGATACTCCTCCTCCTCCTACTGGCACCCATGTAGACTTCTACAAGGACTTGTATTCATTTTTTCTCTTGCAGAAGTCATTGTAAATAAAATATAAAGAAAAATTATTCACTTGGTCTAAGTAATGTTCTCATTTTCAGTCTCATATTAGAAAAATGTAAATTTCAATTCTTATTATGAAGTTTATAACAACAAAATCTTAACATTTATGCATGTGTTACTAAAACTTACAATTTAAGACTGCAGAGTTGTACTGCAGGGTGAAACCAAACCATTCAAACCTTATATTATTTTGTTATAATGTGCCATACAAAGCATCAAATGGTACATATCCCTTGTGGTACTCTATTAAGAACAACATACATCATTGTCATGTCTTCTTACTAAGCTTTTGTTAACATATCTTTTTTGTTTTCAAAACTTGCTGGTAACTTTTCAATATCTAATGTGTGATGTTTGTATATAAATGTAATTTTGAATAATGATATTTAAATACTTCATTTTTTTTATCAGATTGCATGATTCATATGTTGTCAACTGTTTGGAAATTGGGAAGTTTTTTCTACCTATTTAGTCTTGAAATTACTCATTTTTGTTTCTTATATGACTACCAATAATAATTACTAGTAAAAATTACATAAATTGAGTTTAGAATTTAACATTATATCTAAGAATCTTCATACCTCATCTTTTAGGTTTTTGATATGAATATCAATGAATTAGCTTTTTGGTTTTTCTTTTCAACAAAAAATAAATAAATTAAATTAAAAGAGAACATTTCAGAAGTGTTCTAATCTTTATACAAATGACTTCAATCTCTTTGTCTCTCCATCTAATTATCAATCGCATAAACACTACAAACATTCAAAACATAAATAGATACACATAGTTCCCTACACAATAATTCAACATTTTCTAATGGTCAAAAATTGTATATTATACATTGTACAACAATGTAAATTCAAGACAGTATGCTTCCACTCTTTATTGATTGTCCGATTGTTTGGTGCTTGTAGACTCTTGTGACATCAGTACCAATGTTCCTTGTAAAATTATGTTTCAATTGTTGCATAATTATGCACTATGCACTATATATAAATAGTGAACTAGTCTTTTCGTATGTTACTATGAAAAAATGTTAGACATGGATAAACTGAACAATGATGCATGCACGTATAGCGTATTTATATAAATTTGTGAAGACACAGATTTTCATTTACTTTTCAAGGTTAATACACTCCTCTGCATTTCGATAGAATAACTACATATAATATGTACTGAATCCACTTAGAAGGTGGACACTAGTGCAAAAAGGTACATTAAAGACGGTTAAAAAGAACATTTAAAGACGGTCTTTAAACCGTTGTTGTTGCAGGCGTCGTTATAAAGTAGGCATTTTTAACGACGGTTGGTCAACCGTCGTTATAAACGTTTATAACGACGGTTCCTTTAACCGAGGTCATAAGTGGATTTTAAATAAAAAAAATTAAAAGAACTTTTAAAGACGGTTGGGAACCGTCGTTGTATGTGGATTTTTTTTTAAAAAAAATTGGTTTTTAATAAATCTCAAACCTCCTGCATAAAAAATTCAATTTCAGAAAATCAAAAATTTAAAATCATACACAAAGATGAAAAATATACATACAACAAATTAAATAAAATATAACTTTTATTTGGTGCTTTTATTTAACTAATCATCATCACCTCTAATGCCCAAATATGATACAAAGAATATGGTGCAAAGAGTGAGTGCTGAAAATAAAACTCTCTCCAATTCGTCACTATTTCTATTCTTTGATTATTTTATATTCTCAGTTTTTAAGTATCTTACACTTTAAACCAAATAGACTATCTCTAGAGAACCCAAGTCCCCCTTTGTTGGATAGGCGTGATCTTTTTTTCTCTGTAAAAAAGAAGATACAACAATTAAATATGAATTTCTAAAACTGATTAAACTGTAAAAAATAGATTTTGTCATTAAACTGTACAAAATAATCAAGTTGACATTAGATTGTATTTTTGAGAACTAATCTGACATTAAGTTGTAAATTTAATTATATGGATACATGTATTTAAAATGAAATAAAAAAATTATAACATGTTTCTCTGTGGCATTATAAAAAGTATAGATTTTGTGGGACAATCAGGTTTAGGGTAACTCATATTTTTCGTGAAGGGAATGCGTGTGCTGATAAGTTGGCTAATTTAGGATTTATTCATAGAGAATCATTTCATTGGTATAATAGACTCTCAGCTAGTCTGTTCTTAGAATTTTTTATGAATAGGTATAATCTACCTATGTATCGTTTGTGTTAACATATGGGTTTTGGTCTAGTCCCCCCATATTTTTGTACTTTCTTTCTTTTTTTCTTTTTTTTAATAATATTTTTTTTCATGTGATGGCATATGATTGTCGTTACTTGAGGTGTCAGCTTAGCTGAGATGTCAAGTTGCATAGTGATGCCTAACACGAAAACTTTATAAAAAAAATAAATAAAAAATTATAAAAAGTATAATAGGTTTCTTTAACACAGTGCCATTGAATAGAAAAAAAATTAATTACTTTTATCAAACAAAATTTAAGTGATCAGTATATTTAATTGAAAAAAAGTATATTTAAAAAACATTTTTTAATCAAATAACCATAATTGATTTTTTTCCAGCTTAGTATTTAGTGTGTTGTTGAAAGGAAAAAAGCTTGAGAGAAAAATAAAGTAAAAAAAAAGAGAGAAATCAATTAAAATATTTTATTCGTTCTATCTTTTTAATGTTTAAGTTTTTATCACAAAAGTAAGAAATATAAGAAATATTTTATATACGATCATTTCTCTTACAATAATTATTATAAAATCTATATCAATGATAATGTTTAATGGAATAGAGAATCAGCATTGGCCACATATAGAACAAGAAAAAGTTTACCTCTAAATTCTGGAGCATGCTTGTAAGGATCAAAACCTAATAAATCCGTGCACATCTTGCTTTGGATTGAGTATATAAACCTGGAAAAAAAAAGTTGTATATAATGCATGCATATTATCAATAAATTTGTATTAAAAAACAGCTAAAAGACAAATGAAAAATTGAATCACAATAATTAAAACATTTGTTTGATGAGGAATGAGATATATTCACCACAAAATCCATCATCGGATGGAAAGTTAGTATAATACGTGTACTGATCATAATATTCACACTAATTTAAGATTGTTTTCTACTCCATTCAAATATCTATAATTAAGACTAGTTTTCAAATATATTACCATTTGATCACATTTGTTCTTGCTTTGACTTTTCTAAAATTTGGCAAGCAAAATCAACAAGATAATTTATTCATCATTATACACAAAAATACCTTACCATTCCTCTAAGGAATTATTTTAATCATTCACCAGAATTTACTTAATACTGAGCAATTCTTTGGATGTGCTTCTTTCTGGATGGGTCAAAATCACAATCTCCAAATAATCATATTGAAAACGAAATACACAATCAACCAAGATATTAGAAGATAATCATATATTAAAAGTAATAAACTTCTCACCAGCATGCTCTTAGAAATATGAACATCTTCATTCACAGTTGCAGAAGCGGCATGGTGGGAGGCGCGAGGGCGTTATCAGCGTAGAGACAACGCGGTGCGCAGCTTGCTGGTCATGGCGGCGCGGTGACGACACGTTGCGCAGCTTGCTCGCAGTGGCGCTCGCACGCGAAGACGCTCGCGGTGGCGCTCACTCACGATGGGGTTGGGTCACGGTGGGGTGTGCTCGCTCACGATGGGGTTGGGTTGCGGTGGTGCGCACTCACTCACAGTGGGGTGCGCTCGCTCAAGGTAGGGTTGGCTTGCGGTGGGGTGCGCTCGCTCACGGTAGGGTTTGCTCGCGGTGGCGCTCGCTCATGGTGGGGTGCGCTCGCTCACGGTAGGGTTGGCTCGCGGTGGCATGCCCTTGCGAAGGGGTTGGCTCGCGGTGGCGTGTTGGCGGTGGGGTTGGCTCACGGTGTCGCAGCATCGCCGATCTGCTGGCTCGCGGTGTCGCAGCGTTGCCATTCTGCTGGCTCGCGGAGAAGAAGTTGGTGTGGCAGCGTGGTGGATGACAGCGAGATATGTCGCGGCGGTGAGTGAGAGGGCAGCGCAAACTCGTGAGAGGAATAGTGAGAGGGAAACTGCAGCGATGGTGAGTGAAAAAAGAAAATCAAAGTGTGGAATGTGAGTGAGGAAAAAGAGAGGGCCCGAGAACTTACAATCACACTAACATATAAGGACGGTTCCAAGGAGAACTGTCTTTGTAAGCTGACGCGCCACACATATAAGGACGGTTCTAGGCAGAACCGTCTTTGTAAACACTCACGGGATACATATAAAGACGGTTCTAAAGAGAACCGTCGTGGTAAATGTCAAAAAAATGAAAAAAATAACAAAAATGTCACCGCCTCCCTTATAACGACTGTTTTTTACGAACCGTCTTTATAAGCAGTCGTCAATTACGTATTTTGCACTAGTGGGAGTACATTTATCTAGAACTCTTAGTGGATCCAAATATTTCACTGTAACATACTACTACGAAAAGTGACAACCATTTTGTATTCTTTCCCCTGTAAATTTCACATTTCAGAATATACTATTGTGAAACACATTCAATCCAGATTAAATAGAAACTTAGAATGTACAAAGAAATAATAAACCCGATCAAACAATTATATTCTTTATCATATCAAATTCTTTAAAATAAGATAATAAAAATATTAAAAGTAGCAAGTAAATTTTGTATATATTCTCTATTTTTTTATCAGCAAAAAACGAATGAAATAATACAAGGTATTTCAGGATACCTCAACCCTTATACAAAAATTTGACTGAAATACTCATCTTCAAACCACCTAGCAACAATTGGATAACTAAAACGAGAAAATGTACATTATATACATCTTTATCATTAAAATACTTTTTCTATTGAACAATACTCCTTAAATTGATAAATGAATACATATCATTCTTAACTTGCCTACATTATCTTAAAATATGTTTTGAGGAAGTCTCGTAATAAAAATAATTTTTATTTGAAATCTTGTAAAAAATGAGGCCAATTTGTTATAACAAAGCAATTGCACAAGAATGTCAATCTTTATTTTCAAAGTGATAATGTATTATTTCATTTAGGCATCTCCACTTTATCTGAGTTCTTTTTCCAAAAACATACAATATTCATATATAAATTGACTTATCACAAAGTGTACAAGTAATGTGTAATATTTATAATGTTGGATTTTTTTAACAGGACAACTCTCTTTACTTTCCATTTTATGATTATGTTCAATAGAAACTTTTGATTTTCTCTATCTAAAATTACATGTTCCTTTGAGAAATGAAGATGTCATTTTTAGTATAAGAACCTCTGTTATACATGGAAGTACTTGAATTTTTGTGTATTTATAGCAGCTGGTTTGGCATGCTGCAGTTATAGGGGTGAATTGTTTTGAAAGGACTTGGATTGTGTTCTTTGTATAGGAGTCTCTTAAATACCTCTCTTAGTTATTTTTTTTTTCTAAAAAAAAAACATGAAAGTTGTTAAGCTTTTTCAAGATTTTTTATTTTTATTTTAAAGTGGATATATTCAATTTATTTGTTTTTCATCTCTTAGTGTAATCATATCATTTATGTAATGCGAATAACATATATATGATTTCATCCAGTTAAGAAAGTCATTGTTTTATAAGAAAGTCATTAATTTTTTAAAATGTTTAAAATTATATACTTCTGAGACTCTTTATAATCATATGTCTAGAAAACACATCTCATTCCTTGTACTATTAAATTACAAATTTTAAAGGAAATTTCATGTACAGTTTTTCTAAAACTTTACGAGAGGGACATTGTTATTCCTTAATGTAATTCCAACTCTCTTTCAATATTTGAGTTAATCAAAGTTTCCTTACTAGATCAATACCAAGCAAGACAAACACGAGGAATTTATTTGGGCATGCAATCCTACTCGTCCTAAACAAATTAAATATTAAAAATAATAAAATATAATTAAAAATATAATCTTAAGATTACAAGTATAAGATTCTTTCTGAGACGAAAAAATCCGATTTTTGTTTTTATTTGCCGTGTCTATTATTATTACTAAGAGAAAATCTATTAAAATATCTATCATTTTAATTGTATTATTATGTAGACTTAACAATGATGAGATTAGGTTGTTATTAGAAAAATTGGACGGGAAATTAGTCCCAACAAAAGGACAACACATTGATGTGTAATTCAAAATATTTCTTAAATCAGTGAGTTCCATGCTAACAATGAGTGAGATTTCCTTTTGAGACACAACACAACCCATAGGAGGGAATGGTTAGTTAATTTACTTCACCCCCAAAGATCTGTTATTAGTTGTTCAGCAAATTCTCAAACACACTTGGCCAACCAAAACCTTAACTTCCCAAAAATAGTTCAGTACTTTGGTTGAGAACTGATGTAGGGACAATGGATTGACTGAACATGTTAACTTAAACTGATTTCCCCTTTATAAGTCCCACACTGACCAGAAAATTAAACATGGAAAGAGTTATGTACCATATGATCATTGGTCAAGTTTGTAGAATTGGGTTTCTCCAAGCTTCTAACTCATGTTAGAGGGTGAGGCTGATGGAACCGATTTTAGGGGGACTTGCTCTGGTTGGGCTGTTGTTGTTAGAGGTTGGTGTTTTCCCACTCCAAGGACCGAGTCGAAGGGCATCGGGCTGATGCACCAACAGCCCCCACATTATTAGCCTGGTGAGTCCAAATGCTTGAACCATCTTTTTTTTTTCTAACTTTTTATTAAACTAGTTCATTGGAGGTGGTTTCTGTCTTTCCTATTCATCTCATGTTTTACAGTATTTTATATTATTAATAGAATTTGATTTAATAACTAAATTACATTTCATTGATAAGTTTGGAAGAATTCAACCTTATATAGTTTCATATTCATCCCATCAAAATGGTAATGTGTTTTTGAGACTTCCTAGTGATTTTGGAACTTTAACCAATAAGGTTTTGAAGTCACTACCTTAAATTCAAAGGGTTGTCAGAGGGGAAGCTGTGTACTTGGTTTTAGTTGAGATGTAGATAAGTGTTAATAACCTTATGGGATTGTATTTATACGCTGCATAAATTTATTTATTACTCTCTAGGAGGTTGTTTGTAGCTGGGTTCTTAGCAAGCTGTATTAGGAAAGTCTTCACTGCAGCAAAGTTATACAAGCTTAGTTCTGCACAATTCTGCACTATGGTATACTAGTGTAGATCTGTTGACAGCAGCAAAGTTATGCAAGCTTAGTTCTGCACAATTCTGCACTATGGTATACTAGAGTAGATCTGTTGCTGGACTCTGAATTAAATGTTAGATGATGAGACTATTCATATATTCTATATATTCTTCGCTTAGAAAGAAAAACCTTAAATCCAAATCACTAAAACAAAAATTAGACAGAATAATGGAACTCTGTTTTGGGTTCAACGAATTTGAATATGCTCAACAAAATTGAGGTAGAGAAATCTAGGTAAGAATTTTTGAAAAAAAAGTAGGAGAAGTTGTTCAACAGAAAACAACTTACAAGATAGACCTAAAACATCATTAAAACTAGACAAGCAAGTTTGAATGGAGAAATGTAGATAAAGTTTAAGCATTTCTGAAATCACAACTCTTGCCATTAAATAGTTGCTGCTTCTGGATGAATAATAACTTATAAAATCTTATTGATTGGAAATAGATCACTTAATGCTTCTAGGAATAAAATTTGATTTGCCATATTTATTTTTAAATTGTAATTCTTAAAATAAATGTTTTTATTTCACTGGTGAGAATTTTTCTTTCATAACTCTATTTTATTATATTTTTTGCAAAATTGATCTACTAATAACTAAACTTAGGATCTATTTATTAAAGAATTAATAGTTGGTGATTTATAACAATTACAAATAAATATATGGATTGAAAGTGAAATACTTAAAGTTTGATCCCAACAATGTCTTTGATATTGAACTTTTTTTTCTTCATCAACATTTTTTTTCAAAATCAATTATTTCACCAATCCAATTTATTAGCCAATCATTTGAATACCCTGATTATTATCGGTAGTATTAGTGAAAATGATTTCAATATAAAAAAAAAAAAGTTACTTAAAAACACTTTTTATATTTATTAAAACTATGATATATTTTATGAATTAGATATACTATTATACTGGTTGCATATTTAACTATATGATCGGAGAATGAACTAAACCAAGAGAAAAAATCCTTTCAATCATTTCTGAAAGAACACTCTATTGTACAAGCTTGACATAGTCCTCTCTTTTCTGTTTAAGATTTTATTGATAGTGTAATTTCTGTCATTTTTAAAATACATTCAAAATAAATAAATAAAACAAAATTTAACATGAACTATAATAAGACAAAAATCTGTAAATTTTAGCATAACTGGTGATATTAAATATTAATAATTGACAAAGTAAAAAATGTAATTAATTATATCTTTTCAAGAAATAAAAAAGTTTGTGACAAATATTATCAAAAAAATTAATATATTTTTGTTCAAGTCAAATTTAAAGAGAATCTCATCTTAGAGTATTAGGTTTATTAGAAATACGTGTATTCCTTGTTATTTGTCTGTCTCCATGATACATTCTTCCTTATGCTAAATCCTCTGTCTTACTCTGTATCTAATCTTATTTCTGGTTTTTTTCATCATTAAACAATATACCTTTATTTAGGCTAATTTTACTATATATTTGCCTCTATACAGTATTAATGTCTTTTATTACACCGATTGACATATGTTGATGACATAACACTGATTGACATATGTTCATGACATAATAAGACTTGACTCATGATACGACATTCGTCAAAATTTTCTTACATAAACTCTCAAAAATTAAATTTTGTATTAAGGGTTTTTGTTATTTGGACCCAAAAAATGTATTTAAAAATAGTAACATCCCATAAAATATACATTAAATATATATAAATAAGTTTATGTGAAGGGATGAAATTAAACAGATAGAAATTATACCATATTTTTAGTCTGTCAAGTTTTTTATATCGACAAAAATAAATAAATAAAATAGAAGTATTTCAGGATATCACAACCCTTATACAAAGTCAATCAAAACCATTTCTCAAAACTTCTTACACAAACCATAACACATAAAACAGAGGAGCAAATCTGACAATCGTAAAGAACTCTCCACATTATAAAAAAAAAACACCTATCATTGTAACAAATCTCATACATATCAAAGGCTCGAGACACCAATCAAAATACAAAAAACTTACCTAGGAGGCTTTGGAATTCACCCATTACCATACCTTCAATTGCACCATGGTAAAAATTTCAATATGATTTATCCTGTCGCTTTTAAAGATCTTCTTATTCCTATATTTCTACAATTCAGCTACCATCGCTATCCACACACAACCTCAAATCTGATTAACACTTTTTTTCATATATTTTACTCACAATGCTCCGTCGATGCCACCCCATCCATTGTAATACTTAGACCATACTAGTCAGACTACTCTGTAAGTACATAAGAGGTGGGACGTGGTTTCCTCTTCTTCTCCACACAAACCACAAATACTATTAACCATACTAATACCTCTTCTCACCATATTTGCTTTAGACACTGATGCTTATCTTAGATAAGTTGTTTATTGGTTTGGTATTAATAAGATTACCAATAATTTAAAGTACAAGATTTTACAAATCAACTTCATTAAGGTAGTTATTATAGTTAAAAATCGTCATTGATCTCAAAAAATTAGTTGTCTAAGGTTTTATGTTAAAGAGATAAAATTTCACATAATCCACAAGCTGCTCTCACGTATCTCATATAACACATAAGCTGCTTACGAACACATCTCACTACTTACATATTTATTGACATATAAATCACTGCTTGCATATATATCTCACTTTGCACATGATCTATTAATATAATATTTTTTGACATTCAAGTCCCCAGCTTCTTACATATATCTCACTGACCGCACAAAAGCAACATGTCCTCCTGCTTACAGATACCTCGTCCACTACACAAGAGTGGCAAGACCTGAGACCTGTTGATATAGTACTTATTGACATAGAAGACAGATTCACACTGTACAAAATAGCATAAAACCTAAACAATAAGACATATTACAACTGAAAACACATAACATAACCCAATCGACCAAACACGTAGGACACTGAAAACACATAACATAACCCAATCGACCAAACACGTAGGACGCAAAACCTAGGGGAGGGCAAAACCCAATCGAGGGCGCAAAACCATATAGGATAGGGGCAAAACCTTACAGAACCTAAACCTAAAAAATTATTGTACCTATAAGACACAAATCCTAAATTGATATGAAGAAAATAGGTCACAAAATGTGATGGGAAACAAAACCTAAACAACTTATTGATTCCAAGCGAAACCTAATAATCTAACCTTTTTTTTAATCAACAATGAATATATGTAAATTAAAATAAATGGGACACTCCAACCTTATACATCCTTATACATGGATTATCTCTAACCTTATAGATAGATTATCTCTACAAATATAATTCATCGAAAAACAACCATGCCTAGAGGACTTTGGTAACTTTACCAACAAAACACACTTAGATACATCTAAGGCGACACTACACAAAATACATTATTTAAGACAAAACATACACCAACGAAAATACACTATCGAATGCAAAACCTAAATAACTTAGGCAAAACCTAAATAACTTATTTATTTCGTACTAGGGCACAATAGGATACGATTTAGGGGTTAAAGAGGACGATATAGGACACGCGACCACCATCCAACACTATTAAGTAATATTTACATTCATATATGTGGTAACTTAAAAAACACATACTATATATATAATAGTAGTATATGTATATATAATATCTTATTATTACCCAACCATTGGCAACATATATCTCTTTACCCCTCTATACACGGTATATGTATATATATAGAAAACACCAGATAGCAGCTACTATAAGGAATAGTAGCTACTTGCCCTTATGACCTTATGAACATGTTACATGCACCATGGAGCTTGAGGGTCCCACATATCCACATCTGCCAAGGTGTTCTCCGGTGTGTAAATCTCAGTCTCTGCTGCAATTAGAGGAAAATCCAGAGACATAGCAGCTTCAGCCCAGATAGAATCATCAAAAACCGGTAAACTCTCGTTCATTGTCTCCCAAGAAGGGCAAAACTCCCCCTCGATCCCCCCAGGCTTTGTGTAGGTTTCAATTGGCTCAGGATTGGTGTCTAAGGGGAGAGACACTATGCAATCACTTGTGTAAATTGGAGTAACTCCAACTTCCTGAGAGGCCATGGAAACTGCAGGATTGAAATTGAAATTAGAACAAGTTGCCATGTCTATGTTGTTTTGCATCAGAGGCTGTTGCAGGTTCTCCATTTCAGGAGTTTGAGTGTTGATATCAGGATGTGGTGGTGGACACTGAGGTGGTTTCATTGGGGGCACAGTGAGGTCTGGTAAATTGAGTTTGGCATCAGGGCCGTAAAGCTTACGTGCTGCAGCATCATAAGCCAAAGCAGCGTCATGAGAGGTTTCGAATGTCCCGAGCCAGAGTCTTGCACCACGATTGGGTTCACGGATTTCAGCAACCCATTTCCCCCAGGTCCTCTGTCTCACACCTTTGTAGGTGCAACTGGCATTCTCAGGACCTCCTTTACCTCTCATACACCCCTTTCTGGAGCTGGCCTGTGCTGTTTTCTTCACCTGCTTTTTCTCATCAATTTTCATGCCTGATTTTAGCATTGTGGACATGTTAGGATTTGGAGGATTGAGATGATGAGAGAGATACAAAAGTAGAGATAAGCTCAAGGGCTTGCTTTTAGATGGAGTGAGGTTGATGGGGCTATTTATATTGCAAGAACAAGAGAGTAAATACTATCTATGTTCAAGAGATTAAAAGTTCATGAAACGTGGCCCCAGAGTGGGCCCATGACGCTACTTGGCAATGTGAGCTAGACAGACCGTGTCCACGACGAGCCTCACTGTTGATTTCTCTTATACACACTTGGCCTTCCCTTTTACTGGCATACTGAATCTCATCATCATGTGGCAAACAGCACCAAATAAATTAAGATTATTACTTAATTTATAGTTTCTTTTTGTATTTTTTATCTGTCAAGGAATTTTTGTGATGGATAAGATGGAGGAAGAATAAAAAAGCAATAAAAAAATAGAGCAAAGTGTAAAAGAAAATTAAAGGTGTGGGTGAGAGGATGCGGTTGTGTGAATAATGGGATTTATGGCATGTATAGATAATTCTGATTCGAATAAGTCATTTACCATTGTGTGAGATCGGTGTCATATTGGAACGAAACGGTTGAAGATAAGTGCTTGCGGGGGTTCCAAAACTGCGCACATGAAAATTAGCAACAATGCATTCAGACGTGTAATGAAAACAATCCCAGGTGTTTGTGTTTCATGCTATGGGAAGGACTTGGAAATCAGTGAATAGTGAAAGAGATCCAATGGAGTGTGACACCACACATAGCAAATGGGACACGGATTAAGAGTTTACAGAAATTGGTCGATATGCATTTGCATTGCACTCCCCCTTACTTATAATTCTACATCTTCATACTCCTACACTAGCTACTGCATTTGCCTTTTTTGTCGTCTGGTGACACTCCATCACGAGTGTAAATATAGCAAATACTAGGGGGTTGTCAACACAAAAGAGGACCGTTACTATTATGGCATATATATATATATATATATATATATATATATATATATATATATATATATATATATATATATATATATATATATATAATATATTTTGCCCCATAGCATTAACAACAAAGCTAGCGGTGGATCGAAGGGACTAGATAAGGAGTAACACAAACCGAGAGATAAGCAGTCTTTAATGTTTACTTCTTCATCAATTGCGGGATTCGAGATTCATATATGCAGCTGATGTGCATGTCATTATTTGTCTCACACTTCACTGTGACTCACTTCAAATTCAATCACCAACTTATTACCAAAACACAAATTCAACTAGCAGCTGGTTGAGAATACCATCCAAAGGGGCAGAAGCAAAGTCATTATGAATTTCACTTTCCTTCAAATCAATGTTTTACCCCATAAGTTTTGTTAATCACCTAATTTGTAACCGTACCTGTCATCCAAGTGTTTTATATATGCTAATCCTTAACTGGTGTTAAGTTTTTACAATAAGGTCAGAAGTAAAACAGTAAGCATCTCAACATCTCATCATATGGGCGTTGGTATTATTGCAAGTGCCTGCAATATTCAGAAAGTCTCAAGGCTTATAAGAGGCATGTTGTATTCTAAACCATTAATTAATTGTTACAGGTTCTCTAGATCAAAGTCATCAACATTTCGTAGGATCAAAACAATTGAAAAGATTAGAGATAAAATAGATCAAATGTTAGAATCAAGTTGTGCACAACTTTAGAAAGTTAAACAACATAGAATCTGTTTAAAGAAACTTTATCATAAACACTTATAAATAACATTTTCAGAAGAAAAATAAAAAATATTAGTTTTATTGAAAATTTTCTTTAAAGCACCTCACTCAAAGTATACTCATAACCATTCAATAACAAATTACAGTTGACTTTGAAGTGAAGACTGCACTGGAAATATTCAAGTGCAGCCGTTATACAAAGAAAAAGAAAAACCAAGAAGCACTACTTTTCAGTATGTTTGTTCTCAAAGCAATCTTCTTTTTCTTGTATAAGTTTTTTATTCATAAAAATTAAAAACTTAGAAAGCTTGTAATCATCACACTTTATTCAACCAACTGCATCCCATAAGTGTTTTTTTTTCCTTGCATAAGATTTATATGATAATGTAGACACAAGGAAATTTTGTCATTTACATATGCAATGTTAATGAAATTGATGTAACAAGAAGATGCAAGTGTTGAAGTTAAAAGGTTAAGAAGCAGAGAAAGCAGAAAGAGATCGTTTAGGATGAACTTGTTCTGACACAATATGATGAAGCTTCACCATTTTGGCAGCAAATAAAACTTTTATTTTTATTTGAAGTATTTCCTAGGTTGGAATTCTCACACATCATGATGCAATATTTCAAGCCTTTGTCTACATTAGACACGTTCAACTCCCGAAGCAGTTTCGCAACATCGATTCACAATCACGACAGAGACAATATTAATAATGCCAATGTCAAATGAAGGAAGAAAAAATATCATTCTCATCCCTCGAAGATGTGAATTTGGTTTCAGAAAAAAATTGTTTTTTATTCCATTTTTTAACATGCAAGAGAACGTTTCCTAATATTTAAAGATCAGCTCGATGTTAAATTACATTTTGTGAGATTAATTTGATGCTGAATTATAAAAATTGAAGACTTTTTTATGCTATCTTTTGCATTTAAGATTTTTTTTTTTTTTAATTTTGATGAACTATAGATTATATCTGTTACACGCTGTCTGTGAATGAAAAATGATCATTTAAAAAGAAAAAAGAAAAAAAAAATGAACCTCGCTTTGTGTGATCTCTGAGGTGCGCAGGTATTGACACGTAGGCGAACGGTGATCTAAACACGTGATTCGTTTGTATTTCGACACACATATGAAAGAGTTGAAATGACGTGCGTTTCTTTAAACACGTAGAAGCTGTTGTTGCATCTCAGTTTATTTCTAGAAAGACATGCGTACAATGCATTTAGACACGTGACCAAAACACCTTATTATTTTAATTACCATTTTCCTCGCATTTGTCCTTATTACAGACAAAATATCTCTGCTCAGGTCAGATCAGGATAATCTTCTTTTTTATTCAAATAAATAAATAAACTGATTTCTTTATTTTCTTCAGTTTTTTATTTTAACAACCAGCCTGAGTTGCAGAAAAAATTATTAACAAATTTGTTTCATTGGTAAAAATCTTTCAAATACTAACAAAGTTACTGTAGTATTAATTTATATAAGTGAATGAATAATTATGATTTTCTTATATTAAATATGTTTATGTTAATATAATATAATATAATAATGATATATTGTAATAAAATATTTAAATGAGATTTGAATTTATCTTTAAATAATTTTTTATATAAATTAACAAGTTTAATAATTAAAACAACAAAGAATATGAAAAAATATTACTAGCGAAAATACACATACACGTTTTATTCGCATTTTTCATTTTTACTCAATTTTTAATTTAATATACATATAGAAATAATTTTAGATGAGTAAAAAATGAAAAGAAAAAATAAAATGCTAAAAATAATTAAAAATTAAAGTTATTTTATTTGATAGGTAAGATTTGGTGTAGAAATGTGTGAATGTATGTTTTCTCTTTCTTAGTGTTGTTGCCTTAAAATAAAAATTAAGAAAAAAGTGGGAGAGTCATATAAAAATTGTACATTAATATTATTTTAAAAAATAATTTTATTTTTTAAATAACTCATCTGAAATGACAAAATATTTCATTGTATTAATAAAATGAAATATATTAAATACGGTAGAATTAGAAGAAAATTGTGTATACCAAAAACCGGTTGTAATGAAAAATCTTCTTTATATAGATTTAAATCAATTAATTCCAAAAGATTTTTCTATAATCTAGTCTATTTTAACCCTTACTTATGACACTAACTAAAAAATTAACAAATATTAGAACGCATTAAAAAATCATAAAAGAATATATATTTATCTTCACGCCAATGAAAAATATGTCTATCTTTTCATTAGTTCTCTAAATAAAAGTTAGCATTTATTATACCTTTTTATAAGCATTTATGAATATACGTGTATCTTCGTTTTAAGATGCAAAATGACTGATTTTTAAAGTTAACAACTACATATTAATGATAATCATTTAATAAATGAGAAATATTAATGAAATTAGTCTCAAATACCCTTTTCCTTAATAGTAATATAAGATGTAAATGAGACGTTTGTTGAAGTGGTTGTTGTAAATGTGAGTTTTTTTATTCATTATAAAATTAAACAACAAATATAATTATAGATCTCTTAACTTTTTATGTTAAGAAACAAGTGAATATACTTAATGTACTAGGTGAATAGTTCATTCAATTAAACAATCTTTCGTCCTTAGCTATTCAAACGATATGGTATAGTAAGAGGTTTTATTATGGGTAGATAATATTCTAATTATTTGATTTGAAATATTTGTGTGAAGAGGAGGGATACTTTATATATTTTTTGAAGCCTAAAGTTTCATTATAATATATACATAGTTATTGGAGTTGACTTTGAAATAAAAAGAGTAAATACACATATTCAAATCATTATTTATCTCGATTATAATTATTGATGAGGGTGATACATACCAAGCAATAAAAAATATAGCACCAACATCCACGAATAGTAATAATGGCTATGACAAAGTTTTAATTTTGTGATGTGAGTCTATTTTAGGAGAATGTTAGGATCATTGGGTCCATCACAATATATTGTTAAAAATAAAAGTTGTATCTAAACAATTAAAAAAGTAAAGTAAATAAATATTTTATTAATAATCTATTTATCATAAAACTAAATAGTATTAATTTTTAATTCCTTCTTAATGATTTTACTTTATTTATCGTATTTTTTTTACACACCAACCTCAATCTCTCATTGCATTTTCCGAATATTATATTCTCACCGTCAAATAATATTGGATAACAATCCCCCCACAGCTGGAGAGCACAACGTTTAAGATTCGAGTTTAATACAAAAGTTTTCCAGTTCTTCAGATGAAAAAAAAAAGAGTCTCTTCAGTGTAATACACAATTAATATTAAAAATTAAGGAAAAATTCATTTATTCATTAATATAAAAAAGAATTACAGTATTATCTGATAAAAAAATTGTAATGTATGTTAAATTTGGCTTCCATAAAAATTTGTCTTAAAATTACATATATTTTTAAGTAAACCCACAAATTAATAATCAAAAGTACACGACATAAGAACTTGCAAGGTTGTGTTAATAATGCAATTGAGAGACCAAAATTAATCATGCATCAACATTGACAACACACTTCATAATTAAACTAAGACTGTTTCTTCCTGCAACTCCATACTTTCTTCTCTCACCTCCATAAATTTTCGAAATTCCAAAAATACCCCTTCCAGATTACATAATTCGAAAGTCATTTTTCAAACTTGTAATTAGTTTCTAGATTACATAATCCGGAAGTCTATTTTCAGATGCATGATCACTTTCTGGATTACATCCGGAAGTCTTATTTAGCTTCTGGATTATGTAATCCGGAAGTCTTTTTTCAAATGAGTTTCTGGATTAAATAATCCGAAAACTATTGTATGGGGTGACACAAGAAGGATAAAAGTGTATTTTCATGTTGTGTATGGAGGTGGCAGAAGAAGATATGGAGGTGCAGGAAGAAACAGTCTTAAACTAATGGCTTATGCGAAAGGTTAGAAACAGTGGACAAAGCCCTTAAGATTGCTTTTCCGGGCCTCTATTTTTACATAAATGGTGTTTTGTCTTCCTGCACCTTTATAGTTTCTCCTCACACCCATAAGTTAGGTAAAAAGACTATTTCCTTCTTTAAAAGATATTTTTTTTAAACTATATATTTGAATCTATAAATACTTTCTACATTCTATAACTATGAAAACTCGGATACTTCTCTTAAATGACGTGTCGGTATCGGATACACATATCGGACACCGACACTTGTAGGACACGTATTCATGAAATGTTCAATTAAAAAAATATTTGTTGGATTTCTGAAAATTCTAGCACGGTTCTAACATAATTTTAAAATGAAAAAATACATTAATTTTCTAAAAACTCAAATTTATTGTATATATAAAAGTAAAAAACAAATACTTTTGAACCAGTTATGAAAAACATATTTCTACTAAAAAAAATCTGGAACATACTTGTGTACATAAGTCTTTATTGACAATTTATATAATTCATAATTATATAATATATAGATATGTGTCCTCGTATCCTACATTTTAGAGATTATATGTATCTTCGTATTCGTATTCGTGTCGTATCACTGTCCGTGTTTGTGCTACATAATTCTATAATTTATAATAGTTTTTTTTTAAATTTTCCTCCTGTAGAATTTAGAAAATATTTTTAGATTCTTAAATATCTTTTAAATTTTATAACTCAAAATATTTTTTCTTAAAAAAGATATTTTGGATTACAAAATTCAAAAAAGGTATTTCCATATTTAAAAAACCTTATGGATTATATTTTTTTAAGAAACTTATTCGTGATTATAAATTCTGAAAGGTATTTGGATCAGAAAATACCTTACGAATCCTGTATTCTGGAGTTTTTCTGGATTCATTTTAAAATAAAAAGATATCAATGGTATTTTTTATATTGTAAAAAGTATGGAGTTCTAGAAGAATCTATTGAGGTGCATGAAGAAACAACCACCCTCACATGTTTTGAAATTGAATCTCCATAAAATTGAAAATTATAATTTTACATTTTTAAAAATAAATCATTAGCTGTGGACATTCAATGTGTTTTTGTTGGAGTTTTTGGATACTTTGGGAAGATGTTGCCAGTGCTTGGAGGTTTTTAGTGGTGACTAGTCCTACTCCGCTGTGGTTGGTGAAATGACTTTGGTGAGTGTTTATTTTTGTTTTTGAAATTTTATTTATGTAGTTTTTGGATTCTACATTCTAATATTTTAAAAATTAAATTTATATCTCAAAATATACACTATAAAAAAAATATTTTAAAATATATAATTCAAAATACAAAATATATATTAAGAATGTATAATCTAAAATATATATTTTATATTCTATTTTAAAATGTATATATTTCTATTCCAAAATGTACAGATAAATTTGTATTCTATAATGTATATTTCAAAATACAAAAATACAATCCAGAATAGAAATATACATTTCAAAATACAAAACAAATATTTCAAAATAAAAAATCTAAAATGCATTAATATGCAATTGTACATTCCAAATTACATTCTTATAAATATGAAGCATGGGCAGTTTAGTCATTCACCACCTCCATGGGGTGCAACTTCAAAATAATAGGGGTGCAAAGTGTAACGGCCATAGTGTTTTGAGGAAATTGGTGTCTTTGGATATGGAAGATTAATCCTCCTGTTTCTTCCTCCACCTCCATAAATTCTTCTATCACCCCTACACAACATGAAAATACATTTTTATCACATTTTTATCCTTCTTATGCTACCCCAATAGAGTAACTTTCGGATTATGTAATCCGGACACACATTTGAGAAAAAGATTTCCAGATTATATAATCCAGAAACTAATCATGCATCTGAAAAAAGATTTTCGATTATATAATCCAGAAGCTAATTACAATTTTAAATAAAAACTTCCAGATTACGTAATCCAGAATATTAAAGAGGAATATTTTTGAAAATATGAAAATGTATGAAGGTAAGAGAAGAATATAAGGAAGTGCAGGAAGAAACAGCCTAATCCTCACCATCATATTATTGAATCAAATGATTTACAGAAAGAGAAGTTGAGTGGAACAATGGCACTGCATGGATTATTGTGCATCATTAAACAAATATTGATACTCACACCAAAATAATAAGAATGTAGCTAAAATAAAATTAAAAATTCATACAATAATAACCACCCAAACGGAAATTTAATCCAGCCACGCGCCTTTTCGTACTCTCTTAAGATATTAATATATAACAAAATGCTGATACTTACAAACCTGGAGAAAAGATAATATCATAGACTATTAGTCTTCAATCTTCCTTCTAATATTCACATACATGTAACCAGAAGAAGCCTAAGCATTTTACGTCAAATATTAAAAGAAAAAAGTAATATACACACACACACACACACACACATATATATATATATATATATATATATATATATATATATATATATATCCTTCAGCTCACCTTAATGGATTAAAAATCATCTAAATTTAGAGAATTGTGATAATTATTCTTGTCTGTTCAAACTTGTAATGGATAGAAAATAACTTAAATTAGTAGAAATTAAGGCAGTTGAAATTAGGCCATAAATGAAACCAACTAAATGCCTCAGACAGGAAGGATCATCTCAATCCGGTACCGGTTGCATTTTTTAACATTGGTAAGCATGGTTTACTCATGTTCACACAAGTGCACCAAGACCAAAAAGATCAAGATCGCTTGGCAGCAAACAATTTATAGATGAAAAGGTATTCAAAAAATTTACACCTATGATAAGACCATTAACAAATCCAATATGTGACATGAAGGTAAACGTGTTTCATTTCCCAATTGACTCTCCATCAACTTTTGAGAAAATCCTTTAAGGAAAATGGCGGAGGCCCATCCTGCAAAGATAATGAAAGAATCAGCTTGAACACCAATTGTGCATACTATAGTAGCTACATCTCCCTTTTACTGGTCCAAGATGAGCTGAGCATTCAAGGTTTTCCAGGTCAGACAGAACTTCGCATCAAATCTTAAATTTCATAAGCTATACCCATTACCTTGCCAGGTTCTTGACTTAAGCATTGTCTAACAACTGTAGTCTGCTGTATTAGCCTCTCCATTGCTGTGTATCTGGGAAGATTCAAGTGTGCTGCCAATTACCCACCATCACAGAAAAAATCACATTAAACATGGATAGAAAAAAGCACCATGATTTGCCACAAAATATATTAAAGAAAGATGCAGATAACATGTTAACCAACCAAGAATAGCTCGATTCAAACTATCTGCAACCTGTTGCCGATACTCTAAGCTAAGGAGATGAAACATTGGGGATTTCTCTGGCTCCTTATAAGCAAGAAGGGCCATAAAGTCCTGCAACAACAGTAGCATAGCAAAAATTCAATCTTAAGCACACGCGTACATCACACAAAAACTATGCGAAATTCAAAACATACTTCAAGTTTTTCCATATATTTGGGCTCCTTTCCAAAAGGGCCCAACTTGGTCTGAGCAAACTCCAAAGCTTCTGTGCTGGCAATAAAATGAAATTATATGAAAGTGGGAAGTCTACGGATTCTTTTAGAGACAAAATTAAATTCTGCTTACCATTTCCTTGAGCAGACGAGCTCAACAAAATGAAGGCTTAGTAGATCAAACTGCAAATCCTTATTCTTCTCTAAAATATCCTGTGCTAGCTGC
Organism: Phaseolus vulgaris; assembly: GCF_000499845.2. Taxonomy (NCBI): domain Eukaryota; kingdom Viridiplantae; phylum Streptophyta; class Magnoliopsida; order Fabales; family Fabaceae; genus Phaseolus; species Phaseolus vulgaris. Next base: position 2,146,728 of record NC_023751.2, on the reverse strand, counting down.
TCAGTAAGCTCAATAGCCTTGAGTGCATTTCCCTCAAGTGCAAAGTGAAAGATTCCTAAAGAAAAGTGAAATTTATCATCATGAAATGTTTTCATTACTAATAATAAGATCCAATATAAAGCCAAATTATCTTCATAGGAGTGTGGAGGATTTCCCAGCACCCTTTGTGGCACAATAAGATATCTTAAAATGTCAAGAGAAGCCCGGTAGAGATATCTTAACATAGTAAAAAAGATCTGCTAGAAAAAAAGTAGGCTTAAATATGTTTTTAGTCTCTAAACTTTAGGATAAATGTCATTTTAATCCTCCAAACTTACAGAAGTTCTTTTAGACCCTCAACTTTTCAAAAATATAGTTGTATCCCTAAATACTAAATTTGAAGGGCATAAAATGTTTGTTTAAAGTTGTTTTTTAGTCCCTCTAATTTAGTGTTAGGGACTAAAACCACATTTTTCTAAATTTGAGAGACTAAAACTAACTTTTTCAAATTTAAGGGACCAAAACCAGATTCACTCCAAGTTTCAGGAACTAACACCACAACTAAACAAAAACAGTCTAATCACAATTCAAATACAAAAGTCGGGTCATTTCAATTTCAAATAAAAGAACCACAGATGTTTCAAGTAGTATTAACGCGAACAACAGTTCAGCATCCCTCGAGTTGGGGTTGACAACGTGAATTTTATATTTGAAAAGTTCTCAAGAGCTGTTATGAATGAACTTAGTGTATAATTTCTAGGCTAAGCAAGCAAATAAAATATAACCAGAAAACACCAAAAAGTCTTGAATTAGCTTTGTACACCAAAAATAACCATAAACCTACTTTTCCTTTTGTCCATGTCCTCTAAATAATCTGATGGCTGCTTTGTCCCAGTGCTAGTAATGAATGATTCCACCGATTCTTTGTAGCAATTGTGTATAAGATATGACAGTACAATACTGTGGATGTCATTATCATTTATAGCCTGTAAATTCAAGTAACCAAGAAAAAATTATGGATTAATTACAGCAAGAGAATCAATGGAACCAGAAAATCAACAATTCAAAAATAGAAAACCAACAAAGCATACTACAAGGATTCAATCTCAGCTCAACTCTATTTCTTTGGTAGATAAAAATTAGGAGGAGGGGATGACGCCCAATCCAAGACAAACTCAAAGACCACTTAGAGAGAAACTTAATTTTACTTCATCCCAGAGAAATGAATGACAAGTTCATATGCACACTGAAATACAAAACCATCTCTTATCCACTCAACTAACCTCCCAGGGATTTAATTACATTCTCTTTCAAACATAAATTTGAGGGCAAAAATTTTAATCATCGGAACCAAAACGCATAATTGTAGCGAAGCGATTCATGTGAGAGCAACATCGAGTACACAGGACAGGAGAAATATTCTATTTCATGTTTCCAATCCCTCTTATGTTCAATTTTTTGCCATGAGAAATTAGGGTTGGGAATATCTTTCAGGAAATAATTAATCGAAGTTTTTCCCTAAGACTAAGAAATCATTTATCGCGAAAGCAACATATTATTAATATCCACAGGCCAACTACTCACAAGGGTCTCCATTTTAGTCGATACCTCAATAAACAACTACGTGTTCTACAGGGAAATAGGACTCAACAAAATTTTGTTAGAAAAAACAACGAAGCGTTAAATGAGCACAGATGCGAATAGTGGCCCGAGAAGGGATCGGGATATGAGAAATTGACAACACAGTCCCAGAAAATAAAGTCATAAAAGAAGAGAGTGAAGTAGTAGCAATAGCGCACGGAAAGGGAAAAAGAAACATACAACGTTTTCGTATTGACGAGGATCGAGGTCCATGGTTCGGTAGACAACAACGTGAGAACCAAACAGTGAAAGAAGGCGCCGGTTACGACACGACTGCGTTGCGGTGGCTACTAAACGATCCGATTCCAATTCAAACCGTTCGTGTTCGTGATGATAGCACTGCGTAGTGGGTGTGTGTTTTCTCAGATCAAACACGTGAGTGATTCTCAACTCGTGATGAGTCTGCCTGGTGCACGTGAGCGAGCGACCCACTGAACCCAAATCAACCAATTACGATTCTCTTTCCCAAAAAATCTGTTTCTTTGTTTTTATTCTCCCAACTAACCCTAGTATGACGCTATACTTTTATACATTTAAATAAGTTTTAGATTGTATAATCCATGTTTTAAGAAGTTAATGTTTTACAAGGTTTATTTTTAGACTCAAGAACCATGACCGTTAGCACTATAGGCATGTGGTAGGTGAAACAGGCTTCATGAGATTCATCTATGTTAATAACAACTGAGAGGTCATAAGTGTGGACTCCTAGATTTACCAAAATATAATATTATTATAACTTACATTTTAATAAATAGTTAATATCTGAACAAATTCTTGAAAGGTGTATAGTATTTATATTATTAGGCACACACATCAATGTAAGGGGTGAAATAAAATCTCTCATTTTTTTATAATATTTTATTTTTATTAATAGATCTCAATTTAATGGAATGAATAAATAAAAAAATGAAAAAGAAATATCAATTTGATAAAGAGAAATAAAAAGCGGACTGGGAACTCATGATAAAATCATTGAAATATGACAAAATTTCACAAATAAGGCAAGAGAGTATTTGAGTGTAAAAATTTCTCAAAACTTTTTCGTGAGAACTTTTTGGTGAAATTCTATGTAAGAATCTAAAAAAAATTGGGACAAAACGCGACAAATTTTAGGTCAAACAGTTGAGTATTCAGTTTGAAAAAAAATCAAACAATTTCACACACATAAACGAACATTTCCCTCAGCTCGGCAATGATGAATAAAAAATTTATTGCAAATCTTGTGGAAGAAATTTGAGTCTCAAATCTCAGCCACAACTCAATACACACAATAAGAAATGTCTAGTAAAAAATTTAGATCAAAATACCTCATGAATAAGGCATAATAAGTGACGGAAGAGGCCCAAGCACAAGCCCACATGCAAGCCCACCAAATGGTAGATTTTGGCCAACCCTAGAGTTATGGCCAAGAGGATCCAAGAAGACGTTATTTTACATGTTCAAATGTCATAAACTCTAGTGTAGAGTAGACTTTAATTTTTTGTCAAAATTAGCATAGGAACTTTATTTGTAATTTTTCTTAGAATTAATTTTGGCACCTAAAACACCAACCTAGGTAAACTTAGAGTTTCTAAAAAAACCTCTAAATTTACCAAGGCCGGTCTAGAAAGCACATGGAGGGGGTGAGCATACAAACTAGACACACCCATCTCCATGTGCTCATTTAGGCTCCATTTTTGGGAGGGAATTCATTTGAATTTCCCTCCACTTTCTTTTGAATTTCCAGCCCTCTAAACACTATAAATTGAGGTGCTTGGCTCTCATTTTGTAAGATTAATTTGAGTAATGAAATGCTGCTAAAATGTGTCATTCTTACTCTCTTGCCTAAAATCTCTTAAGATTTAGGTCTCTAATCTTCAAACCTTTCACCTACAAAGAGAGTTGGCCGAACCTCTCTCACTCTCCTACTCTTCATGCACCTCCAAGGCTACCATAACTCTTAGGAGAGCCTTGTTCCACCTCAATCTGTGAATGCTTCCACCAAAACCACCACAAAAACCGCAAGGAGAAGAGCTCAAAGTCATCAATAAGTCCTAGACCGACTAAAAAAATTTCACCATACTTTCTAAAATTTTATTCTGTGTCCATATTACGTTGAAAAATTCCGAAAAAATTTACACAAGTACTTTCATATGTTTTTTTACACTCAGTTAAGAAGACACGTCAAAAAACAAAACACAAAAAAAAATATAGGGAAGAAAGTGAAGACGTTTTCTTGTCGGATTTTTTTTTTCCAGTTCTCTCTGCTCTCAGTCTAAGACTTATTACGCCTTATTCCCTTGGTGTTTTGATTTGAAATTTTTACCAGACACTCTTTATTGTGTGTATTGAGTTGTGGCTGAGATTTGAACCTCAAATTCATCCACAAGATTTGCAATACATTTTTATGCATCAATGTCAGGATTGGAAGGAAGGTTCGTTTCTGTGTGTGAAACTGTTTGATTTTGTTTCTAATTGAATACTCATTCGTTTGATCTGAAATTTATCGCGTTTTGTCCCAAATTTTGTGGGGATTCTTACATGGAATTTTAACAAAAAGTTGTTTTGAGGAAAAAATTTCAAAAATTTTGTGCATCTCTAAGGCTTTCCTCTTTCCAAACTCTCTAAATTTGGCCTTACTTTCTCAATTTTATTCTAGGTCCATATTACATTGAAAAATTCTAAAACAATTCACACAAGTACTTTCATATGTTGTTTTCACATAGTTAAGGAATCACGTCCGAAAATAAAACAAAAAAAAAGATATAGGAAAGAAAATCCAGGACGTTTTATTTTCGGAAAAACAAGTTTTCCAGTTTTGTTTGTTGTCGGTCTTGGACTTATTAAGCCTTATTCATTGGGTGTTTTAAATATGAAGTTTTTACCAAACATTCCTTATTGTTTGTTTTGTGATGTGACTGAGATTTGAGTCTCAAATTCGTGCCACAAAATTTGCAATAAATTTTTTATTCATCATTGTCAGGGATGGAAGGGAGATTTGTTTCCATGTGTGAAACTGTTTGATATTTTTTCTAACTGAATACTCATCCGTTTGACTTGAAATTTATCGTATTTTGTCCCAAATGTTGTTGGGATTCTTACATAGAATTTCAAGAAAAAATTGTTTTGGAAAAAAAATTCAAAAATTTGGCGCACTCAAAGGCTTTCTTTCTTCCAAATTCGTGAACTTTCGTCATACTTTCTACAATTTTATTATGGGTCCATATCACATTAAAAAAATCCGAAAAAATTCACAAAGTACTTTCATTATATGTTGTTTGCATGCACTTAAAGAGGCATCTCCAAAAACAAAACACAAAAAAAGATATAGGGAAGAAAAATCAAGACATTTTGTTTTCGAAAAAACAAGTTTTTTAGTTTTATTTGCTCTCGGTCTGGAACTTATGCCTTATTCCCTGAGTGTTGATCTAAAATGTTTACCGAACATTCTTTATTGTGTGTATTGAGTTGTGGCTAAAATTTGAGCCCCAAATTCGTCCTACAAGATTTGCACTAAATATTTTTTATTCATCCGAGCTGGAAGGAAGATTTGTTTCTCTGTGTAAAATTATTTGATTTTTTTTTTCAAACATAATATTCATCTGTTTGACATAAAATTTATCACGTTTTGTCACAAATTCTATTAATATTCTTACATATCATTTACCCTTCTTAATCCATCTCACACCACTTAACAATTTTCCTACAACTCATTTACTAGTTTAACTCATTATTCCAACATTAATGTCAAACCAATATTTCAACTTTGAGGACAAAGTTGAAATACGACGAAAAATATTGTTGTTGTGGTTAGTATACATAAGGCTCAAATCAAACATTTAAATGGTTAAAAGTATGTTATGAATTAATTTGATTTTCTTTATAAGTCTAAAGAGACTCATTAATGCAGTCTTGCCCCGAGTAATGAAGAATTTTGTTTTTATTTCTATTTTTGAAATTTTGCATATACTTGTTGTTTTTTAGAGTATATGTAATCGTCAACTAACACAATGATTTTCACGAACACTACTATTTATGTATAACAATGGAGAATCCTCCTTTATTCTAACTTAACTTAATTCATAATAAAACTATCAAAATTTTAAATATAAAAAATACTAAATACGCAAACACATTTTTCTATGATCCGAAATTATCGATAGAATTATTAAATATAAGTGTTTTATATAACATAATAAGAAAAATAGGTAATAGAAAGTTATTAGAACATGAGTATACAAAAAAGTATAATTTAAAAGTTATATTGAAAAAAATACAATTCCATCGTTTTAAAGATTATTTTTCACTCTCGATATGCATTATATTTTTTTCATATTTTTTTCTTTCCTCACCACTCAACCTAAAAGGACCTATAGTACCAATTCAAAATATAAACAGTCATATTCAACTATGGTTTATTTCATAATGTGTGTTTATAAATGACATTAGATGCAAACTCGTTAATTTCACCCATGATCCATAAATCAACTCCGATCCAATTTTAAATTAAGTTATTTTTGATGACACACCCAATGAATTTGTTGAAAAAAACTCTAGCTCTTGAAGTCTTCGCATAAAGTGGATTATGGTTAGTAAGGGTGGACAAAAAATCCAAATTACAAAATCCAATCCATAATTATCCAAATTCATATTAGTTTTGATCCATTTAAATGGATTTATTTCAAATCCAAATCTATATTTTTGGATTTTAAATCCAATCCAATTAATTGGATATGGATTGGATACATTTTTGGATTATCTAAATTGTATTTTGGGTTAGATTTTGAATTGGCCCGATCCAGGTTGAGCAAAGACAATTCAAGCGCAGGTTGAGCAAAGTTGACCCAAGTCCACGTCGAGCCGAGCGGGCTCGGGCCGATGTCAACCCGAGCGGACTCGGACTGATGTCGAGCCAAGCGGGTCCAAGCTAATGTCGAGCCGAGGGGGTCAGAGCCGATATCTAGTCATTCGAGCTTGGGCCAATGTTGAGTTGTGCGAGCCCAGACCGATGTCTAGTCGTGCGGGCTCAACCCGATTATGATTCGTTTAGGTCCGGGCCGGTGTCGAGCCGAGCGAATCCAAATCGATGTCGAAGCGAGCGGCTTTGGTCGATGTCGAGGCGAGCGGGCCCGGGTCGATTTTGAGGCGAGCGGGCCCGGGCCGATTTCGAGCAAACTGAGCCCGGGCTGCTTTCGAGTCGAGCAGGTCGGGGCCAATGTCGAGTTGAGCGGGCCCGGGCCGATGTCGAGTCGAGCGGGCTCGGGCCGATGTCGAGTCGTTCGGGCCCAGGCCGATGTCGAGTCGAGCGAACCCAAATCGATGTCGAAGCGAGCGGGCCCGATCGATGTCGAGACGATTGAGCCTGAACCGATGTCGAGGCGAGCGGGCTCGGGCCACTATCGGGTTGACCGGGCCAGGGCCGATTTTGAGCTGACCGGGCCCGAGTCGAGCAGGCTCAAGCTGATGTCGAGCCAAACGGGCCCGAGCCGATGTCGACGGGCCGGGGCCGATGTCGAGTCGTCCGGGTCGGGGCCGATGTTGAGTTGTCCAGGCCCAAGCCGATGTCGAGTCGTCCGGGCCCGGACCGATGTTGAGTCGTCTGGGTCGGGGCCGATGTAGAGCCGAGTTGGTCTGCGTCCAGGTTGAGTCGGCTTAGGCCTAGTTCAAGCCAAGTTAGTCTCTGTCTATATCAAAATGGATTTAATGTAATTGACAAAGTAGATTTAATATAATTAACAAAGTGGATTTAATTTTAAATGGATTTTAAAAAAATCCAAATATATTTGATCTAGTTGAAGTGGATATGGATTTTAAATCCAATCCATTTATTTGAATTTGGATTGGATCTAGATTGGAAAATCCAATTCAAGCCCACCCATAATGGTTAGGTAACCTCTACAACACTAAAATAAAATTATAGTAAAAAAAAATTGAAAAATAAAAAAGCAAAGCACAATTATCATTTCTTTTTCAAAATACAAAATATTTATTTATTATTTTTTTCTTCAATTTTGCTTATTTTGTGAGCTTATTAAAATAATTACTTATAAAATGCGAAAAAAATACATTTTTTAAACTAAATTATAATGTTCTGTTTTATATCTATAAGTTTATACGATTAATTTTATGTATATTTTCTATAAACTCTTACATACAATCTTTACATAAAATTTATTTCTTTCATTATAAACATATCTTACACAAACTAGAAAATATTAATTTACGGAGTTCTAAAGTGTAAAGTGAATAATATAGTGATTGATTTTAATTACTTCATAATTTGAAGTCGGCAGTTAGTGATTGAAGAACGAAATTAAATACCTACAAAAATTATTGTCCATGATTTTTTAAAGTGTTGGGTGATAATCTTATCCAATTTTATCTTTTATTTTATATAAATAGCTGAGCATATAATAATTAATTTACTCTAAAGTGTAAAGTGAATAATGTAGTGATTGATTTTAATTACTTCATAATTTGAAGTCTACACTTAGTGTTTGAAGAACGAATAACTATTCTCCAGTTACAAAAAATATTGTCCATGATTTTTTCAAGTGTTGGGTGATAATCTTATCCAATTTAAGTAAAATCGAGTTCGTAGAGAATGTGTTATTGGCGAAAAAAAAAATAGTGTTCAGTCCACACACGCTGCAAAAATATATACACAGTGCCTTTAAAACAAATTTTATGCGCAGGTAGACTTTGGTAGTTAAATTTTGAGACAAAGATGTTTGTTTGTTTATTTTTGAAATAAAATATAGTTAATTATAAGTGGATAGAACACATATTGAGTGTGGGTTTGAAGTTGAGAGTTAGGAGCGTGTGGATCATTGGATGTCCAGAATCGATCCAAAAGTGGCTACCTCAACCTTTCTCCCTCGTACGTTCCTCTTTTCTAGGAATCCCAACTCAACTCAGCGCTGTTAATTCTGGTTTTCTACGAAAGGTCCGATGAAATTGTTCTTCTCTCTCATCATCCTATTCACGCTTTACTTGCCTTTCGCCTCTGCCTCCGACACCTCCGATCTGTTCGAAAGGTGGTGCAAGGAACACGCCAAAACCTATTCTTCCGAGGAAGAGAAACGCTACAGGTTCCATGTGTTCGAGGACAACTATGCCTTTGTCTCCCAACACAACCGCAACGCGAATGATAACAATTCCACCTACACCCTCTCCCTCAACGCTTTCGCCGATCTCACCCACCATGAATTTAAAACCTCACGCCTTGGTTTTTCCCCTTCCTTGCTTCGATTCAAGCGTGTTCAGAATCAACAACCCCGTCACCTTCTACACAATCCTTCTCAGATCGATTGGAGACAGAGCGGCGCTGTTACACCCGTCAAAGACCAAGCAAGCTGCGGTACTCCCTGTTTCTTCTTTATACGCCCTTTTCAAAAATGATCAAATACTCTTACTTCTTAATCGTTTATCATCCCTCATTCATAGTGCGTATAACTAGGGGTAGTAGTACTTAACTCTCACTCCATGAGCTCAATTTTTAAGTTGGATTAGACAGCCGCAAATTTCTTCTTGTAAGTACTTTCTGGAACGAAAAATAAAAAGGAAGTTAAAATTATACACTATAGCAGTAGCTTAGTAGTTGTCGTTGCCTTCATTGGACCGTCTATTATAACCCTTAGTTCTGCAAATATCATATTGGAGATACTTAATCCTTCGCCTAAGAGATTTTACACTAACTAGTTATATGTAATATTTGGGGGAGGAGAGCCATCTCATTATGAAGTTTGGTCAATTTTAAGATGCTTGTGAATGTAAATGTTGGGTGTTTTATGCCAACCATTTGTTGTGAATATGGAATCCTACAAATTTTATGCTTATGGGTGTGGTAGAGATTCTGGCATACTAGGTAAATAGTGTACATAAGTGAGAAACAATCTTCGCTTGATGAATTAGCTTTTGGGAGTATGTTAATCTCAAATCCAAATTCCAAGATTAATATTTATAATTAGTAAGTTATTTCAAAGGAATAATTATTTTTTCCAAACGTTTAATAGGCATTGATAGACTATTGTTAGGTGTTTAGTTCGCCTCCAATTTGACAAACAACTATTCCATGGTCAGCTGGTTTTACGATTTTGCCAATTCGTGGCATAAGACTTTCAGGGAAATCCTGTTTAGTTCAAAAACTTTTGATACGAAAAAGCTACTCATCTCTCTTGTATGCTGTACAAAAAATTCAGTAGTTGATTTTGAATTCATCATTTTTGGTGACATGCTATTTGTTCTTCTTGGACTTTGGTTGTCACTGTGATTTGTACTGGTAGAGAGCTTTCATGATAGAATTCAGTGACAACTTAAGATGTGTTATCTAGGTGCATGTTGGGCGTTCTCGGCTACTGGTGCAATTGAAGGTATAAATAAGATTGTTACTGGGTCTCTTGAAAGCCTTTCTGAACAAGAATTGGTAGATTGTGATACATCCTACAACAGTGGTTGTGAAGGTGGACTAATGGATTATGCGTACCAATTTGTCATTGACAACAAAGGGATTGATACTGAAGATGATTATCCATACCAAGCTCGGCAACGGCCCTGCAATAAGGACAAGGTATTTGCTTCATCCCACTTTCCCTCCAAAATGTTGAATTGTTATGTTTCATCGTCTATCAGAATGCTTGTATACCCAAATTTGTTGGTCCAAGCACCATGGAACATGATTTCTCTGTAAGTAGTTCTTGAGATCAAGTGAAAAGAAAAGAAAGATAAAAAATTGTTAATGAGTCCACCATCAAATTAATCGCTGTTTAATGTGACTTCAGGTATCAATGATAATGAGTCAACCAAGTCTTTCCTTTCTTTCTTCTGTGTTTATTTGTTTTACTGAGATTAGTAAGTTTATTATCTGTTTTCACCCTTTCTTCCTGCATTTAATCTACAGTTAAAAAGGCACATTGTTACAATTGATGATTATGTTGATTTGCCTCCGAACGAGGAAGAGCTACTAAAGGCTGTTGCTTCACAGCCTGTAAGTGTAGGCATATGTGGTAGTGAAAGAGCTTTCCAGTTGTACTCACAGGTTGGTAGTCCAGCGATCAATATTAACACTGACCTATTTGTAATTACTACCACATATGTCTGTATTATCTATCTTAAAATTAACAGTGGCTACAAATTATTGATGTATTAGGGTATCTTCTCCGGACCATGTTCAACTTCTTTGGATCATGCAGTACTGATCGTAGGATATGGTTCGGAAAATGGAGTTGATTATTGGATTGTAAAGAACTCGTGGGGAAAATATTGGGGAATGGAAGGTTACATACACATGATACGGAACACCGGCGATCCCAAAGGGATATGTGGAATCAACACATTAGCTTCATATCCTATCAAGACCAAGCCCAATCCTCCTCCTCCCCCAGCTCCTGTAAGATGTAATCTGTTCACTCACTGTTCAGAAGGAGAAACATGTTGTTGTGCCAAGAGCTTTCTTGGAATATGCTTTTCTTGGAAATGCTGTGGCTTAACTTCTGCTGTGTGTTGCAAAGACAAGCGGCATTGTTGCCCCCGTGATTATCCAATTTGTGATACAGAAAAAAGCCAATGTTTAAAGGTTAGTATGAACTCCTTCTGACCTATGCTCATCACAAGTAAATGATGCCCAAAACTTGGGTGATGAATTTTTTTGACATTTATGTTCCAATAAAATATATTTCAATATGCACGACGTCAAATTTCAATTCAACAATTTTTAGTTCATTGCCATGTTTGCTGCAATTCTTTGCTAAGAAATACTAACACGTTGTATTCATACAAATAAAAGATGTATTAAGAAAATTGTGTCATGAGCATTGGATTTTTAATAAAAACAAATATCCTTAGTGACTTTCTCTATACTTGCAGATTACAAATGGGACGACAACGATCACATCCGGAAATAAAGATATCTCCAACAAGCCAAGAGGTTGGAAATCTAATTGAGGTTTTTCAACCCCATCCATCTGTATGATTCAGTTCTTCTAGTTGCCATCCTATTTGTGTTAATGGGCTATTTTATCAATAGTAGCCTATTAGCGCTCAAAAGGAATCACAAGTTTTGACAAATGGATTATATTCGATATTGTGTAAGGATATTGATTGGATAAGCCAGTAGGGAATGCGTGTACAACCCGAATAGCATATCGTTATACTATAGAGTAAACATGTATGTTTTTGCTACAATCGCTAGCTTCTAAAGTTTTGCATAACTACATTTGGAGTTTGTCCATTTCAAAGTTGTCAGAAGTGCGTGTTTGAGAATGGATCTCGCATGTGATTTTCCTATCAAAATAAATGTTACTAATGCTAACTTGTGTGGCTTTTACATCATGATGCATGCGTTTCACATGTGCTTGAAATTGATTATGAACTGTAACAGATTAAATATATGATCAGAATAAAATCAACTTCGGTTATAAAATTACGTTAAAACTAAAACGTGCCTTTGTTTTCTTTAAAAAATGGAAGAATTATTTTTTTAAGGTCAAAACAAAAGGAGTTAAGAGAGGGAGGTGACAGATATTGACAGAAGAAACCACCCTCAATCCTCCATCAGTGCAAGTTCTGCCAATGTAGATGTTTGTTTTCGTTTGCAGGATAGTGAAAATCGGGTAACCTATTGTATTCATTTGGATTATTCATGCTCTGGTTTCAGTTTGCACAACTCAAACCTCAGCCTTCAGATATAAACTTTGAAACTAATCATTAAACATGTTCAACAAAACTCTAGTTACAAACTAAATTGTTTCAACACCAATAATTGCAAAACTGCAAATCCAAAGAAACAATTAAAGCCAATGAACAGTCACAGCAATTCACATTCACTGAAGAACAAGTTATCAAAAAAACATTACTAAAACATCATCAACACAGAAGAACATCAAATCATGTGGTGTGCATTTTTTTTCTAAAACAGAATATGCTTCTAACTGTCTGCATCAGGTCGCGAAATGAAAAGGATTAAATATTCTATTAGCCAGCAGCACTACTTGTACTGAATCGCGCATATCAGATGGTATCTACTATCTTTATCTACTCAAGCAATATAATAGGTATGACAGTAAAGAACAAAAAAGCAAGCAGACTTTACGCACGAAAACAATTTACAACTATTTTCTCAATATGTTGCCACGAAGTTACACTTAAAAGCAACAATACATTGGGTATAGAGTATAAGTCACCAATCAAGAAGAACTGGAAGAAGAGGGAAAAACATCTTTAACAGCAGAAGCAGCAGTGAGGTAATTGAGAGTGTTCTTCAATGTTTCCTTCTCCCTCGTCAATCTGGCCGCGGTGTCCTCCAATTCAAGCAGGGCTTGTTGCTCCCTTGGCGCGCCCTCGAAGGTGCTCCCAACGAAGAACGAGAACGGCGTTGGAAACAGGTTTCTTCTCAAATCCCCAACCTCCTTCTCCGGTTTCCCTCCCAACCGGTTGGATAACCGGATAACGTCCCTCATGTAGGTCTCCACCTCGGTGGCGAGACCGTCCAGATCAAGGTCGGTGGAGGGAGATGGCCGGTCCTCGAGCCACGTCACCTGCGCGACCAGATACGGTTTCGTACGGACCAAACTGTTCACGCGGAAGCGCTCCTGGCCCTTGCAGATGAGGAAGAAACGGTCATCCACGAGGCTCTCATGCTTGATGACTTCGCCGACGCAACCGACGGCGGCGGTACCGGAGACAGCGTCGGTATAGATGACGCCGAAGCGGAGGTCTGTGTGGAGGAGTGTGTGCATCATGATGCGGTAGCGGAACTCGAAGATCTGCAAGGGGAGGATGGCACCGGGGAAAAGGACCAGAGGGAGAGGGAAGAGAGGAAGCTCAACGACATCATCGGAGTTGGGGGAGTTCGTGTGGTGCTTCTCGGAGAAGGAAGACGCGGAGCAGCGGAGAGTGGAATTAGGCTTCCGGCAGCGGTGGCGGAGAACGGCGAGATTGAGATGGTGCGGAGAGGTTGGGGATTTAGGGTTTAGGGAGAGTGTTATAGGGTTTAAGGAGGGTTTGTGAGGTAAAGAATAAGAAGAAGGAGAAGGGATAAGCTGCGGGAATGCCATTTCTTCCAATGAGAAATTTAGAATAGAATATAAGAGAAGAAAACGCAGAAGTGGAAGTGAATGTACACAAAAGGTTTTGTTGTGTGGTTATTATTGGACCTTCTCTAATTTTATTATTACTCTTTTCTGTTATAAATCTGTTCTGAACTTCACAGTGCTGGAGTTAGATTTTGCTATAGCTGCTCAATGTGAGATTATGTGGATGACATAATAATGAAGATTAAGCAGATGACACAAGATTTCTTTTTGTGGTTCTGTATATTCCACGTGCCATATTAGATCAAGGCAAATCAGGCCCCAGATATTAGATTGGGCCTAATCTAATGCTTCGGCCCACTACTTTAATTTAAAATCTCCTCAACCTTTTAATGAAGGCAGTTTCTTCCTGCACCCGTACATTCGTTTTATACACCCCCACAATGTTATGCAAAGACCAAACTGTCCCTATTATTTTTTAAAAAATCCTAAAATGCATTTGAACTGTATTTATTTTTTTGTATTATGGATTATGGAATCTGAAAAAACTTCAGATTGAAACTTCCGGTAAAATTTCGGATCCACCAATCCGTAATTTAAAATATGCATTTCACATTAAAAAATCCATCATTAAAAAAAAACATTCTGATCCACCAATCCATAACAGAAATATGCATTCCGGATTCAGAAATTCATAATTAAAAAAAAAAACATTCTGATCCACCAATCCGTAACAGAATTAGGCTTCCAAATTCAATAATTCGAAAATCAATAATTTATGTAAAAATTGCTTCCAGAACACCCTCTCATCTGAAAAAAAAAATGATTCAGTTTCGAATTGATGAATCCATAGCACACTCTCATATCCCTACTTCCGATAACCACAGTGTCTTTTTATATAAAAGGTCAATATCAGTTTCGAAATTTAGAAAATTGTGACTATTTGAAGTAAAACGTAGGGGTGGAAGCCTTCTTTAATGAATTATAATATTTTCATACAAAAATAAGTTAAACAAGATTGGATGTTGAAGTGTCATGTCAATATTTTAATGAATAAAATAAAATCATATATAATTAACTGATTTCATCTATTCACACGTAACATTCTATACTTGAATTCTAATGCCAGCCTTCAACATATGCATTCTTTTCTTACATACTCATCTATTATTACATCATTTTTAATACTCCAATTATAATTTTATTAATGCTATTTTGACATTTTCAACTAATTGAAATTCTTCTGTTCCAGTTAACACATAAATAAGAGAGAAGTGTATGAAAACAATCGTGAATTAGTTGAAAAATAAGATAAAAGTATTTTTAGAGTATTTAATTTTAAATTTATATTTTTAATATTAATATTATTTGTGATGTTGTTATTATTATTATTACAAACTAACTTTAAAATGAGAAAAAAAATCACAGTAATCTATCATCCTATAGCATAATATACGGTCGGTTTGAAATAAAACAACGCAATGAATTATATTTCGTTTTGAGTCAATTTTTCAAGTTTTCTTTCACATAAAATATTTAGTTTCTAATTTTTTTTCATTTTTTATTATCTATAATATTAGTTGAAATTAAATTCAGTTTTTCATTGTTTTTTATAATGTAGACACGATAGATCAGGGAAATGATACTTTGTTTTTTTTGATAAAAAGTTGTACCATTTACAAAGACTTATTAAAAGAATTGTAATTTGACCTTCGTTGAGTAAATATTTTAAATTAGAATTAAATATATTTTTTTCATATTATTATAAAAAATTATTTATTTCATTAATTGAAATTTTAGACTTTCTAGATTTTTATAGTACGAAAAATTATTGAAAATAATTATTAACCGCGATTAACTTTTTTTTGACCTTGCATAAGACTTCAGTATGAATGTGAAGTATATTATAATATTGGAACGTTCATAGTAATGATGATTCATTATCCACGTCAGCATAAAGTTCAAGGATTAAAACCAATTTTAACTTTTTATAACTTTATTATGTCCTGTATGCTAATTTGTTAACCTTGTTATATCCGAAGATGAGCAGGACAAATTACGATGCATTGACTTTTAGAGACCTTCTCTTTTTCTCGTTCTTCTTTGGATTTGTAGGGAGACGTCGAACCTCAATAGCCAACACCATAGTAATCGGCTTCGCAACCTCGAGAACAATCACCCTTCCATCCTTTTTGACCGTCTTCGCCTACCTCCACATCCTCAACTCTTTAAAATAATTCTTATTCTCAACAAGACCTACAATTCCTCTACTCGTCAAGACCCATGCCCACCATTATACCTACACAAAAAACAAGTCAACTCACATCAACATTAAAATAACAAACCAAGACGAAAAGAGACATATCATGAACATCAACAAATTTGTAGGGAAACAACATATATATATCTCTTGTTAAGCAATAATAAAAATAAAAGAAATCAAAGGCCAAATTTTCTCAACCAAGACAGACGACGTTCAAAGTCTTGCACTTACAAGGATAGTATCTCATCTGAAACACACTTAACGCAAATGACTCAAATGAGAGACATGTCGAAAAAATCCCGAATCCAACTATCCACCCACGCATACTCAAACCATTACCACTCACATTTTTTGCAAGGATCGAGAACTTAAGAGTCGACAACTCCAACTGAACCCTCGACTCGACACTCGACTCACAACTAACCCAAGAAAACCTACTAGCATACCCAAAGTCATTAGAGTTAACATCTACAATTATTCTAATACTCACCTCTTATCCGTGCAATAACAATAACATTTAGTTTGAGAAATAAAAAAAAAGATAGTATTTATCTTCTTTTAAAAACACAACCTAACTTATTTAAGGGTTAAACTTCAAGAACATTTATTTTCATTAGTTATTTTTTCTTATTTATGTTATCCTTTATTCATAATCAAGTTACCATTTGACTTTATTTTGTTAAGTAGGTTGTTGTTAGTTATGTATCAGCATATAGTTATTTAAACTAAGAGAGTATTGTTAATAAAAGAGATACTAAATGTTTCAACACAAAGTTCTCAACAGAGAAAGTTTATAATATGATATAGATACAATAAAAGTAAATAAGTATTATATTAAAATAAAAATAATATTTTTTTTATATTTATTTTTGCAGGGCCATTAATAGGATATAGAGATAGTTTGAGATTAAAATCTGACACACGTTTCAGTAATAAATAATATGAATAAAATAATCAGAATCACAAAGAAATAGGTGTAAGAATTTGAGTTGGCCTTTTGTAATTATCTCTTGTCCGTGCCTTAATGGATGATGTCACCTCTGAGTCACACAACAAATTACTAGGTAGCCCTTGACATGGGTACATGCGTCACTCAAATGTGAACTCGCCACAAGCGCGTGAACACGGAGTTTTACTAACATTTTAATAATACGATAACTATTATATATAAATATAAAGATGCAGGTTCTTCTTCTCTACTGCTCTATAAAAGAAAAAGGAATCCAAAGTGTGGTGATTGTGAAGAAAGAGGAAGAGAAAAAGAAGAATGGCTGAAGAGGGACAAGTTATTGGTGTCCACACCGTTAGTGCGTGGAATGAACATCTCAAGAAGGGAGAAGAATCTAAAAAACTGGTTAATTTTTACTCTTAACTTCTTCTCTAGTTTCATTCCCCCCTTGTTATGTGATAATTTGCACAGGCACAATGAACATTAGGGTTTTCCAATAAGAAAATTCCCTTGTCTTTCTTGCCTTAAAGGACTATACATCTCTTCTGTTTTTGTGAAATCGCTATTGGTTGGTTAGTGATCATTGTATTGTGTCTTCCATAGCTGTTTCCCTGTTTTTTTTTATAATTGTATTTCACCCTTTTTTTTCTTTTTTTTTTAATTTTGTCATATTGCCTCCTTTGTTTGAATTCTTGTCATGAGTGTGCTTTTTAGAAATATAATTTGTTGTTTATTAGCTTTTTCTGTGGTCGTCTATCCAAAAGTTACTAAATCTACTTTGATTTTTCGAATTTTGTATTTTGAAAGGTGTTGATTGATATGTTTAATAAAATGAAATGCCTGTGATTGAAGTTTGAATTTGCATGTGCTTTATAAGTCTGGGCTGTTGCTGTTTAAAAGTAGCTGCAGAGGATGGTGATCCCCTGAAGGTGCCCTTTGTTAGTGAAATCTTTAGCTGTCTTTGTGATTTATTTGGTTGTTGAAGATCTGTGTCATTAGCATGATTTGTGATTCTTTAAAATGATTTATCTTTGATCTGTGTCATTATTAGCATGATTTGTGATTCTTTAAAATGGTTTATCTTTTCATAAGCAATTTTAAACTATTAAAAATACTGAAAGGATATTTGGTTAATAGATTGTGGTGGACTTTACTGCTTCTTGGTGCGGTCCATGCCGATTCATTGCTCCAATTCTGGCGGAGATTGCTAAAAAGCTTCCCCATGTGACCTTTCTCAAGGTGGATGTGGATGAACTGGAGGTGAATATGAATATCTAAATCTTCCACAGAACATGATTTTACTTATTTTTTACCCTGAATCAATCCTAAAGTACTTTGAGGAATTTCCTTAACTTAATATTGCAATCACTTTGGTTTCTTCAGTCTGTTTCAACAGAGTGGAAGGTGGAGGCTATGCCAACCTTCTTGTTCTTGAAAGAGGGAAAGCTGGTGGACAAGGTTGTGGGAGCCAAGAAAGATGAGCTGCAACTGGCAATAGCCAAACATGCAACCAGTGGTGGTGGTGCAGAAAGTTCCATATGAATGAATGTGTTGAGAATAATAATAACTATATTTATTCGAGTCAGTGTGCTTTTACTGTTTTTGAGTCTGTTTGGATGATTTCAGCTTGGATATGGAGTTAGTAAAACATGAACTGGGTTATGTGTAAATGAATGAAATTGTTGCAGTGTCCCATCTGAAACTCTTTTAGCTAATGAACCTAGGAGAAGGAAGATCCGGATCTGAAACCTAGTAACCTAGTAAGAGAAACTGCATAGATTGTGATGCAATGTCACCATTAATAGTAATAATTTTAATTTTAGATGTTGACTTAATATGTAAAAGATTAGATTGTGATGCAATTCAACTTATAACTAAGAAGGAATTACAAATTACAATGAACTATAGGGAACCAACAAGACATAGTTGTAGTTAGAAGTTGTTACAATATGTTTGTCTTGTTACAATATGATTGCTTCAAACCATGCGGGGAGTAAAAAAAACGTTAGAAGAATGTTCTTATATACAATAAATGTAAGAATATTTTTTATGGAACTTTGTATCACAACATGCATTCTTCTCACATATGTATTTATTTTACGACTACTTATACTTTGTATGAATTCAACAGAGTGCTTGCTAACTAAAATTGATCTGAATCATTGCAAACTCCCGCATCATTGTGAAGCATGATGTGGTGTTTTTTTCAATTTTATTTCACTCTTTATTTTTATTTTCATTTTGGATGCGAACAAATTGATAGGAAAATGAACCATCAAATCTTAAACTCTATTTGGGAGCATGGAGTACACAAAAATTCTAGTTAAACCAACACAAAATGCAAAGCAAAGTGAGGATAATAACCAGTTTCTTCTTAATTATATGACTCATTTTTATTTGACTCATTCCCCTGATATATTCACGATAAACATATTCAATTGGTCCTTTTAATAAACACAACAATAACTTAGTGAAAATACATAGGTTGTAGTTGAAAAGAATAAATTACAGATAATCCGAGTACATCTTTTGCTTGCACGAATCACGGTGCTCCTTTTTCAACGCAAGATCAAGAAAAGTGGGTGTTGGGAACCATAGAACTAACGATAAACACTTGTATTGTAGCGTTGAAAAACCATGCCACTGCCAACAGAAGCTGATTTATTCCCAAGATGACTTATTGTTTCAACCAATCCCAACGAAAGCCATAGAATTCACAGAGGCTCTTTAATTCCCTGAATTGGGTTCACTGCCCATGAACTGCCGGAGTATGTACCATTCTCTTCACCAAAGATATTTTCCATGGATTTCCGCCTAATTCTTCAAACACTACTATCAAGTTCTTCGTTGGCTTCAGCCAGGACCTTGGAACGTGATACCTGCCAAATTCCAAACACAAAACTGGTCAAATCATTAACCTCTCACAAAATAATATTTAGTAGCATTGGATCTGGCACACTACAAAAAAATGTTGTGGCATTATCATTACTCGTATCTGGAGGGTAATGATACTGACACGACCAAAAGATAAACACACAAAAAGATAAAAGGCCGCGCACTATTCTTTCACTCTGCACGTGACATTGATATGTCAGACTCCACAAGTTCAACGGCTCTAAACAGTAGCAAAATGCTAAAGACAAAGTAAAGCAAGTTAATAATTTATATGATATCATCCTTTACAGAAAAGCAGTACCATCGTTGAGTGGGTTGGCCACAACCAAGTTGGCACTTTACAGGGCGAAAGGCCCCAGAATATGTGCAAGAATTACAATCACCCTTTGCATAAGCCATCCAATATCTCCCTATGCTCTGCCTGTTGATCCATACTTGACCCTTACCCATGCTTTCTAGGTCCAGAGCCAGTGGTTCCTTTCCGCCGGGTGCATCAAAATATGCCTGGAGGTCCCAAGTTAATAGTAAGCTTCTAGTTGAAGACTATAGCACATGCAACAGTTTTTATTTCTATCAAGTTTTAAAGGAACAAGTCTTACAACCAAGATAGAGAAATGTGAAATGTAATGAATGACGTGAAAAAAGAAATACACATGAAAATAAACTGTTGTATTGTATGAATAACTCATATCTTATTATGTAAACCAGTAACTGTTCTCTCACCTTGTACCATTTCAATTGCGACCGACTTTGTGTACCTTGTGATTCTTGGACCCAATCAACAGACGAGACTCCATTGGGAGACACCAAATTCATATCCTCTCCTCTTAGGCCAACCTATTGTAATTAGAAAACATTTTCTGGTCCCATTAATTGAAACTTACAAACACACATGTCAGACTAACAAATTTGAGTGCTTCAGACCTTATATGACCACTTATTCCATGTTAAATCTTTCTGTCCCTGGTCAAGACCATGTAGCATAACTGGACCAGTGATCCCTGTCTCCCATGTTTCATAATGCCGACCAACATTCTTCCAATGAAAAAACGGAAAATCAATCAATGACCAGTAACATAATGGTCAAGCAAAACAATGTACTAAAAATACTAACTAGAAAATAATAGTCCACTGCAAGTTGGATTTACAAGCATGGTACTAAGTAAGTACTAACAGGTAATCCAACAGTCACGCTGAGAAGAGCAATTTTATTTGTTCCAGCGTGGAGATCTACAGGTCCATTAAATGTGCAACTTCTCTGCTCCCTTGTCCCAAAAGCCGACCCTGTAAAGGAAACCGTTCACCTACAGCTTAACTCGGAATCATTCAATATGCAAAATTGCGATTTCTTAACAAAATAACTTCACATTCAACTACGATTGGAAAAACCTGAAAATTGCCCATTAACGAACACATGAACAGCATGTCCTGCAGACTGCACGTTAATGCTGGGTTTTTGTCCATCTCGAAGAAAGGTTTCTGATGAACTTATGTCAATGCTGCAGCATGCCAACCAGAAAAAAACAGTAAGATTAAATGCTGAAGCTGACAAGGTAGGATAACAGAATCTATCTGATAAGTAATTTAAATCTGAAATATGCCAAAAGTGGCTAAGTTCAGGAACTTCTTGAAAAATAAAAAAGCAATTTCTTCGTCATAAATCAGCATCGTGTTACTATAGGCATTGCATAATTTATTTTGTCATTATGCAGACAACCCCAGAATTCAATTCATTTGGTAGCTTTTTAAAAATCAAGCAACTTACCTGGTTATGTACCATAGGTAGTCACTGCTGTCCCTGGTAACATTGAGTTGTTCTAAGAGTCCAGGAGATGTAATCCTTGAACTCTCGGCCAGAGAAGATAGATCTTCATCATAGCTCTCCCATGAGAACAACTTAGTATTGTAAGGAAGCATTTTTACCTGTGAAGTTTGAACTTTCACCTTCATGAAGACATAACAATCCAGTCAATTTCTTTATGAAGATAGGGAAAGGCTGACAAGAAATAGTACTGACGGGCAACAAATGTTTTCATCACACTTCATAGCTTTAAAAGGTCTCGTGAAGTATTCTTACTTTTGCAGTATTAAATACATCAGTTTTGCAATCAGGAAGGATGCTTATGGACCAAGGAGGTAAATCATAGTTCCTGTTATTGAATGTCACCGTGGCAGCAGACTTTGCATTATAGTTTGCTAGAAAAGCTGCACACGTTCCAGTACCTGAAGAGTATACATGAGCCTGGAAAATTTCCAAGCACATAGAGACAGGGCTAACTTATCTATAAACAAGCACAAAATGTCAAGAGAACAATTGCTTCACAACAGAGGCAACTTGCCTGCTGTAGATTTCCTAACGATGCAACTGTGGGATCCGAAGAAACCAAAGCATGTTCACACCGCTTGATAGCTCTATGAAGCTCCTTCAAGTGACTATATTTTGGTTGCCTGATCAAACCTAAACACAACAAGGTACATTGGGTCAGGATGCAACAAAATATAATATTGAACTATCTTTGTGGCCGCAACTTATGGAACATAATCCAGTGCCAGTTCGTGCATTTTAAATGTCTCTATGAGAGAAGAAAATACTGAAATAGTACAATAGATAATTTGATTTAAAGATCATATGTATAAATGCTTTTACTGAAGAATGATGATACATTACTTCATAGGCTGGGGGATGCCATTATAAAATACACTTCAACAGAAGAACTGCGATTCACAGCCCAGCAGTAACTATATCTATAAGTGGCAATGAATCACGGAGCAAACAAATAATAAATAAAAAAACTCAATATAAGCTTAGTTTTCTCACCATATTCATCAATTGGAGCGTCATAGTCATAGCTTGTAGTAATGAATGGGCCTCCAGCTGATCGTCCAAAGTTAGTTCCTCCATGATACTATCAATTTTCATTAAGAACATAGGCGAAATTCAGATTTTAAAGTAAGTCAGCCAATGTTTCATCACAAGAGGGAAAAAGAACTGAGCCTTATCCAAGAAATTGAGAGATTTTTTTATATAAAAATAATAAGAAAAACATAGAAGGTGGCCAACCATGTAATAATTCACATATGAGCCACCCTGTTGAATGAAACGAGCAACTGCAAATGATAGATCCTGAACCGGTCGCTGGTGAATTGGGCCACCAAAATCTGTAAACCTTGTGATCATAGGAAAAAATCACCCAACCGAATCTTAAGTTACAGAAACAACTTCAAATTACACTGTACAGCTTACCAGCCACTCCAAGACTCAGTCCACATGCTAGGCTTGTAAGGTTTATTTGGAGTGAAATCATCACAGTAAAAACCATTACATGAATTGATCTGTAACGGAAAATTGGATAGATCATATTCAACCCTCAAACAAATTAACAATAAAGCAAACGAGACAAGCAAGAGAGGGAGAGGACTTACCACAGGATCTGGGGCATCATTTTGCTTGCACATCACCCAGGGCACTCCTGTCCCCAATCCAACAGCCATGCTTGCAGCCCAGTTTAAGTATGCACGACCAGCAGCTCCCATTGCCCTGCTCTCTGGTCCGTACTCATTCTCAATCTAAAAAACACGAGAGAATTGGAGAAAAAAACACAGTTTAAGATGTCTCCTGAAATAACAATTCATTGGTATGAATGCACGTGAGTGCCAGGCCAGTTTTTTTGAGTATTTCTTCACTTATACCACACAATGAAGTGAATCGCATACCTGAGAGAGAATTATTGGACCACCCTGAGACTGAAACAACTTCTCACTCTTCATCATCTGGACAATTTTCTGCGTGAAACCTTGCATTGCTGCCTAAGAATGAAAAACAGCAAAGTCAGATTATCCAAGACATGAATCAACGGAGAGAAGCCATGAGAATGAGATGCAAATCCAACCTTGAAAGGCTCATTATCCGTTCTAAAGCTTATACCAGGAACATACTTCAACCATACAGGAATTCCTCTAAAGTACACCATTAAAGAACGAGATTATGAATCACAACCAAATCTCACATTAACAGAGAGATAGAGAGATATGGATTATGGAAACAAAATGTACCCAAAGTTCCACTCAGCGCACACGTAAGGTCCAATTCGAAGGTTGGCATAAAGTCCCACCTTCTGCACCGTCTTAATAAACCGTACTAGATCATACCTTCCTTCAAAATTATACTGCAACCCAACATA
The DNA here is from genome assembly GCF_000499845.2 of Phaseolus vulgaris. Classification (NCBI taxonomy): domain Eukaryota; kingdom Viridiplantae; phylum Streptophyta; class Magnoliopsida; order Fabales; family Fabaceae; genus Phaseolus; species Phaseolus vulgaris. Next base: position 2,122,812 of record NC_023751.2, on the reverse strand, counting down.
TAAAAAATTCACAAAGAACCAAAAAAATGTTATTTTTTTTTAAATTAAGGTTGATTAATGGGGAGAAAGGAAGATCCAGAGTAGTACATTGCCAGGAGATGGTTCATGGACATCCCAGAAGACATAAGTGTCTATGACATCAAGGCCTCCATGTTTGGCTTTCCTAATTAGATCCTCCCACATCTGAAACCACATACATTTGAAGCAAACAAAGCATTTGAAACACATAAAAGAGTATAGAAAATGAGAGACATACATCAGGGGTGCTTCTGGGATAGTGGATGGAGCCAGAAATGAGGATTCTCCTTTGGCCTTTGATGAGAAGAGACTTTCTGTCGTAGGTGACATTGCAGTGTATCAGCTGAGACCCCACAAACAAGAGAGTGAAAAACAATGTCAGTAACTTGGAAACTGAAATGGTAATGGTTTCCATGTCTTTAGGCTTAGGCTTTAGCTAGCTGAGTGGAGGGAAATGTTATAAAAAAGAGCAAGGTTTAGCCGTTGGTTGAGGTTCTCTTCTTCGGTGTAATCTATGATCTGAAACACTCTCCACCACCAGCAACTATGGATTCTACTACTGGAAAGAAGTTCCACTTCACACTTCACACTTCACACCCCCCTACCCCTTGTTCTGCTACTTTATTAATTATTTGTGTCAGATTTGGGATTCTCTTAAATGCATTTTTTAATGGTGTTCTTATTTTTCCTTGACACTGATACTAGTTTTCTTTAGTTGAACTGTCACTCACTTTCTTTTTCCTAGATTTTCCCCATTTATTATGCAACTATTATTTTTAAATTTGAATGGCTTGTTACTGGTTAATTTTGGAAATATATATCATTCCAATGAACTTTTTGTAAACGAAGTCAATGTAAGCAAAAATCAGTTAACATTACTTAACTTTATTAATCTTGGTTAAAACATTTTCATTAAAAAATAATATAATGAAAAAGAATGAAGAATTTTTAAATAATATTATTATATATGGCTAAACTAATTAATTTTTTTTATCCTTGAATCAATCATGCATTTTGAATTATTTGTGTCAGAAGGAATATATTTTAACAACGGTGTGCGTGAAGTTTGTGTTAGTTTCAAGCAATCTGTTCTATATTTATTACGTTCTGTAAAATATAGTGATAAATAAATTATTTTGTGATAAAGTGTTTGAGTTATCTGCGATTCAGTGAAAAAGTGACAGCACATTCATGTGGCGATTTTTGAAGAGTGCATTCTGGCACACCTTGTACATTGCCGCCAACTACTCTTTCTTGTTTGCATATATGTCTCCCTCTGTCGTCTGATGTTAAATCTTTCAAATGCTTATAAAATTATTGATACTTATGAATCACTCACAGGTAATATTAGCCACTTGTCAATCATACGTAAATCAACCAACAAAAAATAAAAAAACAAAATTTACCAAATGTAGAAATATCTCAAGGAAGGAACTAATGAAAAGGATAACAAATGGCACAATTTGTGTGATATACACCCTCTTCCCCTCAATCCTTTAGTTCCTACTTTCCTAAAACACTTCTCTTCTCCATTCCTTCCAAAAATCTCAGCTTACTATCCTCTATTTTCATCGATTTGACCACTCTTACGCACGTTCTGTTCGTTGCCTTACCATCACCGTAAATATCTTCTTTTAGGTATGTTTCTTATGGCGCGATTTTTGAATTTGAAAATGACTTTTTGAGGTTATATAAGTTCCTATAAACAGAAAATCTTCATTTCTCATTTCGTCTTTCATTCTTCCGAATAAAAGGTTAGTCTTTTATCATTTCTTTTCATTTTTGGTGCATCCATATCATACCTCTTCATATTTTTCTGCAAAATGTTTTTCTTTTTTACTTTTTCTACGGTTATTTTGATGTTCTTGGTTTTCTTTTTCCCATCTTCTTCTCTGTTCTTTGGAATTTTGAAGAAAGCTCATAACTTTTAACTTTTTCAAAGAATAGGTAATTATTAAATCATTTTTTGATGTGTTTTCTGCAGTTATTTGATGTTCTTTGTTTTTTGTTTCTTATCTTCTTTTCTGTTCTTCGGGTTTATGAGGAAAACTCACAACTTTTAACTTTTTCAAAGAACATGTAATTATTAAACACATTTTTTGAGATATTTTGCATTTTCTGCAGTTATTTTGATGTTCTTCGTCTTCTGATTCTTATCTTTTTCTTTGTTCTTTGGGTTTATGAGGAAAACTCTCAACTTTTAACTTTTCCAAAGAACATGTAATTATTTAATTATTTTTTTGAGATATTTTGTGTTTTTTTTGCAGTTACTTTGATGTTCTTCATTTTATGTTTCTTATCTTCTTCTCTGATATTCGGGTTTCTGAGAAAAACTCTCAACTTTTAACTTTTTCAAAGAACATATAATTATTTAATCATTTTTTTAGATTGTTTGATGTTTCTGTTTATTGTCTTCATCTCCTTTAAGTTTTTTTTTTACTTCGGTGTTCTTGATATTGTTGCTTCTCTGTTTGTTACGTTTTTCGCACTATAAAAATGTTTTTTTTTTTCAGTTTTCTTAGGAAAGATCCTTGCTTTTGATGTTTCTGCCGATTCTCTTTGTCTATTTTTCGTTTTCTTTGCTTTAGTGTTCTTCATATTGGTGTTTCTCTATTTGTTATATTTTTTGCCGATAAAATTTAATTTTTCTGGAGGTTTTTATATGAACGTTCATTTGCTTTTGATGTTTCTGCCGATTCTCTTCATATCTTTTACGGTTTCTTTGCTTCATGTTCTTGATATTGTTGCTTCTATGTTTGTTACGTTTTTTCGCACCATAAAAATGATTTTTTGGGGTTTTTTTTATGAAAGTTCTTGATTTTGATGTTTCGGTCGATTCTCTTCATATCTTTTGGGTTTTGTTATTAAAGTTCCTTGCTTTTAATGTTTCTGCATATTCTCTTCATCTCTTTTACGGTTTCTTTGCTTCAGTGTTTTTCATATTGGTGTTTCTTCATATTGGTGCTTCTCTGTTTGTTATGTTTTTTGTGCCAATAAAAATTTATTTTTCTGGGGGTTTTTATATGAACGTTCATTTGCTTTTGATGTTTCTGCTGTTTCTCTTCATATCTTTTACGATTTCTTTGCTTCATGTTCTTGATATTGTTGTTTCTCTGTTTGTTATGTTTTTTCGCACCATAAACATGATTTTTTTGAGTTTTTTTTATGAAAGTTCTTGATTTTGATGTTTCGGTCGATCCTCTTCATATTTTTTTATAGTTTCTTTGCTCCATTTTTTTAAATCTTTTTGGTTATCTATATTTAGGGTTCATCTTACTTTATCTTTTCACAATATTATGTTCATCTCTTTTGCAACTAATTTGGACTTCTTATCCAACTTTGGAAGTGTTTTTTTTTTTCTCAATATGTTTATGTTTATGGTTCCATCATTTATTGTTTTTGATGAAGTTCTTATCAGAAACATGAAAATTGAGGTATTGGAGCTATTGAAAAGTAATTATCTGTAGGAAAAAAAATTCCCAAAGGAGTGTTGGCACTATCATTGACTCTACATGTGGTGGTGGTGTTCATTCCTCTTATCATTTACAAGAATCAAATTCTAATCTTTATTACGGTGGCAGTTTGGAAAACATAGAAAATTTGACCTACAATATATTTTAAGGAAACTGGGGGCTTATTCTGGGTGGCTTATTCTGAAGGGTCTTACTATGACAATGAAAACTGCCATTGAAGGGTTTGTCAATGGACCAGTTCTTGAGTACAAGAAAGAAAAAATCATCATGTAAAGAGCACATTTAATGTTATTCTTAAATAAAAAAATTATTAATATTTTTAAATTATTTAAAATCTTAAATAAATACATATTCTAAATAATTTAATATCATTCTTAAAAATTATTAAAATTCCTAAATTATTCAAAATCTTAAATAAATACATATTCTAAATAATTTAATGTCATTCTTAAATGATGTTATTTCCTACTTAAATACTAATCCAAAATAAATAATATTTTTAAAATTTTCAAAATCCTATATAAATACAAAATCTAAATTATATAATGTCCTACTTAAATAAAAATATTAAATAAATTAAATTTCTAAATTATTCAAAATCCTAAATAAACATAAATCCAAAATTATTTTATGTCCTACTTAAATGAAAATCTAAAATAAATAGTTTTTTAAACTGTTCAAAATCCTAAATAAACAAATGCTAACTTATTATATGTCATACTTAAATAAAATATAAAAAAATTGTCATTTCAAAATCTTAAATTATTTTTTTTCTTACTTAAATAAAAATCTAAAATAAATAAAATAAATAAGTTTTTCAAAATGCTAGATAAATATAAATTCACTAAATTTTAATGTCACTTTTAATTTAAAAAAAATTCCTAAATTATTCAAAATTCTAAATAAATATATATCCTAAATAATTCAATATTATTCTTAAATAAAAATCTAAAATAAATAAAATAAATAAGTTTTTCAAAATGCTAGATAAATATAAATTCACTAAATTTTAATGTCACTTTTAATTAAAAAAAATTTTCCTAAATTATTCAAAATTCTAAATAAATATATATCCTAAATAATTCAATATTATTCTTAAATAAAAATATCAAATAAATAAAAATTTTCTAAGTTTTTCAAAATCCTAAATAAATATATAAGTCCAAAAAATTTAATGTCATTCTTAAATATAAATTGAAAATTAATAAAATTCTTAAATTATTTAATGTTATTCCTAAATAAAAATCTAAATTAATTAAATTTCTATGTCATTCAAAGTTCTAAATATATACAAATTTCAAATTACTTTATTTGCTACATAAATAATATTTCTAAAATTTTCAAAATCCTAAATATATACAAAATTTAAATAATTTAATATTTTAATTAAATACAAATTTGAAATAAATTAAATTCCTAAATTATTCAAAATCCTAATTAAATACAAATCCTAAATTATTTAATGTCATACCTAAATGAAAATTTGAAATAATTTTTTTCTAGAATATCCAAAATCCTAAATAAACACAAATCCTAACTTATTTTATGTTATATGTACCGACCAGTCCTCAGACATCAACGTTAGGGATCGACATCGGACCTCGCCAATAGAGGGAGAGATCGAACGTCGGTGTTTTGAGAAGTTATGATTGGCCACGTAAGGTGGGCCCTAGAGTTATACTAGTTACCAGCTAAAACATCAGATATAAGAGGAAGCCCTAAGACACGAGGGATCCATGCAGGTGGTGTGTATAGCGCATTCAGGCGCGACACGAGTAAATAGTCCTTGAAGGCGCTAAGGCTCGTGAGGGTTAGAGTTTCCAAGGGAAGCTGCATGCATGGCATGTGAATACTTAGGGCACCCACAAAACAGATGGCCCCAGAGATTTGATGCACAAGTTGGTACCCAGGCGGCCATTCTGTTAGTCGTTGCACTCCAGTTAACGGAAGTCTTATGTGCTAGATTATGCTAAGATTGCGTAATAGCGGCGCAGGGACATTCTTCAAGGAACCCTAGATACGTGTAACAGAACAAAGGAAAACCCTAGTTTCAACCTATATAAAGGGAACTAATTGTTGAACCAAGTGGTGTTCAAGCTTTGAAGAATCCAGACCCTTTGAAGGATGATGAAGGCTAGGCTGTGCTTGTTGTTGCTATGTTGTCTTTAGATAGGATCTGGGGTAGATTTAATATGTAATCCACTCTTGATTGAATCCAAAGCATAAGCTCTCTCTATCTTTTTAAAAGAAAAATTATTTTTTTGATATCATCTTAAAACAGTTTTGGGTATTTGTTTCCTTGATTCTTTTCTCTGTAATTCAGCATTGATTTTCATTATACCTTCAAAGTTTGCGAAAATCCCTCTTAAACAATTCACTCCCCTTCTCGTTTAAGGTCATATATTCTAATAATTGGCATCAAGAGCTTGGTTCTTGAAAGTTATTCAAGTTGATCCAAAAATCTTTTTTTCTATGGCTCGAAAACAATCTTTTGAGGAAGGTGCTTCAATCTACAAACCACCTTTATTCTGTGGATTGAACTACAAGTATTGGGAAGCCAAAATGAAAATCTTTGTGGAATCTATTGATCAAGGAATTTGGGATTCAATTGAGAATGGTCCTTTCATTCCAAAGTTTAAAAAGAATGGTTCTTTAATTGCAAAACCTTGGTCTCAATGGACCAATGATGAATGTAAAATGGCCAAGCTTGATTGTTCTGCTCAAAACATAATAGCTTCTGCACTAGATACTAATGAGTTTTTCAGGGTATCAAAATGCAAAACTGCTAAAGAGATGTGAGACACACTCAAGGCTGCTCATGGAAATAATGAACCAAAGGAGGCAAGGTCAAAGAGTCAAGCAAGAAGGAAAAGAAGGCAAAACAAGAAAAGCCTCAACCTCTGCTTCATGGCCAGAAAGGAAGATGACTCAAGTAGTGTAAGTTCATCTAACTCCTCAAACTCTGAAAATTATAGTCAATTGCTTCAAGCCTTTCAAGAAACGCATGAAGAAGCCAACCGATTGACTCTCTTGAACGATCGGTTAAAGGGAATGAATAGCTGGCTTGAAAACAGAGTAAAATCACTGGAAGAGGAATTAGAAAATTCAAAAATAGATTTTGAAAACCTTGAAATTGTTTACAAAAACTCCTCTTGCAAGTGTGATACTCTTGTTTGTGAAAATTGCGAAAATCTTGAAAAAAAGGTCCACTATCTTGTTAAAACTGTGGATAAGCTTTCTAAAGGTCAATCCAACTTTGAGAATGTCTTGGCGTCTCAAAACTGTGTCTTTGGCAAAGCTGGATTGGGTGTTAGCCCACAAAACAAACAAGATAGATTTTCAAAATCATTTTCGAAAATTTCAGAAAAACAATCGATTGGACCATCGAAACAACCGATTGTTACATGCTTCTATTGCATGAAAAGAGGTCATTCTGTGAGGTTCTGTAAAATCAGAAAATATGTTGTTCCTTGGGGCTTTATGAAGTGGATTCCTAAGTGCAGTAAAGGTTCAATTAATAAATGTAAACCAAATGGACCCACATTCATAAGGGGACCAAATCTTTGTACTTGAAAATCTTCTTTGTAGGAAAACTTGGAGGAGAGCAAGCAACAATGGTACTTGGATAGTGGATGCTCTAAGCACATGACTAGGGACAAATCAAAGTTCCTGAGCATCTCCTTTAAGCAAGAAGGGCATGTCACCTATGAGGACAACAACAAGGGAAGGATTCTTGGGAGAAGATCCATAGGAGACAAAGACATCTTGGTCATCTATGATGTGCTCTATGTTGAATGACTAAAGCACAATCTGCTGAGCATTAGCCAACTATGAGACAAGGGATATCAAGTGATGTTCAAGACAAACACATGTGAAATCTGTCTACCCAACACCAAAGAGGTAATGTTGGTAGGTAAGAGAGTCAATAATGTGTATCTTCTAGATATCTCTTCACCATGTTCAATTGGTTGTCTTCTATCCAAGCAAGATGAATCTTGGCTTTGACATAGAAGAGTTGCTCATATTCACATGAATCACTTGAACAAGTTAATTTCAAGGGATCTTGTGATTGGGCTACCAAAGCTCAAGTTTGAGAGGGACCATATTTGTGAAGCTTGCCAAAAAGAGAAACAAGTGAAAAGTTCTTTTAAAATAAAAAACGTTGTTTCTTTTTTAAAACCCCTTGAGCTTCTTCACATGGATCTCTTTGGACCATCAAGAACTATGAGCCTTGGTGGAAATTACTATGCTCTTGTTATTTTTGATGACTTTTCTAGGTTCACTTGGACTCTTTTCTTGGAATGAAAGAGTGATGCCTTTTCTGCATTCAAGAAGTTAGCAAGAAGGTTGCAAAATACAAAGAAAAGCAACATAGGCTCTATTAGAAGTGATCATGGAGGAGAATTCCAAAATGAGAAGTTCAACAAGTTCTGTGAAAAGATGGAGATTCTGCATAATTTCTCTGCTCCAAGAACTCCACAACAGAATGGTGTGGTAGAGAGGAAGAACAGTCTCTTCAAGAGCTAGCAAGGACAATGCTTAGTGAATCATCTCTTCCTAAGTACTTTTGGGCTGATGCAGTGAGTACTTCTTGTTATGTGATGAATAGAGTGCTTATTAGGCCTATTCTGAAGAAGACTCCATATGAACTCTTCAATGGAAGGAAGCCTAACATCAATCATCTCAGAGTTTTTGGCTGTAGCTGTTTCGTTCTCAACAATGGAAAGAAATGTTAGAAAAGATGGCTTTAAACTAGAGGGGGGGGGAGTGAATGGTTTAAAGGGGTTTTCGCAAAATTTTCAAAGCTAGAATGAACTTATTTCAGAAATCAATTGATTCAACAATTCAGTTAGCCAAAACAGCAAGCAAAACTATAATACCAGGAAAAACAATCGGTTGTTTCTTCGAAACAATCGGTTGTTTATACCAGCAAACAACAAACAAACTGAATTTAAAGAGATAGGGATAGAGATATTGTACACAGTTGTTTATACTGGTTCACTCAAAACTAGAGCTACATCCAGTCTTCTCAGAAACCCTGAGGATATCCACTAAGCAATCACACCTTGATCACTTACACCACAACCAAGAGAATGACCTTGAACACCTCAAGAAACACACTCTCTGATGACATTTCATGAAGGTCTTCTTGAATCATGTAAGAAAAAGTGGTGCGGAAGCTATGAAGGTGTGTGAGCAAGATCCTCCTAAGAGTGGTGTTGATCTTGAAGGTGCATGATATGTATGAAGCTAGGGAGGTTCGGCCAACCCAAGGAGAGGTGAAGGAGATGAAGTTTAGAGCCTAGAATTCTAGGGAGAAGCAAAGCTTGGCACAAAATGGCAGCGTAACTTTACTCACAATAAACTTGAAAATACAAGGTGTAGGCTCCTCCTTTTATAGGCTAAGGAGGACCATAATGCAACCCTAATGCTAGCCAAATGAAATGTAAATGTGAAGCACATGGGTGCACATGGCACATGGGTGCACAAATGAGCACATGGGGAGGGGTGTGTCTAGTTTTTATGCTCACCCCCTCCATGGGCTTTCTAGACCGGCCTTGGTAAATTTAGAGGTTTTTTTAGAAACTCTAAGTTTACCTAGGTTGGTGTTTTAGGTGCCAAAATTAATTCTAAGAAAATTACAAATAAAGTTCCTATGCTAATTTTGACAAGAAATTAAAGTCTACTCTACACTAGAGTTTATGGCATTTGAACATGTAAAAGAACGTCTTCTTGGATCCTCTTGGCCATAACTCTATGGTTGGCCCAAATCTACCCTTTGGTGGGCTTGCATGTGGGCTTGTGCTTGGGCCTCTTCCATCATCCCCTCCCTCTTGAAAAGGATTTGTCCTCAAATCCATTGCTTCTTCTTCTTCATGGCTAAGGGATGGTTGTGGCTGGATGGTGTCCATCATCTCCTCCTTCTTGAGAAGATCTATCCTCATATCTACAGACTTGATCTCGGATAGCAACCTTTTGCTTCGCCAAAGCTTGTCCTCCTGGATCAAACGTCCACCTATAGAAATAATCAAATAAGGCATAGGTGTTAGTTTGCAAATTAATATTACTAGGTTGCCATTTTTGCTTTTCTTTTGGTTTTGGAAACCTTGGACAAAGTTTCTCTTTTAATGGTTGTGTGTGGTGTCTAATCATCTTATGTATTTTAAAATGTTCATTTGTGGTTACTTTCTCTTTAGGCATAAATCCTATAGAAGATGGTAACAACTTAAAAGGAGAAAGATGATTGAACCCACACATAACTTTAAAAGTAGAAATATAAGTAGTTTTGTGAACTACTTTATGGTATGTTTGCTCACCTCTAGAGTTGTGTGTGCACTTCATGATTATTCTAGGCATAGTAGAAAGAGCTAGATTTTCAAATATATTTTGACCATGCGTTTGAGGATGATAAGAATTTAAAGTGTGCAATTTAGTTGGAAGTTTTCCAAAGGAAATCCTCAAATCATGGTTTGCGAAATTTGGAACTCTATTCAACACTATGCTTGAAGATAAACCATGAAGATGTATGACTTCTCTAGAGAAGAGTTTATCCATAACCATGAAGATTGAATCACAACCTTTTGTTGTCCTAGGGAGTTTTAATATGAAATTTATATCTTCCCAAGGATCATTTGCAAAAGGTGAAGGAGTATAGAGTTTATGAGACATTGCCTTGGGCGTAGTTTGAAAACAAGAATTGTACCTAAGGTAATGTCTTTGAACTTCTTTTCTCATGGGGGACAAAAGTTTTCCTTTTAAAAGCTCTAGAGTTTTATCAACTCTAATTTGTCCCATGAGTTCTCCTTCATGAAGACTTTTTCTCTTATGTGTAAGGATAGTCTCGTTGTGACAACCATTGTTTATAAGGATTTGTACACTTTGCAATGGTTGTCTCAATAAGACATGACAAGTTTCTTTAGGCACTACTTCACATAAAAAATTGTTTTTGTAGATGCTTATAAAAAACTTGACATTCACTTGGTGATATCCTAGCACATATGAGAAATAATCTATTTCATTTTTATCTATGCAAGCTTCTTTTAAAGACTCTTCTTTTTCACTTAGGCTTGCAAGTGTTCCTTTACAAAAGGTAAGGCTTTGAGGTTGTTCAACAAGACACATATTTTCAAAGGTATTTTTAAATCTTTGGTCTTGTTGAATGACCTTGTGGGAAGGAACACTCTTCTCCCACGCCTTTTGTTCTTCAAGGGTCTTCTCATGCTTTTCTTTTTCTTCTTTTTCTTTAGCTTCCCTTTCGACTTCCCCTCTCTTCTTTTGTGTTTTTCTTTCCTTTCTTTCTTTATGGGAAGCAAACAATTTTTCTACCCTCATTTCCCAATCTACGCAAGCTTCTATATTTTCTTTTCCATGGAAATGGGGTTGGTCTACCCTAACCCCTCTTGGGTTTTCTTGTTCTTTTCTATCTCTTCTATGTCTTCTAGGGGGTGCTTGATAATAATCATTTACTCTAATGCTTCCCTCCCCAAAAGAATCATGATCTTTAGAGATATATGCATGAGAAGGTAATTTTTTTAGAATGTGAGACTTCTCATCCTTTGCTTTAGTCAAAAAATTAAGTTTAGTCTCACTCTCCAATTGTCTATATGCAATTGATTGCACAGTTTGTGAAACTTCTTTCAAAAGAGTTTTTAAAGATTTTAATTCACTTCCAATAGACTTTGTAGAATGAGAAGAAGAAGACATGGCTAAAGCTTTGTGTATACAAGTATTTTACCTTGAGAAAACTTAGGAAAGTCAAAGAAGGTAGTTTTCCAGGTAAGGGAGGTGAGTCACAAAGGACTACTTAAATACCAAGCCTTTGCCTTAGCCAAAAACTATCCCTCAATGTCTTCACACAAAACTTTCTCTTAGTAAACCACTTAGAACACAATTAAGTTGAGAAATCAAATTTTCAAAGAAAGAAAACAATGCAAGCTACTAATCAACAAAGCTAGTCAGTTTAACACAAACTTAACAAAATAACCATGCAAAGCGTCACTAACTAAGCAAAAGAAAAGGCAATTACAAACAATTAACAATTGCTAATTAAGAATTCTATACTAGTCGGCCCTAGGTGAGGCTTCTTGGACACTTTGAGCCCTTGAAGACACACTCACCGTCTAAAACGTAATTAAGAGGTAATTAACAAAAAATAAGTTGTAAGGAAATTAAGAAAACTCCCTTTATTGATCCTCTTTTTGCTAAGTGCACTTCCTTGTTGTCTTTGCTTGTTAGCCCTCCAAATGTGTGTAGTGTTTTGAGAAAGTTTGCTTCGGCTTTGTCTTTGTCTTCCCCTTAGAATGAAGGTCTTGATTCTCCAATTTCCAGCACCTATCAAAGGGCTAAACCTTAACCAAGTCAAGTTTCCATTCACATAAGCACCAAAGGAGAATAAATTTCAGCACCCAAATTAGAGGTCAAAGAACAAAAGCAAGAAACAATTTAATTGAATAAAATAGTACCACCAAAAGGAGTTAGATTATGACAACTAGAAAGAGGTTCAAGAAATATTAAGCAAGCAAATAAAAGGTACCAAAATAAAGGTAGGCACACAAAAGAATCCTAAGAATGACACTAGATTTAGATGACCAAATAAAAAAAAAACAGCACCACTGGAAAATGTTGTGGGCCAGAAACGTGTTTTTCCCCAATTTATGCTGAGCTGTGTTTTTAAGATATGATTCTGAAATTTGATATGCAATATATTCAAGATCTTAGCTAAATCCTGGATTTGGAATCACTCAAAACGCATGTACCAATTTTTTTTAATAAATTTTACAATTTTGGTGTTCAGTTACGCCAGCTGTAGCGCCTCAGATTTGCACACTGATTTTAAAAGATTTATCATTTTTTTTCTGTTGCTTCTTTTGGACTAATTCTTTTTTTGTCCTTTCTATAACACTTCAAACTTGCAAATTCCAGAGAATAAAATTTTTCCTATGAGTGAAATTATTTTTCTGGATCAAAACAGTCAGCACAGAAAATCTGAAACAGGGGATTCTGAAAACTGGAAACAAAAAACAGCAAGATACCAAAGTTTAGACACAATGGAAATTTGTGAAATAGAATTGTGTAGGATCTAAACACAATATGAACTCAAACTATAATTAAAAAGGCACCAAAAGAGCAAAGAACAGCAGATTCAAGCAATTAAAGAGACCCAAAATCAAGAAACAATCAAGCCAAATAAAAGGACTACTATGAATTGTTGACAATATGGATGAACATGACTTGACAAAACATGCATAGATTCAGAAAATTAAAGACTCAAAGCATAATATGAACCAAATAATGAAAGCAATAAAGACTCAAAAGCCTAAAAGAAAAATAGCAACTCAAAGGTGTATGGAATCCTATCACAAATTGCACAAGAACTTGTTCAAGATCAATTGAACAAGAGTGCTTCGGTTGGATCTTCCACAAAGCACACCAAACAAATTAAAATGTAAAAACAGCAAGACAATTATGGAAAATAAGATGAACAACATGAAAGTAAAGAAGAACTAAAAATGAAAGACCAAAAACAACTCATCTTGAAGAACCATAGCTCATGATACCAAATGATGACATTTCATGAAGGTCTTCTTGAATCATGTAAGAAAAAGTGGTGCGGAAGCTATGAAGGTGTGTGAGCAAGATCCTCCTAAGAGTGGTGTTGATCTTGAAGGTGCATGATATGTATGAAGCTAGGGAGGTTCGGCCAACCCAAGGAGAGGTGAAGGAGATGAAGTTTAGAGCCTAGAATTCTAGGGAGAAGCAAAGCTTGGCACAAAATGGCAGCATAACTTTACTCACAATAAACTTGAAAATACAAGGTATAGGCTCCTCCTTTTATAGGCTAAGGAGGACCATAATGCAACCCTAATGCTAGCCAAATGAAATGTAAATGTGAAGCACATGGGTGCACATGGCACATGGGTGCACAAATGAGCACATGGGGAGGGGTGTGTCTAGTTTTTATGCTCACCCCCTCCATGGGCTTTCTAGACCGGCCTTGGTAAATTTAGAGGTTTTTTTAGAAACTCTAAGTTTACCTAGGTTGGTGTTTTAGGTGCCAAAATTAATTCTAAGAAAATTACAAATAAAGTTCCTATGCTAATTTTGACAAGAAATTAAAGTCTACTCTACACTAGAGTTTATGGCATTTGAACATGTAAAAGAACGTCTTCTTGGATCCTCTTGGCCATAACTCTATGGTTGGCCCAAATCTACCCTTTGGTGGGCTTGCATGTGGGCTTGTGCTTGGGCCTCTTCCATCACTCTCCTTGGCCAACACTAAGATTGCTGATCTTGAACACCTCAAGAACACAGCCAATCTCAGCAACACACACAAACGAATTGTTCAACAGTTTACAAAGATTACACTTGTTACAGATGGAAATCTGAAATCAATACAAGCAGAATCCTATTCAGCACCTTGATCAATCTCTCAACTCTTTTGCAATCTCAGAACTCTTTGAAAAACTCTTAGATAAAAAAAACTATGTTTCAAGATTTTTAATATATCAAAACTGTTTTTCAGAATATATCTAAGAATATAGTTTGTTATCAAATCTTAACAAACTCTTAATTGCATTTAAAATTGATTGGTCAAAGCATTTAATGACTGGAGCGTATTCAGTTAAAGCATTTAAAGCTAAGTCAAAGAAAACAGTTTTTCTGTTATGGTTTTTAAAACAAACAATCGATTGTTTCCTCGAATCAATCGGTTGTTTTGTTACTTAACAAAAACACCATTCAAAAACAGTTTTCAAACTTTCTCAAAACACCTAAGTGTAAACAATCGGTTGTTTCGACAAAACAATCGATTGTTTCAACTTAGTTTGAAAATCATTTTGCTTTGATAAAATTGAGATGCTAATTGCTTTGAGATTTAATCTAAGTGTTGATTACAACATTGAACTACCCCAGAATAAAGCTTAAACCAGCACAACAACATCAAGGAAAGCAGAGGCTTCATCATCCTTCAAAGGATTGGATTCATCAAAACATTGAACACCACTTGGTTCAACAATCTCCCCCTATTTGATGAAGACAAATCCCTGATGCTTGTGTTGTTCTTTGATTAAATCTGAAGCAATTCTTGCAAAAGAACTTTGAGTAATACATTGAACTTCTGATATTCTGTTAGTATACAGATTAACAATTAAAGCTTAAACATTCAATATCAGAACCAAATAACATCACTCAAACTGTTTTTAACAACTTTGAAAAACAGAAACATAATACAAATTGGAAACACAAACACAACATATATCTCCCCCTATTTGTCTTCACAAATAGACAAAGATAAGAGATAAAATAAAACATTGTTCCAATTACATAAGAATAAAACAGCAACAGCAGAAGGAAAGAAATTTTAAAACCAGAAAAGAGAACAGCCAAAAACAATTGATTGTTTTGATGGCCAATCGGTTGTTTTTCTCTCAGTCTTCTTCATCAACAAACTGAAGATCAAAGATTTGATTCTGGACAGCTTCAATCTGTTCGTCCAGAGTCATAAACCTTGCATCCATGTTGTCAAACCTCGTATCTGTCCTCTGAAAGTTGCTAACACATAGATCATGAAGGCTCCTTTGATTTTCAGCAAAGGTATCTAGCCTATTCACCATGAGTCTTTCAAAAGGAGACATGGTTTGCATTCTTTCTCCTTGATGTTCAACATCAACACTAGGTCCTGCATCTTGAAAATCTTCACCTGGATCTTCATGTTGAACATCCATGGCAGTAGGTTCATCTTGTTCAAGGTGAGCAGCACCACTTGATGAGGCACCGTGATCACCATCCTTACTTAACCATTTTCCACCTATTTTTGTGAAGCCCATCTTGCTGAGTGATCCATTGTTCAACTCTTGAGTTGACTTGACCAGCTCAGAAGTTTCATCTTCAAGATTAACTTCAAAATAGTGTAGAAACTTAGATATTAAAATAGCATAGGGATAGTGGTAATCGCCTAACCTCATGGCTTTTTGCATATGTTCCTTGATTATGTGAATCCAATTGATCTTCACTTTCTTGGTGATACAGAAGATGTAAACTAGATCTTCTTCAGTCAACACTGAGTGATTACTCCCCCTAGGAGTTAGGATCCAAGTTACAATGATTGCAAGCAGCCTCTCATCAATCCTCAAGCCTCCAACTGAGCAAGTGCTAACTTGAGATTGTTTGTTCTTCAAGCAACTTTTGTAGAACTGGATTTTGTTGAAATCTTCTACCACACCAAGGTTTCCTTTGTTGATTCTTAATCTAGAGAACTTAAACCCAGCTACAACAGCCCAAACCTCATGGGTGATGATGGAAGAGGCCCAAGCACAAGCCCACATGCAAGCCCACCAAAGGGTAGATTTGGGCCAACCATAGAGTTATGGCCAAGAGGATCCAAGAAGACGTTCTTTTACATGTTCAAATGCCATAAACTCTAGTGTAGAGTAGACTTTAATTTCTTGTCAAAATTAGCATAGGAACTTTATTTGTAATTTTCTTAGAATTAATTTTGGCACCTAAAACACCAACCTAGGTAAACTTAGAGTTTCTAAAAAAACCTCTAAATTTACCAAGGCCGGTCTAGAAAGCCCATGGAGGGGGTGAGCATAAAAACTAGACACACCCCTCCCCATGTGCTCATTTGTGCACCCATGTGCCATGTGCACCCATGTGCTTCACATTTACATTTCATTTGGCTAGCATTAGGGTTGCATTATGGTCCTCCTTAGCCTATAAAAGGAGGAGCCTACACCTTGTATTTTCAAGTTTATTGTGAGTAAAGTTATGCTGCCCATTTGTGCTCAACTTTGCTTCTCCCTAGAATCCTAGGCTCTAAACTTCAATTCCTTCATCTTTTCCCTTGAGCTGGCCGAACCACTCAATACCCATACCTATCATGCACCTACAAGATCAACACCACTCTTAGGAGGATCTTGCTCACTCTCATTCATTGCTTCCGCCCCATACTCTACATTGATTCAAGAAGAACTTCATGAAAATGCCATCAGGTTATCTCCATCTCAACGCCTTTCACATGAGAGACCAAGTTGTTTCCCTCAAACTTCAAGTTGGTGTAGAAAACTCTCACCAAATCTGGATATATGTTCCCTTTGAGCTCCAGAAACTTTTTGAGTGACTGGTATTTGAGAAGCTTCCTCACATTGTCAAGTTTTTGACTTTTCAGCCAGTCAAAGCACACAACCTTGGGGTTGTTTATCTTCTTGACACTTGTTTTATATCTATACTTCTCAATGAGATCGGTGTCACCAGAAAACCAGCTTTCAAGCCTTCCTCCAGACCTTACAACTCTGGTTTTGACTCTTTTAGAGGTGGGAGGGGTTGATTCCATGACAGCAGTGATGAACACTCACTTCTCAGAAATTTGCAAGAGATGGTGCAAGAGATGTTGCAATTGGTTGTTCTTGATGAAAGAAATCTGCACCTGATTTTATAGTAGAAAGAGAATCAATTTGAATTTAATTTCATTCAATGGGTACCTGATTTTCAGAGAGAGGACTTGACTCTGTTCTGCAATAAAAATGTCAGAAAAAGCTGAAAATCACATGGTCTTCACATGTGATCTTTGACTAGTCATTAAGGCTCTTGAATTTCCAAGATTTTGGAATATATTCCTTTATGACTGTTGTAAATCCTTTCTGAACGTGATCAGCTTTCAACACAGATCCTTTGACCAAGATTCTCCCTTTGAAAAATATCTGCAACGGCTAGAAATTCAAAAATCAGTTAAATCAATTTCTTCACAGTGCTGTCAGACTCAAAACAATCGGTTGTTTTTCTGCAGCAGTTAAAAACTTGATTTTTCAATTTTTAACCATAAACAGAAACAGATTAAGGCACATGACATTGATTGAAAGACAATTAATCATAAGAAAGAACTTTGAAACAGAAATTGAGAACAAATAAAAGGAAGGTCTTATCCTTGTGTTGTTTCTTCAATGAGCCACTTGCTTGTTGATCAAGAAAACTTCTTTTCACTGTTTTGACCTTTTGCATATCATTGATTCAGCTTCAATGACTGTCTTTTTCTTCAACAGCTTGATCAGATGGCTCAATTCTTCCTTTTTCTCTTCATTTTTCCTGCATAATCAAATACAAGTTGCAAGATTTGGTCCCCTTACAAATTTGGGTCCATTTGGCTTTTCTTTGCTGTTAGAAACATCACATCCCTTAGGAATCCATTTCATAAAACCTTTAGGAACATAATATTTTCTAATTTTGCTGAATCTAACAGAGTGGCCTTTCTTCATGCAGTAAAAGCATGTAACAACCGGTTGTTTCGTCTTAACAATCGGTTGTTTTTATGATTTTCTCAAAAAACTTTTTGAAAACCTATCTTGCTTGTTCTGTGGATTGAAGCCTAAACCAGCCTTTCCAAAAACACAGCTTTGAGATGCTAGGACATTCTCAAAGTTTGACTTTCCTTTTGAAAGCTTGTCCACAGTTTCAACAAGATAGTGAATCTTTTTCTCAAGATTTTCACAATTTGTGCAATTGAGAGTATCACACTTGCAAGAGGCATTTTTGAAATCTTTTTCTAATTTTTCAAAATCATTTTTTGCTTTTCTCAGTTCCTCTTCAAGTGATTTAACTTTCTTTTCAAGCCCATTGTTAAGATCTTTCAATCGGTTGTTTGAAAGAACCAATCTATTAGCTTCATCATGAGTTTCTTGAAAAGCTTCAAGCAATTCACTATAGTTTTGTTCATTTAAGGAAGCACATGAACTAACCTCACTTGAACTGCAAGAATCATCATCATCATCCTCAGCAACTAAGCATATGTTGGCTTTTTCATCTTCACTTGATGAAGAGCTTGATGATGATACTTCATTTTCATCCCAAGCAATGTAGGCTCTTTTTGTCTTGCCTTTCTTCTCCTTGTAGCTTGTCTTTTTCTCTTTGCTTTTGTTGGGACAATCAGCCTTTATGTGACCTTGCTCACCACAACCAAAACAAGTATAGTTATTTGAATTAAATTCATTGGGTTTCTTGTTTCCATACCTATCCTTGTTGTTGTCTTTGTTGCGGTTTCTCTTGAGGAATTTGCTGAATTTTCTTGATAGCAAACTTAGATTTTCCTCATCACTATCATCACTTGAATCTTGCTTTCCCTTATGTTTGGATGCTTTCAAGGCTATGCTCCTTGTGTGCTTATCTTCACTTTCTTGAACATTGAGTCTATTCATCTCTAGCTCATGTTCCCTAAGCTTTCCAAACAAAGAGGCAACACTTAATGATGTTAGATCTTTAGATTCAGAAATAGCAGTTACCTTTGGTTGCCATGCTCTATCAAGACATTTTAAGATCTTGATGTTCAGCTCCTCTTTAGCAAACGTCTTGTCAAGGCTCATAAGGTGATTGATGATGTGTGTAAACCTTTTCTGCACTTCAGCTATGGTTTCACCTTTCAGCATTCTAAACATCTCATACTCTTGGATGAGAGCATGCTTTCTAGCTCTTTTCACCTCATTTGTTCCTTCAAGAGTGACTTCCAAAGCATCCCACATTTCTTTTGATGATTTGCATTGTGAGACCCTGAAAAACTCATCAGAATTTAAAGCAGAGGTTATAATATTTTTGGCAATGCAATCGAATTTGGCCTTTCTACTTTCTGCTTCAGTCTATTGAGACCATGGCTTCTCAATGACAGAACCATCTTTTTCAAACGTTGGGATAAAAGGGCCATTTTCAATTGCATCCCAAATTCCTTTGTCAAGAGATTCCATAAATATTTTCATTCTAACTTTCCAAAACTGGTAATTCAAACCACAAAACAAGGGTGGTCTGTTTATTGAGGCACCTTCCCCAATCGGTAGTCTATCAGCCATTTTGAAAGATTTTTAGGATCAACTTGAATGACTTACAAGAACCAAGCTCTGATACCAATTGTTAGAAAAGATGGCTTTAAACTAGAGGGGAGGGGGGGTGAATGGTTTAAAAGGGTTTTCGCAAACTTTTCAAAGCTAGAATGAACTTATTTCAGGAACCAATTGATTCAACAATTCAGTTAGCCAAAACAGCAAGCAAAACTGTAATACCAGGAAAAACAATCGGTTGTTTATACCAGCAAACAACAAACAAACTGAATTTAAAGAGATAGGGATAGAGAGATTGTACACAGTTGTTTATACTGGTTCACTCAAAACTAGAGCTACATCCAGTCTTCTCAGAAACCCCTGAGGATATCCACTAAGCAATCACACCTTGATCACTTACACCACAACCAAGAGAATGACCTTGAACACCTCAAGAAACACACTCTCCTTGGCCAACACTAAAATTGCTGAGCTTGAACACCTCAAGAACACACAACCAATCTCAGCAACACACACAAACGAATTGTTCAGCAGTTTATAAAGATTACACTTGTTACAGATGGAAATATGAAATCAATACAAGCAGAATCCTATTCAGCACCTTGATCAATCTCTCAACTCTTTTGCAATCTCAGAACTCTTTGAAAAACTCTTAGATAAAAAAAACTATGTTTCAAGATTCTTAATATATCAAAACTGTTTTTCAGAATATATCTAAGAATATAGTTTGTTATCAAATCTTAACAAACTCTTAATTGCATTTAAAATTGATTGGTCAAAGCATTTAATGACTGGAGCGTATTCAGTTAAAGCATTTAAAGCTCAGTCAAAGAAAACAGTTTTTCTGTTTGGTTTTTAAAACAAACAATCGATTGTTTCCTCGAATCAATCGGTTGTTTTGTTACTTAACAAAAACACCATTCAAAAACAGTTTTCAAACTTTCTCAAAACACCTAAGTGTAAACAATCGGTTGTTTCGACAAAACAATCGGTTGTTTCAGCTTAGTTTGAAAATCATTTTGCTTTGATAAAATTGAGATGCTAATTGCTTTGAGATTTAATCTAAGTGTTGATTACAACATTGAACTACCCCAGAACAAAGCTTAAACCAGCACAGCAGCATCAAGGAAAGCAGAGGCTTCATCATCCTTCAAAGGATTGGATTCATCAAAACATTGAACACCACTTGGTTCAACAAGAAAAACTTGGGGAAGTTTGATGAGAAAGCAGATCTTGGCATCTTCATAGGGTATTCTCTCACAAGTCATGCATACAAAATCTAAAACAAGAGGTTAATGACTGTAGAAGAATCAGTTCACGTTATCTTTGATGAGGTAGATCGCAGAAACATCCAAATCCTGAAGACCAGAGCTGAAGAGGATGAACAGAGCATCAGTTTGGAGAAACTGGAAATCTGTGCAGAAAAACAACTGGTTGATTCGAAGAAACAACCGATTGAAATTCTGCAACAGAGTGAGCTGCCCAAAGAGTGGAGGATTCCTAGAGATCTGTCAGTGGAAAACATCATAGGGCAGATAAAGGAAGGTGTCTCCACACGTAGCTCCATCTCAAACTTCGGCAGGCACACAACTTTCGTCTCACAAATTGAACCAAAGTCAATTGATAAAGCTCTCAAGGATGAAAAGTGGGTTGAAGCTATGCATGAAGAGTTGAATCAGTTTGTAAGGAATGAGGTATGGTTTCTTGTCCCTAGAACTGCTGAGATGAACATCATAGGTTTGAAGTGGGTGTTCAGAAACAAGTTGGATGAAGATGGTGTGATCACAAGGAACAAAGCAAGGTTAGTTGCCAAAAGCTACAATCAAGAGGAGGGCATAGATTATGGGGAAACCTTTGCCCCTGTTGCAAGGTTGGAGGCTGAGGCTGCTGCTGGCTTTTGCTTGTATGAGTGGTTTCAAACTCTTCCAAATGGATGTCAAGAGTGTCTTCTTGAATGGCTACATCAATGAGGAAGTGTATGTAGATCAACCACCGGGCTTTGAAGATCATAAACATCCCAACCATGTCTTCAAGTTGAAGAAAGCTTTGTATGGACTGAAGCAAGCTCCAAGGCAGTGCTATGAGAGGCTTAGCAACTTTCTGCTATCTCATGGTTATGAAAAGGGAATGGTAGACAAGACTCTCTTCATCAAAAAGTCAAATTCAGAAATAATTCTTGTACAAATCTATGTTGATGACATCATCTTTGGTGCTACATAAGATATTTTGTGTGAAGAATTTGTGGTTGCAATGAAAGGTGAGTTTGAAATGTCTATGATGGGAGAACTGTCTTTCTTTCTTAGATTGTAGGTTAAGAAAACAAAGGATGTGATCTTTCTATGTCAATCAAAGTATTGCAAGGAGATTCTTAAGAAATTTGAAATGGAGAGTTGCAAAGAAACAAACACTCCAATGCCATCAAGCTGCTACATGGATGCTGATGCTGCTGGAAAGAGTGTAGATCAAACCAAATACAGAGGATTGATTGGCTCTTTGCTATATCTAACAGCTAGTAGGCCGGACATCATGTTTGCGGTGTGTCTTTGTGCAAGATATCAAACAAATCCTAAAGAGTCACACTTCAAAGTTGCAAAAAGAATTCTGAAATATCTCAAAGGAACATCAATTGTTGGGTTATGGTATCCTTCTCACTCTTCAATTCATTTAATCGGTTGCAAGCTAGATAGGAAGAGCACAAGTGGCACTTGCCACCTTCTTGGCTCAAGCCTAATCTCATGGCATAGCAAGAAGCAAACATGTGTTGCTCTATCCACTGCTGAGGCTGAGTATATAGTTGTTGGAAGCTGTTGTGCACAGATTCTGTGGCTCAAACAACAACTTGCAGACTTTGGATTACAAATCAGCAAAGTCCCTTTGATGTGTGATAACACAAGTGCCATCAATCTTACCAAAAATCAGATTCAGCACTCAAGGACCAAACATATTGAGATAAGGCATCATTTCATCAGGGATCATGTAAGCAATGGAAACTGTGAAGTGAAGTTTGTGGAGACCAAACTGCAGTTAGCTGATATCTTCACTAAACCACTACCAAAAGAGAGGTTCTTCTTTCTAAGAAATGAGTTAGATATCCTTGATCTTAATAATCTCTCCTAAATCTGTTTTGATACATGTTAAAGTCTATTTGTGAAGACAAATAGGGGGAGAATTAATTGGTCTTATGTATCCTTATCTGAAACTGATTAAATATGTTAAAATCTCTGATATAAAACTGTTTTCTGCTGCTGCTGATAAAAACAACCGATTGTTTCGAGTAAACAACCGATTGTTTATCAGGATTTATGCTTTCAATATGTGCAAATCTAACCTGCTACTGTAAGAAGCATTGGACTGTATATATGCTATTTTTGCAGGTACTGCTTCAGATTCAATTAGATCAAACACAAGCACCAGGGATTTGTCTTCATCAAATAGGGGGAGATTGTTGAACCAAGTGGTGTTCAAGCTTTGAAGAATCCAAACCCTTTGAAGGATGATGAAGGTTAGGTTGTGCTTGTCGTTTCTATGTTGTCTTTAGATAGGATCTGGGGTAGATTTAATATATAATCCACTCTTGATTGAATCCAAAGCATAAGCACTCTCAATCCTTTTAAAAGAAAATTTGTTTTTCTGATATCATCTTAAAACAGTTTTGGGTATTTGTTTCCTTGATTCTTTTCTCTGTAACTCAGCATTGATTTTTATTATACCTTCAAAGTTTGCGAAAATCCCTCTTACACAATTCACCCCCTCTCGTTTAAGGCCATATATTCTAACACTAAGAACCCTAGCAAGGTACACGATTTCTAAGACTGAAACTACTTTATACACTTATTGTTTCTTTGCCCTAGTACTGACTTGAGCGTCAGAGTGCAAATGGTCGTCAAGGCATCCTTTGTCTTTGCAGGTGAGAGATTCTTCAACCAAGGAAGTTCGATTCTTAGGCGGAGACAAGCGGGCCAGGGATTGTCGTTCGAGTCAACCGACGAGCGAGTCAACCGACGAGAACATTTGGCGTCCACCGTGGGGCCCAATAAAACAAGGTCCCACTCGCAATCGTGTTAAGAGTTTACCAACAACATGAGGAGTATGAGGCAAGGATCTATTGCGCCCTTTGGAGGGGACAACATCACCATGAAACAACTCATGGAGATCATGCGCGCCCTCCAAGAGGCGGTAGCAGCGTCTAGGGTTGACATAGCTGCGTCGCAGGCAGACAACAAAGAGTTGTGCAGAACCAATGAGGAACTATGCAGGAGTTTACACCAGGCAGGGGAGCGCGCGGTGGATGAGCGTGCCCCACCCATACCACCTTGGGCACGTCCCATGCCGTTCTCTTAGACGACTATGGATACTGTGTTACCCACCACGTCTATGGGCCCGAAAGTCACTTTCACGGGTGTAGAGGACCCAAAGGCTCACCTCATAGCGTTCCACACCCAGATGATGCTTGCAGGAGGATCTGATGTTGTGTACTGCAAGCTATTGATGAGCACGTTGACAGGCGTAGTGTTGGAATGGTTCGTCAGTCTCCCTGACAGACACATTACTACCTTCGACCAGTTCGCAACGCTGTTCAGAGAGCAGTACCTTATCAACAAGGCTTCCCCTCGAATCTCTTATGATGTCTTTGACATAAAGCAGTATCAGGGAGAGTCATTGAAAGAGTTCTTGAACAGGTTTGGAGTCCAGGTGGTAAGGCTGAAACCCACAGATGAGGCCATGACGGTGCACGCCTTCATCAAAGGAATGCTACCAGGGCCCTTCAGTGACTCGCTGCTTAGATATTACCCAAAGACGTTCTGCGAGATCAAGCGTCGAGTTATGGCGCACATCGCCGCGGAAGATCGAGTCACAGAGAAACGTGGCTTCATCGGTCCTGTCCGACCTCGAGCAGCAGGGTGACCTCAACCCATGAGGGTGCACGAGGCATCAATAGAAAAGAAAGGCTCAAGAAAGCAGCAACCTTACGAGAAGCCCCAGACTAGAGCACGCACATGGAGAGACCCGCCCCACAAGCACAATTTTTGTGTAGAGCTCAAGGAGCTGATCACTATTCCCAACATCGCGGCAAGGAAGAAGGTGTCCCCGAAGACCGACAAAAAGTTAGGGCCCAACAAGAACGCTTGGTGCGAGTTCCACCAAGCATATGGCCACTCCATACGCAACTGCTTGTCACTGGGCCACCAGTTGGACGAGCTAGTGAAAAACGGCTTCTTGAAGGACTACCTCCTAGAGTCGTAGGAGGATCAGGCGTTAGTAACCACAAGAATAGATCAGGGGAACGAGGTGCCCATTCATGGTGAGATCAACACCATCTCTGGAAGGTTTTCAGGAGGAGGATGCACCGCCTCCCAGCGGAAGAAGTACGCACGAGAGGTGATGATAGTAGAGGTGCAAGAGGCATATCATACTCCCGATGTCGACCTCGTTTTCACCAAGGCCGACTGCCAGGACGTCGTTCCACATGACAATGATCCGGTGGTGATTTCGGTAGTGACAATAGGAAGGAGGGTGTATCGTGTCCTCGTGGACCAGGGAAGTTCGATCGATGTGATGTTTTGATCGACCTTCAACAAATTACAGCTTTCTCCAGAACAGTTGAGGCCTTATACCGATTGCTTGTATGGCTTCGCTGAAAACCATGTAAAGGTGCGTGGACACATAGAGTGAGGACGACCTTCACAGATGGCATATAATATACTTTTGGGCAGACCTGCTTTGAGCAGGATTGGAGCGAAGGCCTCTACGAGACACATGAAGATGAAGTTGCTTTCCCTCGAGGTTACAGTGATCACCATCAAATTTGATCAGAAAGAGGCTAAGAAGTGCTACGAGAATAGCCTCAAGACGAAGAGAAGAGTTTTCGTTGTTACCACTCAGCCTCCAAGGGAAGAATGGGTCACCCGCACAGGGATTACCCGGGAGAGACGACCCGAACCAGCCGAAGACATGTTAGAGATGGAGATCAGCGGGAAATAGTTCGAGCTTGGCAAATCCCTAGGCCAAGAGACACAGAATTAGATCGCCGAAGTCATAGCTCGACACCTTGATGCTTTTGCATGGTCTGCCTTAGACATGTCTGACATAGATCCTGACTTCCTGTGTCATTGTCTCACCATGAACCCCCAGGTCCGACCTGTTCGCCAGAGAAGACGAAAAGTCAATGACGAAAGGCGTCATGTCGTCAGAGAAGAGACAAAGAAGCTGCTCAGGGTTGGCCACATCAGGGAGATTCAGTACCCTGAGTGGCTGGTGAACGTGGTACTGGTAAAGAAGGCTAGTGGGAAATGGAGGATGTGCGTCGACTTCATAGACCTCAACAAGGTCTGTCCGAAGGATTTCTACCCGTTGCCCAGTATTGAAGCTCTGGAGGACAGTGCGTCCGGTTGCAGATTACTCAACTTCCTGGATGCCTTTTTTGGTTACAACCAGATCAGGATGCACCCCAGGGACGAGTGCAAGACAATGTTCATGACAGAGCTGTCTTGTTATTGTTATAAGGTCATGCTCTTTGGGCTTAAGAATGCAGGGGCAGCTTACCAAAGGCTGATGGACAGAGTGTTAGCGCACATGATAGGGCGGAATGTCCAAGCGTATGTGGGTGACATGGTGATGGAGATCAAGTAGAAGAAGAGAGAGAGGCTCAAGTTCAAGATTCTCAAAGACAAATTAGCTCATCATCCTTCCTACCTCAAAGGATTACAAGGAGCAAAGCTAAAGTTTTGGATAATAGGGTTCAAATGTTTTCCCTTTTTGTAATTACCCTTGTATAAAATTGTAAAACATATAGGAGTAGTGTTTAGGAAGGTGCTAAAGAGGGAAACCAAAAAGACACCTCCATTTGTATAGCACCTTAGGCGCTAGTTTAGGAAAATGATAGAAGAAATTACTCTTTCTATTCATTTATGGCTTAGGCACTAGTTTAGAAGGGACTAGAAAGTAACCTTTGAAGATCCTTCTCTTTTGTACATTTGTGACCGACCCTCTCTATTATAAAAAGGGTGTTTGGGTCTTTGAAATAAGAAGTTTGAAATTGAGTTTTTAGAAAGGAATCTCTACCGAATTGGTGAGTGAGTGTGAGAGGCTTGTGTCTTCTCCTCTTCTAGTCTTATCTTGGGAGATTTCTTGGACTCTCAAGTGGCGGCAACACTTATCTTGAAGCCAACCATGCTTCAAGTGGCGTGCACAATTCCAAGAGTTACAACCACATAAGTTCCTTTTTCCTTTTCATCTTCTTCTTCCATACCCATTCCAAATCAAACTCTAAAACATGTCTTTGTTGTTTCAATCGGTAGAACTTGTTTAGTTTGTGTTTATGTTCGGTAGTTTGTATTGGTTTGTTGTTCTTGTGGTTCTAATTGTGTTTGTTGAAGTTTTAATCGGTGCATTTGTTTTCTTTCCTTGTTCTTGAATGGGTAAAGAATCTTGATCCAATTCTAAAGGTGCCTATTCATGTCCCAACTCATATTGAATTCATAACATGTTCATATCATGTTCTTGGTTCACATCACATGGTGGTCACCTCCCAGCAGAAGGAGCAACATGTAACAGACCTAGAAGAGCTATTCACCACAATAGCTAAGTACAGGTTAAAGTTGAACCCAGAGAAGTGCGTGTTCGGGGTAAAAGCAGGCAAGTTCTTGGGTTTCCTACTCACTAAACGTGGGAAAGAGGTGAATCCTGAGAAGTGCGCTCATCATAGCAATGAGGAGCCCGATCTTAGTGAAGGAGGTGCAGCAGTTGACAGGGTGCATGACCGCTCTGTCCAGATTTGTATCGGCAGGAGGAGATAAGGGGCATCTCTATTTCCAATGCCTGAAGAGGAACAATAGGTTCGTATGGACCAGGGAGTGCGAAGAGGCGTTCCTAAAACTTGAAGGAGTATCTGGCCAGTACACTAGTGTTGTACAAGCCACAACTGGGTACTCCACTTCATTTGTACTTTGCAGTAACAGAAAGGGCAATGAATTCGGTTCTGGTGCAAGACTAGGACCAGATACAGAAGTCAATCTACTTCATTAGTAAAGTATTGGAGGGGCATGAGGTAAGATACCAGGCCATAGAGAAAGTGATGGAAGAGGCCCAAGCACAAGCCCACATGCAAGCCCACCAAAGGGTAGATTTGGGCCAACCATAGAGTTATGGCCAAAAGGATCCAAGAAGACGTTCTTTTACATGTTCAAATGCCATAAACTCTAGTGTAGAGTAGACTTTAATTTCTTGTCAAAATTAGCATAGGAACTTTATTTGTAATTTTCTTAGAATTAATTTTGGCACCTAAAACACCAACCTAGGTAAACTTAGAGTTTCTAAAAAAACCTCTAAATTTACCAAGGCCGGTCTAGAAAGCCCATGGAGGGGGTGAGCATAAAAACTAGACACACCCCTCCCCATGTGCTCATTTGTGCACCCATGTGCCATGTGCACCCATGTGCTTCACATTTACATTTCATTTGGCTAGCATTAGGGTTGCATTATGGTCCTCCTTAGCCTATAAAAGGAGGAGCCTACACCTTGTATTTTCAAGTTTATTGTGAGTAAAGTTATGCTGCCCATTTGTGCTCAACTTTGCTTCTCCCTAGAATCCTAGGCTCTAAACTTCAATTCCTTCATCTTTTCCCTTGGGCTGGCCGAACCACCCAATACCCACACTTATCATGCACCTACAAGATCAACACCACTCTTAGGAGGATCTTGCTCACTCTCATACATTGCTTCCGCCCCATACTCTACATTGATTCAAGAAGAACTTCATGAAAATGCCATCATTTGGTATCATGAGCTTTGGTTCTTCAAGATGAGTAGCTCCTTGTCTTTTCAATTTTAGTTCTTCTTTATTTCATATTGTCATTTACTTTCCTTACTTGTCTTGCTGTTTTTTACATTTTAATTTGTTCTTGGTGTGCTTTGTGGAAGATCCAACCGAAGCACTCTTGTTCAATTGATCTTGAACAATTTCTTGTGCAATTTGTGATAGGATTCCATACACCTTTGTGTTGCTATTTTCTTTTAGGCTTTTGAGTCTTTATTGCTTTCCTTATTTGGTTCATATTATGCTTTGAGTCTTTAATTTTCTGAATCTATACATGTTTTGTCAAGTCATGTTCATCCATATTGTCAACAATTCATAGTAGTCCTTTTATTTGGCTTAATTGTTTCTTGATTTTGGGTCTCTTTATTTGCTTAAATCTGCTGTTCTTTGATCTTTTGGTGCCTTTTTAATTTTATTTTGAGTTCCATTTGTGTTTAGATCATACACAAATTCTATTTCACAAATTGCCATTGTGTCTAAACTTTGGTATCTTGCTGTTTTTGTTTCCAGTTTTCAGATTCCCCTGTTTTCACCTTCTCTGTTTTGGCTGTTTTAACCCAGAAAAAATATTTCCACTCATAGGAAAATTTTGATTCTCTGGAATATGCAAGTTTAAAGTGTTATAGACAGGACAAAAAAAGAATTAGGTCAAAAGAAGCAACAGAAAAAAAATGATAAATCTTTTAAAATCAGAGTGCAAATCTGAGGCGCTCCAGCTGGCCTAACCGAACACCAAAATTGCAAAATTTATTAAAAAAAATGGTGCATGAGTTTTGAGTGATTCCAAAGCCAGATTTTAGATAAGATCCTGAATATCTTGCATATCAAATTTCAGAGTCAAATTTTAAATATACAGCTCAGCATAAATCGGGGAACAAACACGTTTTCTGGCCCACAACATTTTCCAGTGGTGCTGTTTTTTTTTATTTGGTCATCTAATCTAGTGCTTTTCTTTAGGAATTCTTTTGTGTGCCAACCTTTATTTGAGTACCTTTATTTGTTTGCTTTAATTTCTTGAATCTCTTTCTAGTTGTCATAATCTAAATCCTTTTGGTGGTACTGTTTTATTCAATTAAATTTGTTTCTTGCTTTTGTTCTTTGACCTCTAATTTGGGTGTTGGAATTTAATTCTTCTTTGGTGCTTATGTGAATGGGAACTTGATTTGGTTAAGGTTTAGCCCTTTGCTATGTGCTGGAAATTGGAGAATTAAAGACCATCATTCTAAGGAGAAGACAAGGCCAAAGCCGAAACAAGCATTCTTGAAAACACTACAAACACTTGGAAAATCAACAAGCAAAGACAACAAGGAAGTGCACTAACCAAAAAGAGGATCAACAAAGGGAGTTCTCTTATTTCCTTTGCAACTTGGTTTATTGTTAATTACCTTGTTAATTACGTTTAGACGGTGAGTGTGTCTTCAAGGGCACAAAGTGTCCAAGAAGCCTCACCTAGGGCCGAATAGTATAGCATTCTTGATTAGTAATTGTTACTTGTTTGTAATTGCTTCTCTTTTGTTTTCATAGCTACGCTTTGCATGGTTAGTTTTGTTTAAATTTGTGTTAAACCGACTAGCTTTGTTGATTAGTAGCTTGCATTGTTTTTTTCATTGAAAATTTGATTTCTCAACTTAATTGTGTTCTAAGTGGTTTACTAAGAAAAAGTTGTGTGAAGACATTGAGGGATAGTTTTTGGCTAAGGCAAAGGCTTGGTATTTAAGTAGTCCTTTGTGACTCACCTCCCTTACCTGGAAAACTACCTTCTTTGACTTTCCTAAGTTTTCTCAAGGTAAAATACTTGTATACACAAAGCTTTAGCCATGTCTTCTTCTTCTCATTCTACAAAGTCTATTGGAAGTGAATTAAAATCTTTAAAAACTCTTTTGAAAGAAGTTTCACAAACTGTGCAATCAATTGCATATAGACAATTGGAGAGTGAGACTAAACTTAATGTTTTGACTAAAGCAAAGGATGAGAAGTCTCACATTCTAAAAAAATTACCTTCTCATGCATATATCTATAAAGATCATGATCCTTTTGGGGAGGGAAGCATTAGAGTAAATGATTATTATCAAGCACCCCCTAGAAGACATAGAGGAGATAGAAAAGAACAAGAAAACCCAAGAGAGGTTAGGGTAGAACAACCCCATTTCCATGGAAAAGAAAATATAGAAGCTTGCCTAGATTGGGAAATGAGGGTAGAAAAATTGTTTGCTTCCCATAAAGAAAGAAAGGAAAGAAAAATACAAAAGAAGAGAGGGGAAGTCGAAAGGGAAGCTAAAGAAAAAGAAGAAAAAGAAAAGCATGAGAAGACCCTTGAAGAACAAAAGGCGTGGGAGAAGAGTGTTCCTTCCCACAAGGTCATTCAACAAGAACAAAGATTTAAAAATACCTTTGAAAATATGTGTCTTGCTGAACAACCTCAAAACCTTACCTTTTGTAAAGGAACACTTGCAAGCCTAAGTGAAAAAGAAGAGTCTTTAAAAGAAGCTTGCATAGATAAAAATGAAATAGATTATTTCTCATATGTGCTAGGATATCACCAAGTGAATGTCAAGTTTTTTATAAGCATCTACAAAAACAAATTTTTATGTGAAGTAGGGCCTAAAGAAACTTGTCATGTCTTATTGAGACAACCATTGCAAAGTGTACAAATCCTTATAAACAATGGTTGTCACAACGAGACTATCCTTACACATAAGAGAAAGAGTCTTCATGAAGGAGAACTCATGGGACAAATTAGAGTTGATAAAACTCTAGAGCTTTTAAAAGGAAAACTTTTGTCCCCCATGAGAAAAGAAGTTCAAAGACATTACCTTAGGTACAATTCTTGTTTTCAAACTACGCCCAAGGCAATGTCTCATAAACTCTATACTCCTTCACCTTTTGCAAATGATCCTTGGGAAGATATAAATTTCATATTAAAACTCCCTAGGACAACAAAAGGTTGTGATTCAATCTTCATGGTTATGGATAAACTCTTCTCTAGAGAAGTGATACATCTTCATGGTTTATCTTCAAGCATAGTGTTGAATAGAGTTCCAAATTTCGCAAACCATGATTTGAGGATTTCCTTTGGAAAACTTCCAACTAAATTGCACACTTTAAATTCTTATCATCCTCAAACGCATGGTCAAAATATATTTGAAAATCTAGCTCTTTCTACTATGCCTAGAATAATCATGAAGTGCACACACAACTCTAGAGGTGAGCAAACATACCATAAAGTAGTTCACAAAACTACTTATATTTCTACTTTTAAAGTTATGTGTGGGTTCAATCATCTTTCTCCTTTTAAGTTGTTACCATCTTCTATAGGATTTATGCCTAAAGAGAAAGTAACCACAAATGAACATTTTAAAATACATAAGATGATTAGAGACCACACACAACCATTAAAAGAGAAACTTTGTCCAAGGTTGCCAAAACCAAAAGAAAAACAAAAATGGCAACCTAGTAAAATTAATTTGCAAACTAACACCTATGCCTTATTTGATTATTTCTATAGGTGGACGTTTGATCCAGGAGGACAAGCTTTGGCGAAGCAAAAGGTTGCTATCCGAGATCAAGTCTGTAGATATGAGGATAGATCTTCTCAAGAAGGAGGAGATGATGGACACCATCCAGCCACATCCATTCCCCTAGCCATGAAGAAGAAGAAGCAATGGATTTGAGGACAAATCCTTTTCAAGAGGGAGGTGATGGCATTTCATGTGTTCTTCTTGAATCAAAGTAGTAAAAATGGATGCGGAAGCAATGGGTGAGTGAAACAAAGCCCTCCTAAGAGTTATGATGGCTTTGAAGGTGCATGATGAGTATGAATTAGAGAGGTTCGGCCAGCTCTATGAAGAAAGATGAAGGGAGTGAAGTTTATAGCCTAGATTTCTAGGAGAAGTATAGCTAGTGCACAAAATGGGCAGCATAACAATACTCAAATAAACTTGTGAAATACAAAGAGATAGCCTTCCTATTTATAGGCTATTTGGGCTTAAATGTTAAGCTACATTTCTAAGGAAAAGAAAACCAAAATTAAATCTAAATTCTAAGCCATGTGCCATGCAATGACCGGCCACACAACCCTAGGTTCTAGAAGGTTTCCTTCACAAAGTTCTTTCTACACTACCTATCTTACTAAGTACCCCTAATGGGCCTTTTATGCAACAAAGCCTTTTCTCTCCCAAACCGTAGCTTTGGCCCTTGTGTGTGTGAAGCTAGACGGTCTAGGACTCTTCATAGATGCTCCTCATGTAGCCTTGGCCTAGACGCTCCTCATCATGGCTAGACGCTCCCTTTGTGAGTCTAGACGCTCCTTGTGAGGCTAGACGCTCCTTTTGGAAGGCTAGACGCTTCTTTGTGAAGGCTAGACGGTCTTGGTCTTGGAAGCTTGGCTTTCATAGTGTGGTGAGCTTGGGCCTTCCTCCATCATCCCCTCCTTCTTGAAAAAGGATTTGTCCTCAAATCCAAGGCTTTGCTTAGGGGGTGGTTGTGGCTGGATGGTGTCCATCATCTCCTCCGGCTTGAGAAGATCTATCCTCAGATTTGCATTCTTGATCTCGGATAGCAGCCTCTTGCTTCATCAAGGTGTGTCCTCCCGGATCAAATGTCAATCTATGTGACCCTTGAAACAAAGCAAAGGAGTTAGGGTGATTTTTTGAAAAACAAATAAATGTGGGAAGTTGCCATTTTTGTTTTTCTTTTGTTGTGGCCAACTTCTCACAATACCTCCCTTTTGAGGGTTGTAGGTGCCCTCTAATCCTCTTATGTTTTCTAAAATTTTCAAAAGGAGTTACTTTTCCCTTAGGCATAATCTTTTTAAGATAGAGTAACAACTTTATAAAGGCAAGAGGACATAGAACACATACAACTTCGAATGGAGAAATATGAGTAATTTTGTGGATTACTCCTTTGTATGCATGCTTATAAGGGAAAGGATTCTTATCCCAAGATTTGTGAGTATCTCTCATGATTTCGTGAAACATAGAAGAAAGAGCTATGTTTTCAAATTTTGGAGCTCTATCTATTAGGTTGGAAAATAAATCATGGAGGCTTGTCACATTTCTTAGGAAGAGGTTATCCACATCCTTAAAGAAAGAAAAACCCTTTGTTGTCCTAGGAAGCGCTAAAATGGAATGTGTGTCTTCCCAAAGATCTTTTACAAAAGGTGAAGGAGGATAGAGTTCGTGGGACGTTGCTTTAGGTGTAGTTTGAAAACAAGGGTTGTACCTAAAGTAATGTCTTTGAACTTTGTTGCTCATGGGTGACAAAAGTTTTCCTCTTAAAAGCTCTAGATTTTGGTCAACTCTCTTTTGCCCCATGAGTTCTCCTTCTTGATCTATGCAAGCTTCTTTTAAAGACTTTTCTTTTGTGCTCATGCTTGCAGGTGTTCCTTTACAAAAAGGAAGGCTAGGTTGTTCAACAAGAAGCATGTTTGTAATGGTATTTTCAAGGTGCTTGTCTTGTTGGATGACCTTGTGGGAAGGAACACTATTCTCCCACGCCTTTTATTTCCCAAAATTTTTTTCTTTTTCTATTTTTTCTTCATCCCTTTTGTGTTTCATTTGCATTTGGTCTTTTACCACTTGGGAATGTGGTAAAGGGCTAAGTACAAACCTTTTATGCTTGTGGATGAAAGAAATCTCGTTAGTTAGACCATTATGCGTGGTTTTCTTATCAAATTGCCATGGTCTACCTAATAAGATATGGCAAGCTTCCATAGGTACTACATCACATAAAACATTGTCTTTGTAGTTGCCTATAGAAAACTCGATCTCCACTTGTTTGTCTACACGTAGTTCTCCATCCTCATTGATCCATTGTAAATTGTAAGGTTTTGGATGAGGAACTACTTGTAGTTTTAATTTTTCAATCAATCTAGTGCTACAACAATTGCAACATGACCCACCATCCACAATAAGAGAGCATATATTTTCTAAAACATTGCATCTAGTATGAAAAATGTTCTCTCGTTGTGTTTCAATGGATGCACTAGGTTGATTGTGGAGGATTCTTTGAATCATCAATAAGTCCCCCTCCAAAGGATTTATCCTTTCTCCTTCCCCTTTTTCTTGGGTACTAGGTTCATCTTCACCACTTGTGTATTCATTTTCCCCTTTTAAAAACAAAACTCTTTGGTTTGGACATTGTGCTTGCACATGCCCTCTTCCAAAACATTTAAAACATTTGGTGTCCCTAGTACGGATGTATAGGGTGGAGGCATCTTTCACCAAGGGTTTGGTAGGCTCTTTGGATTCGTCTCTAGGTGTACTACCCTCCCTTTTAAAGTCTTTCTTTGGATAAGAGTTGGAGTAAGAACCCACCATTTGACTTGAAGTTTTGCGCAAATTTTGTTGTTCAACTTTAATGCAAAGTTGAACCAAATCATTCAAGTCTTGATAGGGTAATAGTTCTACTCTATCTCTTATCTCAAGGTTGAGCCCACTTAGAAACCTAGATATGGTGGTGGTTTCTTCCTCTCTAATGGATGCTCTCATCATGTAGAGCTCCATTTTCTGCCTATACTCTTCCACACTTAAGTTCTTTTGTTGGAGTCTTTGGAGCTTGTCCATCAACTCCCTATGGTAGTAGGAAGGTATGTGGCGACGTCTTAGGGCTCCCCTAAGGTCATTCCAATATTCTATGGAAGGCTCCCTATGAAGACGTCGGTCTCTTTCTAAAGAGGTCCACCAATACATGGCATTGCTTTGGAAACTAAGGGTTGCTAAGGGTACCTTCCTCTCTTCACTCACCCTATGGCAAGCAAAGAGTTGCTCTACTTTCATCTCCCAATCTAGGTAGGCCTCTACGTCTTCCTTACCATAGAAATGAGGTAGGTCTACCCTTACTTCCTTTGGGCTCTCTTGCTCCCTTTGTCTAGTTCTTCTAGGGGGTGGTTGATAGTAATCATTAATTCTAAGGCTTCCCTCCCCTAGAGTTGCAATACTTTGTGATGCATGAGTATTTGTTTTTTTTTATTTTTTAGATTTTTGGGATTTCTCTTCTTGAGCTCTAGCCAACTCATTAATTTTGTTTTCATTCTCCAATTGTCTAAAGGAAATTAATTGTACCGCTTGGGATACCTCTTTTAAAAGGGTTTTCAAAGATTTTACTTCACTTTCCATAGACTTTGGAGAATGAGGAGAAGAAGACATGGCTAGAACTTTGTGTAGTTAGATGTTTTACTTTGAGAAAGTTTAGGAAAGCTAGAGAAGGTAGTTTTCCAGGTAAGGGAGGTGAGTCACAATGGACTACTTAAGTACCAAGCCTTTTCCTTGCCAAAAACTTTCCTCCAATGACTTCACACAAAATTTTCTCTTAGTAAAACACTTAAAACACAAGAAGTTGAGAAATCAAAAAGCAAGAAAACTATGTAAGCTAGATATGCAGCAAAACTAGTCGGTATAGCACAAAGTTAAACAAAGCTAAACATGCAAAACGTTTCTACCGAAACAAAGAAATACAAGTTCAAACAAGCAACAAATTACTAAGCAAAATAACTATGCTATTCGGCCCTAGGTGAGGCTTCTTGGACACTTTGAGCCCTTGAAGACACACTCACCGTCTAAAACGTAATTAAAAGAGGTAATTAACAATTAACCAAGTTGTAAAGGAGATAAGAAAACCCCCTTTGTTGTTCCTCTTTTTGGTTAGTGCACTTTCTTTGTTGTCTTGATTGTTGATCTTCTAGGTGTTTGTAGTGTTTGTTTCAAGAAGCTTGTTTCGGCCTTAGCTTGACTCCTCCTTAGAAAGTTGGCTTTAATTCTCCAATTTCCAGCACCTATTCACAAGGGCTTAACCTTAAACCAAGTCAATTTCCATGCACATAAGCACCAATAGAGAATTAAATTCCAGCACCCAAAAATGAGAGGTCAAGAAACAAAAGCAAGAAACAAATTTAATTGAAAGAAAACAGTACCACCAAAAGGATTTATAATATGACAACTTAGAAAGAAATTCAAGGAATTAAAGCAAACAATTAAAGGTACTCAATAAAAGTTGGCACACAAAAGGAATTCCTAAAGAAAAGCACTAGATTAGATGACCAAATAAAAAAAACAGCACCACTGGAAAATGTTGTGGGCCAGAAAACAGTTTTGTTCCCCGATTTATGCTGAGCTGTAATTGTAAAATTTGTTTCTGAAATTTGGATACAAGAAAATTCAGGATCTTAGCTAAATTTTGGCTTTGGAATCACCTAAAACGCATGCACCATTTTTTTTTAATATTTGGTGTGCAGTTAGGCCAGCTGTAACGCTCAAGATTCGCACTCTGATTTTGTGAGATTTATCATTTTTTTTCTGTTGCTCCTTTTGACCTCATTCTTTTTTTGTCTTTTCTATAACACCTTAAACTTGCATTTTCCAGAAATTCAGAATTTTCCTATGGGTGGAAAAAATTTTGTAAACAAAACAGCCCAGAACAGAGAGGTGTTACAGGGGAACTCTGGAAAACTGGAAGAAAACAGCAAGATAACCAAATTAACACAATGGAAAATGTGAGAAAGGAAATTGTGTATGAACTAAGACACAATTATGAACTCAAACTAAAAATAAAAAGCATCAAAGGATCAAAATAACAGCAGATTATAGCAATATAAAGAGACCCAAAATCAAGAAACAATTAAGCCAAATAAAAGGACTACTATGAATTGTTGACAATATGGATGAACATGACTTGACAAAACATGTATAGATTCAGAAAATTAAAGACTCAAAGCATAATATGAAGCAAAATAATGAAAGCAATAAAGACTCAAAGCCTAAAACAAAAATAGCAACACAAAGGTGTATGGAATCCTATCACAAATTGCACAAGAACTTGTTCAAGATCAAATGAACAAGAGTGCTTGGATTGGATCTTCCACAAAGCACACCAAGAACAAATTAAAATATAAAAACAGCAAGACAAGTAAGGAATTGAAATGACAAAGATGAAAATAAAGAAGAACTGAAATTAAAAAGACAAGCTACTCATCTTGAAGAACCAATAGCTCATGATACCAAATGATGGCATTTCATGTGTTCTTCTTGAATCAAAGTAGTAAAAATGGATGCGGAAGCAATGGGTGAGTGAAACAAAGCCCTCCTAGGAGTTATGATGGCTTTGAAGGTGCATGATGAGTATGAATTAGAGAGGTTCGGCCAGCTCTATGAAGAAAGGTGAAGGGAGTGAAGTTTATAGCCTAGATTTCTAGGAGAAGTATAGCTAGTGCACAAAATGGGCAGCATAACAATACTCAAATAAACTTGTGAAATACAAAGAGATAGCCTTCCTATTTATAGGCTATTTGGGCTTAAATGTTAAGCTACATTTCTAAGGAAAAGAAAACCAAAATTAAATCTAAATTCTAAGCCATGTGCCATGCAATGACCGGCCACACAACCCTAGGTTCTAGAAGGTTTCCTTCACAAAGTTCTTTCTACACTACCTATCTTACTAAGTACCCCTAATGGGCCTTTTATGCAACAAAGCCTTTTCTCTCCCAAACCGTAGCTTTGGCCCTTGTGTGTGTGAAGCTAGACGGTCTAGGACTCTTCATAGATGCTCCTCATGTAGCCTTGGCCTAGACGCTCCTCATCATGGCTAGACGCTCCCTTTGTGAGGCTAGACGCTCCTTGTGAGGCTAGACGCTCCTTTTGGAAGGCTAGACGCTTCTTTGTGAAGGCTAGACGGTCTTGGTCTTGGAAGCTTGGCTTTCATAGTGTGGTGAGCTTGGGCCTTCCTCCATCAGGAGGGGATGATGGAAGAGGCCCAAGCACAAGCCCACATGCAAGCCCACCAAAGGGTAGATTTGGGCCAACCATAGAGTTATGGCCAAGAGGATCCAAGAAGACGTTCTTTTACATGTTCAAATGCCATAAACTCTAGTGTAGAGTAGACTTTAATTTCTTGTCAAAATTAGCATAGGAACTTTATTTGTAATTTTCTTAGAATTAATTTTGGCACCTAAAACACCAACCTAGGTAAACTTAGAGTTTCTAAAAAAACCTCTAAATTTACCAAGACCGGTCTAGAAAGCCCATGGAGGGGGTGAGCATAAAAACTAGACACACCCCTCCCCATGTGCTCATTTGTGCACCCATGTGCCATGTGCACCCATGTGCTTCACATTTACATTTCATTTGGCTAGCATTAGGGTTGCATTATGGTCCTCCTTATCCTATAAAAGGAGGAGCCTACACCTTGTATTTTCAAGTTTATTGTGAGTAAAGTTATGCTGCCCATTTGTGCTCAACTTTGCTTCTCCCTAGAATCCTAGGCTCTAAACTTCAATTCCTTCATCTTTTCCCTTGGGCTGGCCGAACCACCCAATACCCACACTTATCATGCACCTACAAGATCAACACCACTCTTAGGAGGATCTTGCTCACTCTCATTCATTGCTTCCGCCCCATACTCTACATTGATTCAAGAAGAACTTCATGAAAATGCCATCAGAAAGCAGCCCTGGCGATGGTGTTCTCAGCGCGAAGACTTCGCCACTACTTCCAGAGCTTCACTGTAATAGTGATGACATACCTTCCAATTTGCAAGGCTTACAGAAACCAGATGTGGCGGGAAGGATGGTGCGATGAACAGTAGAGCTATCGGAGTTTGACGTACAATATGAGCCTAGAGGCCCTATTAAAGGTCAAGTTTATACTGACTTCGTGGTAGAGCTCTCCTCGGTGGCCACACACCAAGAAGGAGCAGGTTTCATATGGGTACTCTCTGTAGACGGTTCCTCCAACGAATAGGGTAGTGGGGCTGGTGTCATCTTGCAATGGCCAAATGGGCTACTGATTGAGCAGGCCCTACAATTCGCTTTCAAGGCCAGTAAAAACCAAACAGAGTATGAGGTCCTGATCGCTAGAATGCTGCTAGCTAAGGAGATGGATGCGAGAGGTTTGCTGGCAAAGAGTGACTCCTTGTTAGTCACAGGTCAAGTCACAGGAGAATACCAGGCTAAAGACCCTCAGATGGCCTCATATCTGGAGTTTGTCCAGGTTTTGAGCGAGACGTTTGAGGTGTTCGAGCTAGTCCACGTACCCAGATAACAAAATACCCGAGTTGACTTGCTAACAAAGCTCGTCAGTTCGGGCAAGAGGAGCAGACAGAGGACCGTCATTTAAGAAACCCTGATGACACCTCGAACTGCCACAGATAATACGGCAGAAGTCCAGTAGATCGACACTTTGGAAGGGGTGAAGAGGAGTCATCGGTCGTTGACTCAGGAGATGTTAAAAACACCCAGAATAAGCGTGTATCCAGTTGCTGGGGAAAGGTCGTTGCAGGTTTGCCTAGTTGAAGCAGGAGAAACTTGGATGACACCCTACCAACGCTACTTGGCTGATGTGGTACTCCCTCTAAAGCCTATGGAGGCTAGGAAAATCAAGAAAAATTCGAGCAAGTACACCTTGATCGATGGAAAGTTGTTCAGGCATGGGTTCACCTACCCTATCCTGGTGTGTGTAAGTGGTGAGCAATGCACGCACATTATGGCAGAACTTCATGAAGGGATATGTGGAAGCCACATTGATAGCCGATCTCTCTCATCAAAGGTCATTCGTGCAGGATATTATTGGCCAACCATGACGGGAGACTGCACGGGGTATGCACAGCGGTGCAAGCAGTGCCAGCAACACGCTGACTTGCACAAGGTGCCTCCAGAAGAGCTTAAATCGATTTATAGCCCATGGCCGTTCCATACTTGGGGGATCAACATTCTAGGGTCTTTCCCTTTAGCAGTGCGGCAGATGAAGTACCTCGTGGTT
This sequence comes from Phaseolus vulgaris, assembly GCF_000499845.2. NCBI lineage: Eukaryota > Viridiplantae > Streptophyta > Magnoliopsida > Fabales > Fabaceae > Phaseolus > Phaseolus vulgaris. The sequence continues at coordinate 2,082,941 of NC_023751.2, read as the reverse complement.
TCCATAGAATACTTCACAAAGTGGATAGAGGCTGAGCCAATAGCACAGATCATAGCCCATAAGATCCAACACTTTGTGTGGAAAAACATAATGTGCCGCTTTGGAATCCCAAAACGGTTGGTGTCTGACAATGGTACCTAGTTTGTGAGCCAACAGTTGTGCAAACTATGTACGGAGCTGAGAATAAAGCAAGTGTTCGCATCGGTCGAACACCCCTAAACGAATGGGCAGGTCGAGTCTGCCAACCGAGTTCTGCTCAGAGGTTTGAAGCGAAGGCTAGACAAAGCCAAAGGGGCTTGGGTAGAAGAAGTTCCTAGAATCGTGCTGGCTTACCAACTACTCCCCTGTCCACTACCAAAGAAACACCCTTTAGCTTGGTGGATGGTTCAGACGCAATGATTTCTGTAGAGATCCAGGAGAACTCGCTGCGTTTCTAGAACTTCATGGTCGAATAGTCCAATGAAGAAAGAAATGTGAATTTGGATCTACTGGATGAAGTGAGGGAGGAAGCAAGAATCAAGACTGAAGCCTTGAAGAGAAGGGAGGAGTACAAGTACAGCTCCAAGCTGAGACCTCGACAATTTTAGGTCGCCGACCGGTGATGCGGAAGGCCCACCCATACCAGCTAGAGAACAAGTTGTCCCCCAAGTGGACTGGTCCTTTCAAAGTGACAAAGGCCCTTGGGAATTGAGCATATAGGCTCGAGACATTAGAAGGTGGAGCGATCCCTCACACATGGAACGCAGCTAACCTTAAATTTTATTCAGTTAAATTATTGCATTGTACATAGTTTCCAGGGAACACTCTTTTTCCCTTATAAGGGTTTTTTAACGAGGTCACCCAATAAAATTTCAGTTATTCAGTTAAAAATATTTTGCACAGTGCAGTAAAGCGAACCTGTCCCTTGACTTCCTACAATAAGGATGAGGTCAGTTTAAAAACCTGTCCCTTGACTTCATACAACAAGGATAAGGTCAGTTATTAAAATTATCCCTTGACTTCATGCAACAATGATGAGGTCAGTTATTAAGACCCTCCTTTGACTTCGTACAGCAAGGGTGAGGTTAGTTACGAACCGTTCACTTGGGTTAGAGATCTCAAGGTTGGGATAGGATGGTTCGCAGAGAACGCCTCCCTCTTGAGTAATAATTCCAAGGTTGAACATTATGGTTCAACAGTTAAATCTTCTCTTGCCCTCATAAATCAAGGTCGAGGTCAGAAAGCCAACCTCTTCCTTGATTGTAAGTCAAGGTAGAGGACAACCTGGTTCACCAGTATCACTAGTAAGACATCTCCTTTGTCCTTATGGTTGCCAAGTCTTTCTTGTTGAGCCTGAGCATGCTATCTACATTAAAAACAAGAGAGAATTTAGTAACACGCACATGTAAGATATCACTAGCAGGAGTAAAGGGAAGGAGGATACCAATATATGCCTTAAGTCTCGTAGGGCAGTACTCATGCTTTATCAAGGTGACGGTGTCAAAAACCACCTTGAGATTGGAAAGGAAGATGCACACCTCTTGTTCCCGTTGGGGCATGTCTTCTAGGCGCCTGGGATTTTGGAATCTAGGTTCCTCAGTCCAGTGTAAGGGGAACCCATCCAGAAGGGTTGGGTCGTTGCAACAGATTTTAAAGAATTTTCCTTTGAAGCTTTTGTAAGATTGCTGGAAGAGGGACAACAAAACTCTTCCAGCAACCCCGTTGAAGCTTACCCATAACTGGCGACCTAGGTGTTTGGCTTCGAAGAAATACAAGAATACTTCCACTGATGGCAGATGACCAAAGTGGTGGCATAGGATGGAAAATCCCCGAACAAACACCCAACTATTTATCAAATAATTTTTACCATTTACATCATCAAGTTTGCATAAGCATTTCATCTTTTTTCACTCAAATTCTATTTGAATCTTATTAAATTTTTTAAAGATTTTAATTGGAAGAACCTGCCATTATGATCCAACAGAGACAAGTTTCATTTTTAATGTATATTCTACATGAACAAAAGCAAATTGGAAAGAGAGCATGGAAAAGATTAAGAAATATCTCAGGAGGGTGTGAAAGAAACGAGTACCTTCACTCAGCCAAAACTCAATAGACACAATGACGAATGTTTAGTAAAAAATTCATACCAAAATACCCAAGGAGTAAGACGTAGTAAGTCCCAGACTGAGAGTGAACAAAACTGGTTTTTCGAAAACAAAAGGTCCTGACTTTTCTTCCTCGTATCTTCTTTTTGTGATTTGTTTATGGACGTGCCTCCCTACTTGGGTGCATACAACATATGAAAGCACTTGTGTGAAATTTTTTCAACGCAATACAGACTTAGAATAAAATTGCAGAAAGTAGGGCCAAATTTCACAAGTTTTCGTAGAGGATAGCCTTGGTTTGCACAAAATTACTGAAAAATTCTCCCAAAATAGTTTTTTCTTGAAATTCCACGTAAGAATCTTGACTGTATTTGGGAGAAAACACGACAAATTTTAGGTCAAATGGATGAGTATTCGCCTAGGAAAAAAATCAAACAGTTTCACACACAAACGAACCTTCCTTTGATCCCTGACAGTGAGGGATAAAATATTTATTTCAAATCTTGTGGGACGAATTTGAGGCTCATATCTCAACCGAAACTCAATAAACACAATGACGAATGTGAAACAAATTTTATAACTTGTTCTGGAAAGCTTGTTATAAAAATTTTGTTCCAAAGAACTCGTTCAAGAATGTATTTCATGTGTTAACGTGTTTCAAAAATTCTGTTTTAGAAATCATGTTCTAGAATTTCCAGAAAGTTTGTTCCAAAATATTTCTGAAACACAATTCGGAAATAACTTCTACGAAGGGTAAAACAGTATTTTAAAAATTAGGAAAGTACAATAAGAAATTATAGAGGTGTAGAAAGAAAAAGTTATTTTAATTAATTGATTAGATTCCTTTTTTAAAATCTACAATGTTTTAAAAGCAATGATGAACTTTTAAATAAGATAATAGATTGAAACATATAAAATCAATATGAAGCATATATATTTTACCTTTTAAAATTATTTTGGAACCTTGGTTATCTCATTAGTAGGTGATATGATCTAGAATGAATTGAAAGAATATTCGAATCAAAATAATTCAGAAGTGAGAAAGTAATATGATATTGGTGAAGAACCTTAAATAAGTAAATAAGAAGGGAAGAAGAAACATCAATATATCAATCATGGAAAAGTATATACACCATTATGCATGATTCAAAATAAGACTTTGCACAATTTATTTTTCCGCATATATTCATACAAGCTCACCTTGTACAATTTGCACAATTTAGGTTGACTTGTCCCATTTTGGCCAGTTGTATATTCGACCTGTAAAATGTTGATCGAGTCGGCCCGTCTTACATAAAAATTGTGGGTTATTTCATCGGCATGCCCCACATAATGATTACCTCATGAATCTCTAGACAAGTCCACATAAACAAAATCTTAAAAATATTACATATAAATGTTGCAACTATAATTTTATTTTAATGTTTCACATATTTGTTATATCCCATAAGTTTATCATTGACAATATAATTCAAATAGGCTAAAAAAATAATGATTAACATCTACATTAAATAAATATATCAAAGTTGCATCTTTCATGAACAAGGAAACATAAAAAAAAAGTATAGTAATTAATTATCATCTCATTTTGACTTCAAATGCATCATTATTATTGTTCAAGTTCAATAATACGTAGATATAATACTTTTTTTTTGTAAATTAGGCGGATTAGTCTTGTCATTAAACTGTTTGAGCTACAAGTTACGCAGAGCGAGCCTCGACGAACCAATAAGTTAAAATACTCAACTCACTTTGTGTTTTTTCTGCAAGCTAATGGACTAGGATCACATTGATGGAGTTTCTCACTTTTAGACGATCATAAACTTTTTGTTATCAAACTCACCTAAAAGATATGATATAAACAACTATAATATAATTATCCAATCAAAATTAAAATTAAAGATAATAACATGATGGGTAAACATTTATCAATATTATTAGACATTGTGTTTCTTTTTAGTTTCTCTCTACAAAGCATGTCCATTTTTTTTAAAAAAAAAATTACAAGTTTTTAGAAAAAAATTATATTTATTTATGAAATGACAGCTGTGGGATTTGAACCCACGCCCTTACGGACCAGAGCCTAAATCTGGCGCCTTAGACCACTCGGCCAAACTGTCTTATATTTTTATATTTTACTTAGTTCATTATTGACAATTACTTAATAAGTATCTTTTATAAATTATGCCATAGTAAGAAACAAACAAAACTTGTTTAAAGGGTTTTAACAACATTCTTAACATATCATTAATAAAATTTAAGAAAAATTACTAACTTGTTGCTTTTGTAAAATCTTAAAAAGTGAATTTAACATCATTTTAACACATTATCAACATTTCAAAAATGTTTTTAAAGTCTATTCCTCTGATAACATTAAAAAAACATTTAAAAATGTATTTAATTGATAATTGTCTACCATTAAAAGAAAACGTTATTTTTTGTAACATTTAAAGTATTGTTTTAGATATTCGTTTAAAGATATAAAATACAATTATGAAATTAGTTTAATTCATTTTTAATTATATAAATGTAATTTATAAGTTGTAACACTAAACATGTTATTAAATAGTTGATCATATAATTTTTGAAACATTAAAAAATATTAAATTACACAATCGTTTAAAGATATAAAAATACTTAAGAACATAAAAAAAAAACCGCATCAGTATATTAATTATCATTTATCAAAACTATTAAGTACATTAACAAAGGAACTACGCATAGTCCAAGTGTAACAATTATCTCTTAATTTTTCCAAAATAAAAAGAGATACCAAATGTTTTTTTAATCACATGTTTCTAGCCTTTTCTTGCAAATCCCTTATTAATATACTATCAGAAAAACCATCCTTAATATTGATTGAGAAATTAATAATTAAGTTTCAACTTCCTTATAAATTTAAATATTTTTAATTAAGTTTTTATTAATTTTTTTGGTTTATTGAATATTGAATATTTATGTTTTTTAATTGAGTTTCTATCATTTAATTTTTTTGTTAATTAGGTGTCGTAATTTTATTCACTCTACCATTTTGCTTATTTGTCTTCGCGTGTTGAAAAAATATAAAATTTATTGGCTAATATAAAACAATATTGCACTTAATCTAAAATGACAAGTGACTTTTATTACTCTCATTGAGAATGTATTAGAGATTGTCCTCATCACCACATATTTCATTATCACTATTTATCTCCTTTCTAATTCTTCTTTATTTTCTCATGAGATTCTATGTATATCCATAAGTTTGTAGGTGAAGTCATTATTAATTTCTAATGACAATTTACGATGTTATAAGAAATAGCTTCCTTATCAGCATGTGTAATACTTGAGAACTTGTTACAATTGGTGTTCGTTAGGTGTATACCATTAAAGTGAACATGTGAGGTAAACTTCATCAATTCAAAATTTACTTAATGACAAAAGAATATACTTGGATTTATGGTCCTTGTTATAGCTACATTTTTTTTCCTTTTGACCAAAATCAGGTTATTTTTTTCTTCATGTGATTGTTATTTTTCATTAGCCAAACCACTAACCAGACATAAGGACTATTTTCTTAGATGGTGATTTGAAATAAAAAAAAATTACATGTCTTAGTATTTATGATTTATTGTTTCTTGTGAATTCGACTTATCTTGACTTCAATGCTTTCTATATGGTGTTTACAAATTTTCTTATACTTTATTTGATTGTTTTAACTCAGGTCTCTATGTTTTCTTTTCAATCTCCATCTGACATTTGTATTTATCTTATAGTTAATATTGATAACATAATTATTGGGATTTGTTTCCTTAGAATTAACTCTATATTTCCTAAAATAACCAAGTGGTTTATGTATTTATAGGTTCAATGACATCATTATTGTTATACGAAAAAATGTCATCCAAAACCTATCTTAGTCAAGTTCTTTATAGGTATTTTTCCACCATTATCAGATTATTGTTAGACCGTCCATAAATATTTAATTTCACAGGTGTTGAGCTTCTTTTCTTCCCCTTTCAACCATTTTTAAAAAGCTACCCATTCAAAAATACAAGCATTGTTCCAAATATTAGAAGAATTTGCACTACAAAAAGACATGTTTCAACTAAAAGAAGGTGTTTCCAACCGTGTGTGGCATGAAACTCCTACAAGTTTTGTGGTAGATGAATCCACTATCTATTGCAGAGATGGTGACAAAAATAAACTTAAAAGTTATTTTGGGTGTAGCTGGGCAGGGGCGGTATTGATTTCAGTAAGGAGGACTCTTTTGAAATTATATAAGGTTAGGCAAAGAAGAAGCTTTTTGAAAACAATAGAGTAGAAGAAACATAAAGGACCATTTGGGTCTGATGACTGATCGCAGCAAACTGGTTTATCTACCCTACATGGCACTTCCCTAACAAACCTATGGTCCTCTATACCAAAGAGACATTTCTTTTTGGGATGTTCACTCTTCCTATATAACACTATCTTCTCACGAGTGTTGAACTTAGAGGTTTCTTCTAAAATATTACTAGGAGCCTAGGGATATAGGGTTTTGTAATCCATCATACAGAGAATCTAAAAACAAAGAAAGCAAGCAAACAAACGCAATGCTCAGATAAAGAAGCGCATTTGGTTCGAAAAGAAAGGAATGATGAAGCAAAAAACAGAGACAACAGTCATAATCGCATGAAATGTAAACAGTCCCAGGACAGTTGATATGAACAGATAAAAAGAATTAAAATAATGTTGGCAAGCATTCACGAGTTAAAGTATGCACCTTGATGCGATTGAGGAAATGAGGCGAGGAGGTTTGTTTAATGGATTATCCTGACCTCTATGGTCAAAGAAGGCTAAATAGGTCTAGGTAGGGTTTATATAACTTTTGATCTAGTTGACAAAAAAGGAAGCTTAGGTATGATGGAGGAGGGCCCAAGCTCACCACACGATGAAAACCAAGCCTCCAAGACTAGACGGTCTAGCCTATGATGAGGAGCGTCTAGACTCAAAAAGGAGCGTCTAGCCCATGAAGAGGAGCGTCTAGGCCATGATGAGGAGCGGCTACATAAGGAGCGTCTAGGCCATGATGAGGATTCCTTCTAGACCGTCTAGCTTCACATACACATGGGTCAAAGCTACGGTTTTGGGAAGAGAAGACCTTTGTAATTGTTACATAAAGGCCCATTAGGGGTGCTTAGTAATTAGAGTAGTGTAGAAAGCATATTTGTGTGAACATTCTAGAAAGACCATGGAGGGGGTGAGCATAAAAACTAGACACACCCCTCCCCATGTGCTCATTTGTGCACCCATGTGCCATGTGCACCCATGTGCTTCACATTTACATTTCATTTGGCTAGCATTAGGGTTGCATTATGGTCCTCCTTAGCCTATAAAAGGAGGAGCCTACACCTTGTATTTTCAAGTTTAATTGAGTAAGGTTATGCTGCCATTTTTGTGCACAAGCTTTACTTCTCCTAGAAATCTAGGCTCTAAACTTCAATCCTTTCACCTTCTCCCTTGAGCTGGCCGAACCACTCAAACACCATACTCATCATGCACCTACAAGGCCAACACAACTCCTAGGAGGGTCTTGATCATCTCACCCATTGCTTCCGCACCCTATTTTCTACTTTGATTCAAGAAGAACACATGAAAATGCCATCATTTGGTATCATGAGCTTTTGGTTCTTCAAGATGAGTAGCTTGGTCTTTTAAATTTTCAGTTCTTCTTTATTTCATATTGTCATTTAAATTCCATACTTGTCTTGCTGTTTTTTACTTTTTAAATTGTTCTTGGTGTGCTTATGGAAGATCCAACCGAAGCACAATTGTTCAATTGATCTTGAACAAATTCTGTGCAGCTTGTGATAGGATTCCTTACACCATTGAGTGGCTGTTTTCTTTTAGGAATTTGAGTCCTTATTGCTTTCTTAATTTTGCTTCATTTTATGCTTTGAGTCTTTATTTTCTGAATCTATAAATGTTGTGTCAAGTCATGTGAATCCATATTTGTCAACAATTCTTAGTAGTCCTATTATTGGCTTGATTGTTTCTTGCTTTTGGGTCTCTTTAAATTGTTTGAATCTGCTGTTCTTTGATCCTTTGGTGCCTTTTTATTTTTAGTTTGAGTTCATAATTGTGTCTTAGTTCTTACACAATTTCCGTTCTTACAATTCCATTGTGTTAAATTTTGGTTATCTTGCTGTTTTTTCCAGTTTTCCAGGATTCTCCTGTTTACACCTTCTCTGTTTTGGCTGTTTTAACCCAGAAAAATATTTCCACCCATAGGAAAATTCTGATTTTCTGGAAAATGCAAGTTTAAAGTGTTATAGAAAAGACAAAAAAAGAATGAGGTCAAAAGAAGCAACAGAAAAAAAATGATAAATCTTACAAAATCAGAGTGCAAATCTTGAGCGCTCCAGCTGGCCTAACCGAACACCAATTTTGCAAAATTTATTAAAAAAAAATGGTGCATCCGTTTTGAGTGAATCCAAAGCCAGATTTTAGATAAGATCCTGAATATCTTGCATAACAAATTTCAGAGCCAAATTCTAAAAATACAGCTCAGCATAAATCGGGGAACAAACACGTTTTCTGGCCCACAACATTTTCCAGTGGTGCTGTTTTTTTTTATTTGGTCATCTAATCTAGTGCTTTTCTTTAGGAATTCTTTTGTGTGCCAACCTTTAATTGAGTACCTTTATTTGTTTGCTTTACTTAATTGACTCTCTTTCTAGTTGTCACAATCTAAATCCTTTTGGTGGTACTGTTTTATTCAATTAAATTTGTTTCTTGCTTTTGTTCTTTGACCTCTAATTTGGGTGCTGGAATTTAATTCTTCTTTGGTGCTTATGTGAATGGGAACTTGATTTGGTTAAGGTTTAGCCCTTTGCTAGGTGCTGGAAATTGGAGAATTAAAGACCATCATTCTAAGGAGAAGACAAGGCCAAAGCCGAAACAAGCATTTTTGAAAACACTACAAACACTAGGAAGATCAACAAGCAAAGACAACAAAGAAGTGCACTAACCAAAAAGAGGATCAACAAAGGGAGTTCTCTTATTTCCTTTGCAACTTGGTTTATTGTTAATTACGTTTAGACGGTGAGTGTGTCTTCAAGGGCTCAAAGTGTCCAAGAAGCCTCACCTAGGGCCGAATAGTATAGCATTCTTGATTAGTAATTGTTACTTGTTTGTAATTGTTTTTCTTTTGCTTTCATAGCTACGTTTTGCATGTTTAATTTTGTTTAATTTTTGTGCTAAACCGACTAGCTTTGTTGCATAGTTAGCTTACATTGTTTTCTTGCATTTGTGTTCTAAGTGTTTCACTAAGAGAAAGTCTTGTGTGAAGATATTGGGGGATAGTTTTTGGCAAGGAAAAGGCTTGGTACTTAAGTAGTCCTTTGTGACTCACCTCCCTTACCTGGAAAACTACTCTCTTTAACTTTCCTAAACTTTCTCAAAGTAAAACACCTATATACACAAAGTTTTAGCCATGTCTTCTTCTTCTCACTCTCCAAAGTCTATAGAAAGTGAAGTAAAATCCTTGAAATCTCTTTTGAAACAACTTACTAAGGATATTCAATCAATTTCATCTAAACAATTGGAGAATGAGATCAAAACTAATGAATTGACTAAAGCAAAGAATGAGAAGTCTCAATTTTCAAAATAATTACATTCTCATGCATCTAGCTCTAAACATCATGATTATCTTGGGGAAGAAAGTCTTAGGAAAAATGAATATCATCAACAATTCCCTAGGAGAGCTAGGAAAGAGAGACAAGAAAACCTAACCAAGCATATCTCTCACACTCAAGCTAGAGAAATTCCATGTTTAGAATACCTTGGCAATGATCAATTAGCATCTCAATGTTTCAATGAAAGATCTATGATCTTAAGGGACAAAGATGAGAATAGTAGCCAAGAAAAAGAAGCTAGTGAGAGTGAAGAAAATGTAAAAATAGAAAAGCAAGAGAAAACCCTTGGGAAACAAAAGGCGTGGGAGAAGAGTGTTCCTTCCCACAAGGTCATTCAACAAGAAGGAAAAGTTGAAAATACATTTGAAAATATACCTCTTGTTGAACAACCTAGCCTTACCTTTTGTAAAGGAACACTTGCAAGCCTAGAAAAAAAAGAAGAATCCTTAAAAAAGGCTTGCATAGATAAAAATATAGTAGATTATTTTACATACATGCCAAGATATCACCAAGTGAAGGTCAAGTCATCTATAGGCATCTACAAAGACAATTTTTTATATGAAGTAGTGCCTAAAGAAACTTGTCATGTCTTATTGAGACAACCTTTGCAACGAATTGAAATTTCCATGAACAAAGGTTGTATCAACGAGACTACCTTCGCACATAAAAGAGAAAATCTTCATGAAGGAGAACTCATGGGTCAAATTAGAGTTGATAAAACTCTAGAGCTTTTAAAAGGAAAATTAATGTCACCCATGAGAAAAGATGTTCAAAGACATTACCCTAGATACATTCCGTGTTTTAAAAATACATCTAAGGCGATGTCTCATGAACTCTATACTCCTTCACCTTTTGCAAATGATCCTTGGGAAGACATAAGCCTAAATTTCATATTAGATCTTCCTAGGACAACAAAAGGTTTTGATTCCATTTTCATGGAAGTGGATAAACTCTTCTTAAGAAAAGTGACAAGCCTCCATGATTTATTTTCAAAAATAAGGGATAGAGCTCCAAAATTTGAAAACATAGCTCTCCCTTCTATGCTTCACGAAATCATGAGGGACACCCACAATTCTTGGGATAAGAATCCTTTTCCTTATAATCATGCATACAATGGAGTAGTCCACAAGATTACTCATATCTCTCCATTTGAAGTTGTATGTGAACATAGTCCTCTTGCCTTTTTAAAGTTGTCACCATTTCCTAAAGGGATTATGCCTAAGGAAAAAGTAACTACTTTTGGAAATTTTAGAAAACATAAGAGGATTAGAAGGCACATACAACCATCAAAAGGGAAGCATTGTGAGAAGTTGACCAAAACAAGAGAAAAACAAAGATGGCAACTTCACACAATTAATTATTCTCCAAATACTCACTCTAACTCCTTTGCTTTGTTTCAAGATTCTCATAGGTTGATATTTGATCCGGGAGGACACACCTTGACGAAGCAAGAGGCTGCTATCCGAGATCAAGTTAGCAAATCTGAGGATAGGTCTTTTCCCGAAGGAGGAGATGATGGACACCATCCAGCCACAACAAGCCCCCTCAAAAGCAAAAGCTTTGGATTTGAGGACAAATCCTTTTCAAGAGGGAGGGGATGATGGAGGAGGGCCCAAGCTCACCACACGATGAAAACCAAGCCTCCAAGACTAGACGGTCTAGCCTATGATGAGGAGCGTCTAGACTCAAAAAGGAGCGTCTAGCCCATGAAGAGGAGCGTCTAGGCCATGATGAGGAGCGGCTACATAAGGAGCGTCTAGGCCATGATGAGGATTCCTTCTAGACCGTCTAGCTTCACATACACATGGGTCAAAGCTACGGTTTTGGGAAGAGAAGACCTTTGTAATTGTTACATAAAGGCCCATTAGGGGTGTTTAGTAATTAGAGTAGTGTAGAAAGCATATTTGTGTGAACATTCTAGAAAGACCATGGAGGGGGTGAGCATAAAAACTAGACACACCCCTCCCCATGTGCTCATTTGTGCACCCATGTGCCATGTGCACCCATGTGCTTCACATTTACATTTCATTTGACTAGCATTAGGGTTGCATTATGGTCCTCCTTAGCCTATAAAAGGAGGAGCCTACACCTTGTATTTTCAAGTTTAATTGAGTAAGGTTATGCTGCCATTTTTGTGCACAAGCTTTACTTCTCCTAGAAATCTAGGCTCTAAACTTCAATCCTTTCACCTTCTCCCTTGAGCTGGCCGAACCACTCAAACACCATACTCATCATGCACCTACAAGGCCAACACAACTCCTAGGAGGGTCTTGATCATCTCACCCATTGCTTCCGCACCCTATTTTCTACTTTGATTCAAGAAGAACACATGAAAATGCCATCAAGGTATGTCTAGCATTGGGAATTTTCGAACATCAGGCTGAGATGGCAGCTCAGGTTTGGGAAGTTGTGGCACTTCTGCCTTTGATAATGTTGGTTCCAGAAGATTGTGTGACTACTTGCAGAAAATAATGTTAGAACAAGAAATGAAAAAGTCAGTGTTGACAAACCGAAAGTAGCCATGGTTGAATACAGGTACTTGAGGAGGATCAGTAGGAGTTGGTGATCTTTTGCAAGTGTTGAGGTATGTTTTTTGAGTGTGTAGTGCAGATGTTGCATGTGGGACTTTTATAGCAAAACTGTGTGAGTGACTCCATGATGAGGCATGCAGGCGAGTTGGTGAGATGGTGTAACCATTGTTAGCTCAACTTCTTAGTTACCACCTACACAGCATCCCCTATACCAAACTTTAACCAGAACCGTTGTGGGTTAACTAATCTATCTGCATTAGAAGGAATGAAGAAAATTGTCACAAAAGTCAATGTTCTCCACGACAAAATTGTCACAAAACAAGGATTATCAGAGAGATGTTTTCCAACGAAAATAGTTCCTAGTTAGTTTACTATGCATTATCAACAAACTATAATAAATATTGTTATCATCTTTGAAATGGGCACAAACGGAACTCAGATGACCAACAAACCATTATGCTGCACGTAATAAATAAATATTATTAACAAAAATTTAGATGAACAACAATTAACCATTCTCTAAAACTTATATATAACTCAGATTCTATAAATCTTTTCATGCAAATACAGCTAGACAGTTTCCTGCAAAATTTCTGGCACAGCCTTATTGTTCCAAATCCTTCAATATTTAACTTGCATAAGCCATCATGACCTGTGTCATTGCTCTCTTTCTATTTCTTTCCCTTTCAACCATAAATTTTGGCAAAGCAAGTCGTCATCTTCTGCAAACGACTCAACCTGCTGTACCAAATTTGCCTAAACCAACATTACCACCTTTGCCTTCAATGCCAAATCTGCCTCAGGGAAATGTGCCACTTCCATCCTTGCCGTCTATCCCAACACTTCCACAACCAACCACCCTGCCACCACTTCCAACCATACCACCATCATCACTCCCTCCTATGCCAGCAACAACTTCATTTCCAAACCTTCCCTCCATTCCATTCTTCTCTCCACCACCTTCATCCACAAGTCCTTGACCAAGACTGAAGAATTCCCAGCATTTTCCAGTGTGTGAAGCTTGGTTTTCTCTTTTGTTGCTGTGCATCTGTTGACCACAGATATCCTTACATATATTGGTGTTATTCGTGATTTGTATGGTTTTCGTTTGGGAATTTATTGCAAAGTGTCATGTTATTTTTTTCTGGCATATTAATATCATACACCACTACTTTTCATGTTCTTAGATATATCTTAATCGAGTAATGTTTGGCCATATGTAAGTTGATTGCACATGATATGACATTTGAGCTGAACTCCAGAACTGTAACGCTACATATGTGATATTAGATAGTATATATATACACAGATTTTCTCCTCTCCACTACAAAATATAGCAATCTGCACGTACATTGGCTATATATGCAAAAAAGTAGCTTTAAGAAAGAAAGATAAAAAGACTAACTAAAGTAACTTTTAACAATAAATTTCACATCTTAGTCTTCTTCACTCTTATCCCAAAATAATTGGCATGAGACAAAACAAATAGTTTTAAACTTAAAAAATTGTTAATTAGTTTTAAATTTTAACTTTAAATAACCTCCATTTTCTTTTTATGATTGTCTTTATACCTTCTTTTTTTTTATAGTATTTGTGTTAAAATAAATAATACTGAAAGTTCTTCGGTTATAGTAAGATATTTTCAATTTAGTACTGTAACTTAAAGTTGTTACACTTGACACAACCTGTGAATTATTTCTCTAACATAATAACATAATTTGTTGATTTAATGAATGATGTGTTCCTGGAAAACACTTACCGACACAAAATTTCATACATCAACACAAACCAAACCCTTCTTCTTCTTAAAAATTGTCTTGAAAGCGTTGTAGAGAGTGAGTTTAGAGTTATTATCACATGACATTTATTTTTGAGATGTATCATTACAAAACATGTTAGTAGCATATGAGTGCGGAAAAAAGCAAAAAGAAAAAGAAAAGAAAAGAAAAAGTTGGAAAAAAAAAAAGAATAGCTGCAGAATAATAAATAAAAATATTAATATAAATAATAAAAGGAGAAACTGAGGGGTCGCTTTTGTTCAGTGTTGCAGCGGCTTTACTAAATTCTCGTCCCAACCAATCAAGCCACAAAATTGTTTTTTACCGTCCAAATTTTTTGTTTGTATTTATTTAATAATTTAATAATTATTATTATTATTTGTTTGTTTGATTTTTGGATGAGAGGCATAAAATGAAAAAGGTAAAGTTGGGGTAGGTATAAGACGAGGATTTCCAATGGAGGAAGAAATTGGTGATTCATTTTTCCCAATTGCATTGCAATGTAAGTCTTCTTTCTTTTCCTTTTCCTTTTTCCCTTTCCGTCTTTCCAATTCTGTGAGGTTTCCGTTATGTGTTAGATTCGTCAAACCGCAAAGATATGTGTCTCTATGAAATCAATGTATTTGCTTCTGCAAAATATATGCTATCACTCACTGTTCACACTCATCACAGGGATTCACTATCATCACTCTCTCACAACCTTCTTCTAACATCACAACTATTCAACTGCCAATTTTATGTGTTTCCCTTCAGGATCTGGATTCATTGATTGCCTTTGCTTTGCCAGGTAAAAATCCCTTTTTTTTTTTTTTCTATTTTCAGGATCACTTTCGTTTTCCCTTTTGTTTCAATTATAAAATTATGTGGGTTAGATGTGAAAAGTTAACCGAGTGGCTCTGCAACGAGTGTGTCTATGTGCTTCTATTCTTTGACAATGCTCAAATCTGTATTTTTTTTTTTCTTTTGTTTTGATGAAGCGTAGAGGGGAGCTTGCGTGCTGCTCTATACGCAAATTTGCACGATAGCGATGGGTGCTGTATATTTTTTTGTGAAGAATTAGTGAGCATAATGTTTTCTGGAAGATTGGGGGCAGACGAATCTTATTCTCAAGATTTACAGAATTTGAGTGTGTCAAGGCGACTTGTGAGGAGTTTCAGTCAGAGGTTGAAGAAGAAGAATAACAGGAATGCCGGGGAAGAAGATGATGATGTGAATGGGGTTTCTTTAAGATGCTTAAATCTTTATGGACGAGGTGGGGGCTGCAAGGTAGGTGCTGACACCAGTGATGATTTTGGTGATTCAAACAGTAGAAGGAGATCTAGTGCCAGTGACGAGGGAAAGGGTTATAAGCCAATTTGTGGCCCTGAAGAAACTGCTGTTGATTGCTTTTCTTATGGGGTGAAGGACAGGTTTTGGAGGAGACACAACCGAAAGAATTCAGAGCTTGAAGAATTTTCGACGAACAACAGAATGCATATCTTTCTTCCTGATGATATTCTTGAAATGTGTTTGGTTAGGCTCCCATTGACAAGTCTCATGAATGCACGACTCGTGTGCAAAAAATGGAGGTCCTTGACTACCACTCCTAGATTCCTCCAAATGAGAAGGGAAGGTTCCTATCAAAGTCCATGGTTGTTTCTGTTTGGTGTTGTTAAAGATGGCTTTTGTTCTGGTGAGATACATGCACTGGACGTGTCTCTGAATCAATGGCACAGGATAGATGCTCATTTTCTCAGAGGAAGGTTCTTGTTCTCGGTTGCTGGCATACATGACGATATCTTCATCGTTGGAGGATGTTCTAGCCTGACTAACTTTGGGAAAGTGGATAGAAGCTCGTACAGGACACACAAAGGGGTTCTTGTATTTAGTCCATTGACAAAATCTTGGCGTAAAATGCCGTACATGAAATATGCTAGATCAAATCCTATATTAGGAGTCTCTGAGGTCAGTTTGGAATTTCCAACTTGCCAAAGTCATCAAAGTCGGCAGGATAGACGCTTTCCAAGATCAAGGATTGGTGGCATATCAGATGTTTATGAGGATCCTCACAAGCTTTCACTGAGACGTCACTGCAGATCTTCTTTTAATGAGACTGAAGCTTTGTCTCTGCCCAGTCGAAAGGCATACAAATTCGTGAGACAAAAAAGTGACCATTCAAGCTCAAAGGGCAGTAAAAGGTTTTTGTTGATAGCTGTAGGAGGTCTGGGATCCTGGGATGAGCCTCTGGACTCTGGAGAAATCTATGATTCTGTGTCAAATAAATGGACTGAAATCCCAAGATTACCTTTTGATTTTGGGCTTGCTCGTTCTGGAATTGTTTGTGGCAGGATGTTTTATGTTTATTCTGAAACAGACAAGCTTGCAGCATATGACATAGAACGAGGTTTTTGGATTGCAATTCAAGCCACTCCAATCCCGCCTCGTGTACACGAATACTACCCAATACTTGTATCTTCCAATGGCCGCCTTTTCATGCTCTCTGTGTCCTGGTGTGAAGGGGATGGTCAAATTGGGCAACGAAACAAGGCTGTTAGAAAACTGTGGGAGTTGAATCTCACGTATCTCACCTGGACTGAAGCCTCAGTTCATCCTGATGCCCCAATGGACTGGAGTGCTGTTTTTCTGTCTGATAAAAACCTCATTTTTGGGGTAGAGATGTTCAAAATTTTTGGTCGGGTGTTAGGTTTTTTCACTGTTTGTGATGTATCTGATATCACAAACTGGAACCATATTTCAGGGAACCATGTTACTCATGAGCTCGATGGTTCTTCCTGCTTGACAAAATCTGTGGCAGTGCTACACCTTTGAAATCCTTTGTGCATGTATGATGTTAAACAACAGAATCTTAGATCTTCCCTCTCTGTTTTGATATGCAGCATGACCGGTAAGTCCTGCTCTACATTTGCTGCATATAATTGTATATGGGCAAATCTTCCGAACTCCGTGGTTCTCTGTTTCTGTGCTTCTCATGTACCTTTTATTTAATTCATTTCTCACCAATCATAAAAGTTTAATTCCACACCGACTTTGCTCCTGTATTATTTCTCCTATTCATCGAGTTTCTGGAGTTATGGGTTTGTGTTATAACCAGTTGCACTAATCAGCCTCGGGATGACTTTGGCTAATGTCTATATACACATGTGCAATCCAAGTAATGATGGAAACGAGAGGTGCATTGTTGCACCCTTAAATCTGTCCATGCTAATGTTTGCCAGAAAAGTTGCTCGAGATTTTATTGTGAATCTCTGCATAATCTACTTCTGTTTCTGAAATTCTCATGAAAACACATGGTAGAAAGTAGTATTCTGCGTATGTCAGCATATAACCTGCCCACAATACATTTTGCTCGTGAATATTTTTGGCTTTGGCTTAAAAGTCCCTCAGTATTTTCGTATGTGGTTGTTACTTTGAATCAACATTACTTGTCTCACTTGGAAATCAAATAATGACTTAAGTAAGTTTTAAGTAGCTAGTAAATTGGATTATTTTTAATTGAGTTTTTATTAAAAAAAAATATCTTATTAGGTATTCACCATCTTCATATTTTTTAATTAATTTATTTGTCCTTAATTGAAATAATGTAATTGTTTGATTTGATTTTTATTTTAATATTGAATTTGTAAAATGAAAAGATATCATTTTTTTATAAAGCTAATTAAGATTCCAACAAAACTGAACAAAATACAAACAGAAATCATTTTGGCAAAGTATTTATTTTACATGCTATTTTTTAAACGTCTGCAAGGAAATAAAATTTTTGGGGGATCAATTTTAATAATAGAGCCGCGAGGAAATAATTTTTGGGAAGAACTAACAATTCAGAGCTGCAAATATTATCATTATAATCAAGGATATAAGAACAGATTTTTCCTGAAATTGTAGTAATCACACTTAAATTCTATTAATTTTCGAAATTACACTTACATTCCTAGTATTTATATTTTAGGGTAGAGGAGTTGCTATAGAACATGTAGTTAAAATTTATTGAAAAATGGAAAAAATAATAGACTCCTTAAATATAAGTGGTGAGTGAGACGTACTAAAATTTATTATTTGAAAACATCTTTATTTAATAACTATGTATTGTTATTAGAGGGTAGTATGTGTATAGTACGTTTGTACATATAGAGGAAGAATATGCATTTCTTGAAAATAGTGTGAACATTTAAAATATATGATGTGTATTTTTTTAAAAAAATAATAGAAATATAACAAAATCAAAGGAGGTCAAATTAATAGAAATATAGCAAAATCAAAGGAGGTCGGGATAATTATTTTTCATAAATAATAAAGTACAAATGTCCATAATTCTAACAAATTTATATTTCCTTGAAATAATCACGCACTGATCTTTATTATCGATTATTTTAATTTCTAATACACAATTTATCAGAATGACTTTCCTTTAGGGTAATTTTACATTTTATTATTGTATATTTTATTGATAGTTTTGGGGGAAAAAATCAGTAATTGAAAAGGGTAAATATTTATTTTATTCCAGAAAATACTTGCGATGTAATCACAGTTGTATTAAACTTTTGAAGTTAATTAATCCATTCATAATGAGAAAAAGACAAAGATTAATGTAATAAAAAAGAAAGAAGGTAGAGAAAGAAATGAAGAGGTGATAAAAGAATGGGCAATGTAGGTGTATGTATACAACAATCCCCAACTGTAGTTGGATAAATGCATAGGATAACAATGGATACAATTCAAAACTGGTAGGCACAACATAAGTTACATACAAATTTTTGTGATGATGGAGACAACTCGGTGAAGCATGAATTCAACCAATGTTTTGAAAGATTCCTGAGAAGTTTGGTATCTTATCAACATGTTTGAGAGCACGCTCAGCTATCTGCCTAGTTCGATAGTCACCATGCTGGAAAGCATCAACAAGAGCAGTGCTCAAATTCGGATCTGCAGAAACCTCACATGCTATATCATCTGTTCTCAATAGTCTCTCCACTGCCCAAACTGCTCTCCTCCTCAATGTCTCTGTTCTCTTCTCAAGTAGCACATTAAGTATTGGCGTCACTCCATCTGCTTCAACCAAAATCGCCACCCCTTGTTCAATGTCTACTCCATCGTCTATTATAGTGGATAAAGCAGCCAGTGCTGCCTCAACCACATTCTCATTTGTGTGGTCCAGTAGACCTACTAACTTAAGCACTGCCTGCCCATCATACAGGCAAAATGTTTCTTTCAACGAGCAGATCCCTCGGTGGAGCCTACACGATCCACTTATCACCGGCGGCTTGCTGAAGCATGAAAACACCATGGCACAGTAGCCCAGCGGCGGCACCTCCGGTAATTTGGTTAAGTTTTTTGACTCTTGGGATAGATTCTCCAGAGCTGTGGCAGAAACCATCTGTACATTATCTAGTCCATTGGACTGAAGCAGGTCAATAAAGAGTGCAGCAAGATTGTGATCACGGCAGAGTGCAATGGCATCAGGCTCTTCAGCCAAGACATATGTAACCCTTACAACAATCTTTACAAGCCCTTCAAGAAATGGTGTCATGAAGCGAGTGCCTCTGATCTCTCCCTGCCTGATTGCTATCACCCTGGATATGACCATCACAATGGCACCTTCATCTAGGAGCTGTCTTGTGAGGCCCAGGTCCCTTTCAGGTAGTTCGGCTAAAAGGCCAACTGCCGCCGCCTGCTCTTCACTGATCCCTGTATTTTCTGATATGACTTTAATTAGACTTCCAAGCTGTCCAACGGAGCCACATAGTGCATCAGCTAGTTCCTGGCCCATGTGAGGAGACAAATTATGAAGAAGTTTTATGGAAGCTAGACGCAGATCTTTCTGTGGTGCTTCAATGAACTGAACTAGACTGATTGTGGCACCAGAGCTTTTGATAGCAGCTACAACACTCAGAACTGTAGTCGGAGAAGTAGTAAGTCCAACAAGAACTTGTAGTAGTTTGCACTCTATTGCTGGACCAGTGTTACTTATTAGATGGAGTAGATTACGAACTATATCCTCTGAGACCAGAGTTTGGTGATCAGGTCCAAATGAAATGGAATAGAAGTCTTCTCCCGAGTTTACAACACTGGCAAGAATTGTAGCAGAGATCTCTTTCAATCGTGTGGGAAGCAGATTAGGACCCACTGCAAAAAGGTCATTGACAAGAGGAGCAAGTATTCCAGCCTCTATTAATATCTTTGCACTTGGGTCACATGATGATATCTGATTTAGTGCCCTCAGTGCAGCTTCTCTTGATTGCATATTACCACTTTTCATTAAATTGATCAGAGAGAAACCCACAGTTCTAGCAACAAGAACTTTAACATCATTGTTCAAAACCAGCTCACCAAGGTATCCAGCCATGGAAAGTTTGGTTTCTGGTGGACCTGCAAACATTTTAATGAAAACAACTTAATACCCACATGGAATATGAAGTTCTACAAGTAAGGGACCAATCTTGATGCCAAACATTTAGGGTTTTTAATGTAAATAATTGATCAAATCTAACAGAACACGCTCAAATTACCACCACAATGCAAATTTACCAAGGGCCGCATTCTCTAATATTTCCATGAAATTATATCTTAATCTTTTTCGCAACGCCATTATATTATTAAAATTGATCAAAGGACAAGATGTGCCTCAATCACAGAAATACACACGAAGAAAAAAATTACAGAAAAATGCAGATCATTCTAATATTAGTCCAAACAAAAGAAAGGAATGTTTCCTGCATATAGTTTATAGTTCATTATTAAGTAAAGATACCACCAAAAACACCACGCAAGCTTCCTCCAAAATATACCATCTATTTACCACACCAAGCATAAGATTATTATATTAATTAATTTTTGGTAATCATACCTTTTCTAATTGTTTGGAATATCAGAATAGTTTCTGGTGTTTGGGGTAGACAATATTTTCCAGATAACATTTCTCTATTAATTAAGAGGTGAGAGTGAAACTGTCCTTTTAGAGGCCCAAAAAACATATAAGATGATGTATCACTTTCAACAAAAAAGTTCTCAACAGAAAATATTTTCACGGAAGCTGTTTTCCACCAAGAAGATATTCCAAATCAGCCATGGAAGAAAAATAACGAGTACATAAAATCATTAGTGATATTAATATTTGGTTGGAAGCTTGTTGGGAACATTTTTCACAATAAACAACACTTGTGCAGCTTGTTGAATTGCAATCAAAATGATAAATCATGCTAGTTTTTCAATCATGAAAAGTAAGCTGTATCAAATCATAACATTCGAAGAAACAACAAAAAATAGGTTAAAATATATCATATAAATGTTATATAGTGTTCAATGCAATGTTTTAAATCCAGGATGGCAGCTAACTCCAAAAGCGCTTTTGTAAGATAATGTATAGTCACTATTTAAATTTTTTTGTATAGTTCCACATACATGAATTCTAAAAAATGATAAAAATTACTCAATTAATAGCATTAAAAGTAAAAAGTAGTAGGTGTCTTAAACAAAACATGTAAGTTAATAGTCAAGTACAAGTTTCTTAGCTAAGAATTATCAATCATCATCTTCTAAATCAAGTCTTTATCATTTCCACAATTATTTCATCTATAGATTTCGATTTTTGAAATTAGAACCCCAAAATTACCCTCGAAAAAATCCCTAATGTCTCTATTTAGGATTTTTGGAATCAAGATGTAGCTCCACTATAACAGCCGCTATTTGGTTAGCTACTGCTGCTCCACTCCAGCAGACCCTGCAGCAGTCAGGAACCACTCCACTCCACACCTCTATTTAAAACCCTAGTTCAATGTAATGGTTTTAACTAAAAAAAGAACTTTAGGAGACCAAACAAAATCCTAAGTCACAACATAGTGTGAGAAGTCTATCAGAAAATTAAAAGCAAAACAATGGAACAACCAAACACATTCATAGCCTCTATTTCAGAAGACTAAAAACATATCAATGGAAAACCAAATTCATGCTTGCACCACATAATAAGAATACGATAAGCACCAAAACACTAGGGGAACCCATCCTTTAAAGTTAGCTGCTAAGAGGGGGGGAACCAAACCAAACACTAAAATACTACACCGAACATCCCATACTACTTAATGTGAGACTTAGACACCTCATAATACCTAAGTCCCTATCAACATCAATGGCAAGTCAGACTGTTTTCAAAAGTTCAAAATGTTCATTTCATGAGATTCTTGAAATATCCATACAAGAAATATAATTTTTGCATTTGCCCTCCAAATAACTTCAAAACATAAGATGAAAGAAAACCCATGCACATCATCTCTACGAGAAAATGTGTAATAGGTTGGTCTAGCGAATTATGCTCTCTCGAAAATTACCATAAAATGGTGAGCAAATTAGCCACACAACATGGGTATGCTGTGATATATATTGTAGAATAATACCTTCAAGAAGTTGGGTCAGAAGAGGCTGCAATCTACCATTTTCAGCCATCTGCCTAACATTAGCCTCATACAT
The DNA here is from genome assembly GCF_000499845.2 of Phaseolus vulgaris. Lineage (NCBI taxonomy): Eukaryota > Viridiplantae > Streptophyta > Magnoliopsida > Fabales > Fabaceae > Phaseolus > Phaseolus vulgaris. The sequence continues at coordinate 2,060,430 of NC_023751.2, read as the reverse complement.
CTCCAGATTCGCCAATGTTTCTTCGGCCTTCCCAACAGTGAGAAGATCTTCTGAATTGCTGCTTGTCATCCCTACTAATATTAGAATGGCTCCGTTGATTGAACCAATCTTCTCACAAAGGGCAGCAGACTTTGAGAGTTCGTAAAGCAAGGAGACAGCCTGCTCTCTTTCTTTAGAAAGCTCGTGGGAAAGGAATTTTACTATAGTACGCACAGTATCACCTTCAGCCAACAATTCCTTTGGAGCAAACATAATATGTTAGCATGGATTTGCCAACAGTACATTCATGATACCAAAAATGAGAAAGGAATGAAATGAAATGATAACCATCAAACTATGACAAACCTTATTCTCATCATCTTCTTCTACCACGATTCTAAGGGTTTCTAGTGCTCTAATTCGAACCTTACGGCTGCTACTCTTCAGCATGTCAACAATCATTGGTATAAGCCCTGCATTGCGGACAGCGTGTTTGTTTGATCGACTTCTTTGGCAGATGTACTGGACATACTTTAAGGCCTGAAGAGTTTCACTTTCTGGACTCCCCATATTCAATGACCGGCGAGCAATGTCCAGCTGTGCAGCTTCATTCCTGGCAGTCCACTCTTCAATGGTGTTACGCAAAGCCATACTTGGATTCAGTTCTGTGCTTCTTAACTCCTGAAGAGTCAAAGGACAAACCAGTCTCCGTCCACTCTCCCTACACTCCTTGAACCATTTTTCAATTGCTTCACGTTCAAAAGTCTGTCCATTTTCTAAAGTAACAGGATCACGCATAACTTGCTTCGTCAGGGGACATACAAAAGCATCATATAGAGGCTCAATGTGCAACCTCTCAAAATGAAAGCTATCATCCGACTGGCTCCCAGGATCATTACTTCCATCCCAGCTCGCAGCCATCATATACCCACTAATCTATTGTCACAAATAACACAAGGTCAAGGTAACGCCAAGAAACATGGAATAATTGCAAGATCATGGGGCATTCATATAGATTTATATTTTATTGCCCTAAAAGTATAAAAGTTTTTTCACATTATGAGACAGTAGGGTAACTCTGTTAACTTCTATAATGAATACTTGGAAAGTTATACTTATTATGATGATGATTTCTATATGCTTGACATTAAGTGAATATGCAAGAAAATTGAAGTATTTATATTTTATATCATCTTCCACCAATGGAAGAAAAACATGAGCAACTAGAATAGAAACACAAACAAATGATTGTGTCGGAGGTTAATAGAAATTACAATAATGTCCCAACATACCAACAACTAAGAAACATGACACACAGATCTCCCAGAATTGCATATTCCCATAATTCAAAACAGGGTGATGCAAATTACTTCAATCTAACCTTCCTTTAAACAGAAACTGATGGTGTTTTAAGTAATTATCACTGAATCAAAAATAGAAACTCTGCAGAGTAGAGAGTAAGTGCCGTTGGGCGATGACGAACAACCACAGAGAAAACAAAACGAAGGGGTACGGTAATCAAATAAACAGCAAGAAGGGTACCCGTGTTCGACTTGAGAGAAGCAGCCAGCCAGAAAAAAAACCTACTTTTAGTATTTAATTTGAGAATTGAAGAGAAACCCTTGAGAGAGAGTTGACGGGGCAGCGTAATTGGAGTTGTGGCATGGTTAAAGAGTTGGAATTGCAGGAGCAGGAGAGGAGAGAGAGAGAGAGAGAGAGGTAGTTGAGTTGAGGTTGAGGAAGTGGAAGAAGAGAAACACCAAAATTAACAACGCAGAAATTGCAATAAATTGGGAAAAGAAAACATAAATAAATATAAATAAAAAAAGTTGTTTTTAGAAAAATAGAAGATGGAGAGAGAGAAGGTTGACTGGATTGTAACAGTGATGAGGTGAGACAAATGGAAAGAGAGAAGATGGAGCTTTCATCCATCTGGGCCTTCCAAGAATACAGCTTGCCTCGTACCATTTCCTATTAAAATAATAACGGACAAAATTTAGGTATAGTGTTCTAAATTAAAATCAAAATTGCAGAAAAATTTTATATTAATTGTTGAATTTGAGGTTTCAAATTTAACTTGTATTAATACTAAGAAGAGGATTTAAGCTGCCTTATTTTTTTATAATAAGTGTTTTAATGTGTTCTAATACAAAATGTTTATTCTTACACTTATTAAATAATTAAAATATACCATTAAATAATTAAAATATACCAAGCAAAAACAAGAATCATTTTGAATAGTACCACTATAATTGGAAAAATCCAATATAGATCTATTTATGAGACTTTTGCCAATAATACTGTAGAGAGTAAGATATTTATAGTTGGTTTTAAAAGTATGAGTTGAAAGACTTTAACGTGAGTGTGTTAATTGAACACCTCCAGTTGTTATTTACTTTTGTGTGTTATTATTTTTAATTCTGATGACTTATTTAACTAATTTATCAACTAACCTTGTTAAATATAATTAACAACGTCTTTAGTTTGGAGAAAGAAAAGATTAACGGGTAAAATCATTTTCCTCTTATATTTATTTCCTTTTAATATTAGAAGAATTAGAATATTACTGTTTATAAAGCTATAACAATATAAAAGAAAATTAACTTTTAAGCTGAAAACAATTAGTTTTAGTCAGGTAAATATTATTTCACTTCGCTGGATCATTGGACACAGAAAGTGAAATATGCTTTGTTTTTTGACCACTCACGGGAAACCTGAGTATTGAGCATGATGCAATCTTTCTTCTTTCTTCTTTGTACCTTGTAATTTAAACTGTACATTGTGATAAATGTAGAAAGTAAACAGCAAACAGCAACTTTATTATTTTCTAAAAGGGTTGGTGTTATCACATTAATCTTTAAAATTTAAAAAAATATTAATTAGTTTATGAATTTATCTATTTACTGTTATTTTAATATTTAAATATACATTAATAGTGTTATTTTAGTCACGTATATTTTAATATTTGAATATGGTTATCTATTTAAATGCTGATTTTATTTTATTTTTCGTCAAGGAACTACGTGACCACACTTTTCAATTTTAAAGACTAGTCAACTTATACATTAGAACAAACTTTTAGTTCATTTGCTTTTTTTATGAATGGGTTATTTTGTTGTTTGATTCTTCTGCTATATGCTTTAACCAACATTTATATGCCGGAAATGCATTGCATTTGCATGTGGATAGTCTTAATGGGGATCCAGCGTTCCAAAGATTTTGGTATCCAACCATACTAAATGCTTAGAACGGCAACCAAGACTAATATTTTACTGCAGACATGCAGGAAAAATAGAGTGAGCAATGTGCTTTGGTGTTAGTTTATTTTGTCTGTGATGATAGTTAAATGGCAAGCATTGAAAAAAGCCATGGGAATGCAGCACATATGTAAATGCATGTAATGAAACCAAGAAAACAAAAACTTTGCATGCACTTGCCATTAAACTCAATAGTACATCCATGATACGAACAAGACATTTGATTTTATCTATCTATCTTTCACAACACGTCCGCGCATTTACCAAAAGAATAAAGGAAAAACTCTCTTCAAACTGATACATTGATCACACCATATAAAATTACCATCCAGCTTTTCTTCTAGCTATACACAAAAAAAATAGGCTATCATGAACAATCAAGGAAATGGAAACAAAGAAAACCCTGGAAGAGTTGGATTGCAGGCTAGAATGCACTCCAGTTATCTGAACCCTTTTTCGGAGAATGATTTTCTGAAGAGACCTTAAAAGGCCCAGAGGAGCCGAATGGATCAGAGTCATCGAAAGAGAATGGACCACTGTGACCGAAGTCTTTGGTGCTACTAATTGAGTCAAACCTTGCATGGCCCTGACGACCGAAACCGAAATCATTGCTGCTACTCATGGAATCAAACCTTGTGAGCTTCTCAGGATTGTAGCCAAAATCCTTGCTGCTACTCACGGAGTCAAACCTTGTGAACTTATCATTACTGTTGCCAAAATCTTTGCTGCTACTTATGGAATCAAACCTTGTGAACTTTTCATTACCATAGCCAAAATCCTTACTGCTACTTATGGAATCAAATCTCGTAAGCCTCTCTGGTTGTGGAGAATATCCACTTTCGTGCCTGAAGGAATCAAACCTTGACATGTCAAAGAAATGATCCCCCGCCTCACTGTACCTGGGAGAGTTTTCGAACTTGGAAACTGGAGTTGCAGGCACCGAATCATCAAAAGTAAATAGGCTTTTTGTCTGGAACGCGCCATCCGTATGTGTAGATCCTATTCTAACTGGGTTTATACCAAAATCATCAGATTTAAAGAAATCTCCCTGCTCGAAGTCAGAGTCCTACAAAGCCAAACATAAAATTTTAGCAGGTAGTAGCTTTACACCAACGCGACTTGATCTTTGAAAAATGACGTCCCTTCATCCGTTCTTTGGTAAATGTGCTAAGAAATCCATTCCAAAAATTATAATGAAAGAAGACCTCCATTGCCTATCTCATGCATCAATTTAGTATAAAAATAATCTTAAAAGAATTTCCCCGAGAACGATTATTACTCAATAACGGAAACTAATTATGTTAATATCCCAAACAGCTCAGAATTTAAAGCTATAAATAGAAAGGGTTACCTTGGTCTTAGAGTTAAAACCCCACACTGAGTCCATGTCATCATTGTTGTCAAATGCACCCCAGGTCGATTCATCAAAACTTCTGTTGCCATAGATTAATAACGTCACAATTACTAGATAGATGCTTCACACTCAAAGCCATGCATTCAGAAACAGAAAAATTGGGAATTGACAAATCAACCCCTCCCCCAAACACAGCCTCGAGACAAAAATAAAAGAAATTACCTATGTGTTTCTGCATCTGCTTCAGAACCTTTTCCAAAGTGAGGATTTGAGAAGTCTTGAGAAGGACTCTCCACGGTACTCCTCCCAGCTAGACTATCGTGAGGGCTTCTGGCCAAGTCTTCTTCACTATGTGCATAGGATTCATCCTCAACTGTATAATCACCGTTAGCAGAATTTTCTTGCTTCCCATTTGCATTCACAGGTGAACCATGAATAGAATTATCATCAGAGAAATTTTGTTCTCCGTCAATAAATGCTGGCTTTGGTTTTGAAGATGCATTTTTAGTGTCAAAAGTAAGATCATTGCCAAATCCTAGAAGTAAACAAAGCAATTAATGAAACAAGTTAATTCATGCAAAAAATGAAAATAATTTCGTAAGGATAAAAAAAGATTATGGCAACCTTCGTCCTCAAATTTATCCCAATCTTCATCCCAAAGAGCAGCTCCCTCTGGAATTCCAGGTTGCCAACCTTAATTCATCAGGTTGGTACACGCACACAAACACAACCACAATTAAAGTTAGAAACAGAGAAAAATGCATTCACTTGTAACAAATATAAGTAATTTATCAATGAGTTGATATGCAATGCCATTGGTTTTAAAAGAAGATCCTTGGAAAAATACAGGTTTACAGATCACAAAATGAGGTTTCCACAGAAGTATTAATATAAAGAATCACATCTGTTAAGTAAAAAAGTCAAAATAAATCATAAAATTGTTGCAGAATGATTATTTGAGAATTGACAAAGAATATAAATAATTGATTGAGAAAGAAGCCATGATGAGACAAAATGAGATTATAATTACCAGAAGGAAGCTGAACCATTGCAATTGACTTCACATCCATCCCATGTTTCTTGCACCGATCAGCTAGAGCCTTAAATAACTCCTCCAGATCTGACTGTATGCGTTCAGCACGGACCTGCAGATTTTGCTAAATATCAGTAACAGTACAAGACAGGTTCCCCAGAACTTCCCATCTTTATTCAAGAAATAAAATTCACCTGAAGAATGCCATCTGCACTACCTCCTTGTTCAATTTTGACGATGGCTTGCTGCAATTCCACCTTCCTTTCCTAAATATATACAGACTAATGGTTAAAGGTGCATTGAAAATTGAAATGTTTCAACTTTCAAGACATTCATAATCCACCCAAGACACAAGTTTATTGTTGCAAGAAAACGAGAAAAGGGTTGTAGACTTGCACTACAAATATAATACACGTGGAAGACTACATGCTTCCTCAGGTTTCCACTCTCCCTTACATTCACTTTCATTTGAATACTCCACAAGAAGTGGTGAGCTTCACTCTCTAAACAAGCAAACAGACAATAGGAAGAAGAGAAACAGTCACAAAATTTTAGTGACTTGGCCAGCCATGAACAACAGGCCTGCATCCAAACTCGACAAGCAAAACAAAGAAGATCCACTAAGACCAACAAAGATTACAAGGAGCTCTTCAAGATATCAAATCATACAAGAGCATTTACTTTACAATTTAAGCTTTTAAGAGAGTTGGTCCGGGACAAGTGGTCATGAGTCTGATCCTTCTCAACCTCATTCTAAATAAAAGTTTAATTTTAGGCCAGTGTAAGTGGTTGCATGTCACCCAAGCAGGTTGGCCCAAGGGCAAGGCCAATGAAGCCCTTGATTTAAGCCTCCCAAAAACAACTTTACTTAGAAATAATATTTTAAAAATATAATGGTTACTTTATAAATGATACAATTCTATTAAGAATAACAATACTTTTAACAGAAAACTGCCTCTTAAAGTGTTGAATCTACAGTAGTTGTTATAATAAATGAATCCACATACATAATAAATTATCTAATATAAACTTTAATGGTTTAATCTTTTATTCATGACAATAAATTTCATTTTACTTTCTAAAGTGAATCTCTTGTTTGGAGAATAGTGTTATGATCTCTAATCTTCTAAACTTTTTCTTAAGAAGAAAAAATCAGTAAGATGACAAACTTCATCCTATAAGGATACAACAGAAAGCTATAGGGTTGGTGTTGTTGTCAACGTTATATCTGTTTAGTTTAGTTTATGTAAACTTATTAAATTATTAATTTTAAAATTCTTTCCTATGTTAAATTTTTAACTTTTGTCTAGAATCCGATTTTATACATGCAATCATGTTAAATCATAGAAGTAAAAACTATCATCCCTTATCTATCATAATAAATAATAAAATGATTTTTTATCCAGAAAAAAATTCAAAAATAAACTTTTAATAAAATACTACTATTATTTTTTGTCAATAAACATATCATGATTAATTTAGAAAGGCCTCGTATCAAAGTTTGTTTTAGGCTTAAAAATAAGTTGAGTCAGGCCTACATGCATGCTTCAAGTAGGGTAGTGCTTTTTAGATATAAAACCCCTCTTGAGTTTTAGCCCAACAACTTAAACTTTAAAGTTGTTAGTCCTTCGTTAATAAGAACAATCAATGCAATAAAAAATGTAGTGCATAATAAGTAAGCAATAACTCTCACCATTCACAAATAGCCTATTTTTCAACAATTTAGATTTTCTAATTACCTGGACATCACGAAATTTAGCTTCTTCAACAGTCAATTTTGATGCTATTTCTGCTACTTGTTTGTATTTCTCTTCATATTTCTTGCCCAATGATTCTGCCTGTAACACGCCACCAAATGATAGCTAATTCTTTTCACATAAACATGCATCACGTTTTCACAAGAAAGGAATATACCTCGCGCTTATCCGCAGATGCCCTTTCTGTTATCTCATTTAATCGATTATCACATCTGCTTTTATATAGAACCTGAAATACAAGTAAACATAAGAGGAATGGGGAGTGAGTAAGTGCATAATTCATAGTTCTTTAATCATAATCAGATTCGTATCATGCAATAAAAAAAATATTTTAAAAAATCATATTGGTTTTCAACAAAATCCTTAACTGGATCCAGTTAAAATAAAAATATTCACTGCAAGACCGATTCCCTTTAGTTTCTTGAGAGGAAGTCGTACTGACTTTTACCCAATAAATCATCAACTTTATTCACTGAAAATCATCTATTTCCCTGCGTGCATGATTCCAGTTAGAGTTTCTTGGGATGAAAGAAAGTGGTTCCTTGCCCTCAAAAGTTCCAGTCTTCTTCCTAACCAGAAATCAATTCCTAGGCTTCAACCGAGGCCTAACTAGAACCATAAAACCCTAAATTCCATCACTGGTAGGCATTTGTCATAGCAAACCAAACCCCCAGCTAAATTGCACAGCTCTGGTACACTTACTGTGTTTTGAATTAGCTTGTATTATGCTTATAAGTTAAAATAGTATAAACAAAAGAACTATTTAGCTTAGAAGGTATTTCTGTAAAAACCAAGCAACACTAACATATAATAATTATTCACATAACTTCTGATCAAAGATTGCTAATAAATTTATTTTAACCTCTGTAATGTAATAACTCCATTAATTCTAACACAAGTTTACTCAAAAGTGAGCCACCAGCAGTATGGCCTAGCAAGCCTACAAATAGTTTATTTCAACCATGCAAAGCCTTAAGAAAAAAACATCAATCTAAGATCAAAATAAAAAGAGACAAGATATGAATTACAGACCAGTTCCTGCATTTTGTTCCGGTAAAGCTCCATCTTCTCTTTTGAATCCAAAATAACATTCTGAGCTTCTTCAGACTACAATAGCAGGAAGAAACATTTTTTATTTAGAATTTCTCAAAATGTGCAAAAGAACCAAGATCATTTACAACTGAATAGATCTGGTTGAGGATATTATAGAAAATGGGGAGTTAATTTTGGGTTACAAAAGTAACTTTCAGCCCCATAATTCATTTCAATTTTACTTGTGAAATTATATTTAAGACCAAAAACTAACTTGGGTCCACCCACCAAACAATCATCATTAATTCTGAAGGGAGTACCAAACAAGCACTAAGAGACTGTGAACCTGTATTTGTGTCCTTTCTACTGGAACAAAATTTTGGCAGAAACAAGGAAACAGTTGTTTTATAGGAGGCTGCAATTTATACAATTATTTGATGCATTTGGTTGGGAAAGGAAAGCCTCATAATTTCAAAGGTGTCTCTTTACCTTACACTTGCTTGTAGATATATAGTTGAATCCCTGGCTTTTAGGATGAGTTTTATAATTTTCCAATTTCTATAAAATGGAACTTCAAAATAAACATAAATAAATTAAGATGAAGGGATGAGAACTACAAAGGAATAGGAGAACAAAGCATCTTCCTTAATGAAAACAGAAAACACAAGCATGTACGAAAAACATTATGGATAATCTTCACTTTCATAAATATATGTTTATATATGGAGAAAAATTACAAAGGCAGAGCCAATACCTTCTTCTCTGCAGTTGTTGCATCTTGAGGCTTTGTATTCAATATATTCTGCTCACCATTATCAGTGCGATTCAGAAAGGAATCCTCCAACACAGGTGTTCCTGACTTTTGCTGGTTGGGCTGTGTAGTGAAATCAGCCTGAGCAGAACTTCCATGGACTGGAGGCCTCAAACCAGCTGTTGGTGCCACTGGCCGAGCACCTGGCATCCCCTGTTGTTGCTGAAAACCTTGAGATGGATAAAAGTAAAAAAAATCATCAAAAGGTGTCTTATAAGAGAAAAAGAAAAGAAAATTGTAGAGTAAATAAGAGAAAATACCTTGGCCGGTTCCCCAGGTTGCATTTCCAGGAACAATTTTTGGTTGGCCTGTCATAGACATCAGTGTCTCATCAAACATAACATTGCTTGGAAGAGACTGTGGAAGAGGTCGACCTTCCCTGTACCGTTCCATCAAATAAAGAGCAAAGCAAAACTCCTTCAAAGAAAGCATGCTATCATTGTCCTGATCAGACAAGTCCCACACCTTCTTTAACACCTCTGCACAAAGTCCACGGATTACATTATTGCCTTCGGAGAAATGCTAAAAGGGTCATCCCCTCTCCAAGAAAATTTCAAAAATAATGAAGCTAAAAAACAGTCCAAAAAACAGAGTAAAGAAACAAATCTAATAAGATCATCTTGCCAGTGTAGCTTGCTTAGTAGCATTTGAGAATTGAATTGAATAAATAGGACAATAAGCATGCTTACCAAAAAAAATGGTTGTCTGATCGAGTAAGGAAGTTAGTTAGGACAGTTATTTTAGTTAGTAGGAAGAAATTTGAGAGGTAAATAAATAAATAGGAGGGTGATATTCAACTTTTAGTAACAATTTCCAACATAGCCAACAAGATTTCAAGAGGGTAATATTCTTAGCCATTATTAGTTAGGATAGTTATTGTAGTTAGTAAAAGGATTAGTCAATTAAATGGCATTTGAGGAATAAATAAGTAGGAGGCAGATGTAAAGGAAGAGGTATTTTATCTTGTATTATATCATTTGAGAATTGAGGGAAAATGACTAGACCTAGGATCAACTCTGCATTTAGGAATACATTAGGTATGAACCAATAGAATTAACCAATTCCAACTCTCATTCATCCTACATGAAATACTTATTTGTCAACTAATTCATAAAGTTCTTGTGGTTCATAGCCCGGTAGATTTCAAAGTGTTGAGTTGATCTATTTCTCAGGTCTAAATCAAATGACTGTCATCTATCACAGAATCCAGCTGAAACTCAAGCTATCAGTATTTATAGTTATTCTCCTCAAAGAATTTGAATTATTATGATTCTGAGGTCAAACATGATGGTTTGGAATTGATAGGGATTCTAGGTTCCATAACCAAATACATTTATAAATGTGTGTAGAATTAGATCTAATAACTGTAACCTACTATACATCTCTTCTCAAATTATCAATATCTTTGTCACCTTTTTTTTCTTTTAAATGATCCATTACGATACCAAATAATTCATAGTATGTATGATTTGGATTAAAATGGGTGGAGGGCTGCCAACCTGTGATCATTTAAACTCATGCATATCCATGTAATGTTATTACAGAGAGATGTGTGTTTTGACTACTTGTTTCTTTGGATTTGAGTGATAGTTATTGCATCAGGTTTCAGGACAATACTATGGTGGGAATATTTGTTTCTTAGAGGCTTTCCCTTGCTTAGATGTTGCTCTTGTATGCATAATTTTCCCACCAACAAATTAATTATTCATATCTCTTGAACCATTCACATTAATAGAAATCTAATTGAATTAGAGTCCCTTTCACTTGTTTCTACTCACTGCGACTAATATACAAGAACTTCAACTATAAATTCAACAGAACTGCTTTCTAATAAATTCTTTTTCAGCTTCTAATTTATTCTCCTAAACCCTAACCCTTTTAATCTGCACAACAGTACTTTACAGGATTAATACAAATTAAGTGTTACAGATTTCTAGACCTCGCCCTGCTCTTTCTATTTATGTCATTGTTATTTGCAGACAGTTGCAAAAGAACAATCCACATTTCCACTTGATATTCCATTGCTTATTTAAAGGTTTGGGATGGAAAAAAAGGATACTACAACTTTAAGGCAACATGTGGTTAATACAATTGTCCAGTATGGTCGGTGAAGACCACTGATGTTTCCAAGGACGTCCTCTTTGCCTTACATATGTAATGAGATTGTATTATGTTTATGTCCTCCCTACGGTGATTACGCGGCCAATCTTTCTAACAATAAATACTGTTTTTGATCCGAAAATAATGACAATAATAACAGAAGACAATATGGTGTTGAAAAGCTCCTCTATTTTAATGGGTGTAGCATATGTTAGTGGCTTTTTCAAATTTTCAATGGGATACTAGTTTCCTTGGTAAGTTTGTTTAAGAAATAATACTTAACCTACTGTCTTTATTCCTTTCTAGTGAAATTGTTCATTTAGTTGATTCCAAAAAGCTTTAAAATACCCCCACTTAGGAAGTACTTGTTAACCATATTACAGTAATTTCAGATATTTTGGGGAGATAAAAAATTGCATTTCCTGTATAAGAAATAACAGTCATAGTAGTTAGCTGTTTCATTAATATTACACTTTGTTTGGTCAAGAAGAACTCTCTTAAGCATTTAATCAATAGTGATAAAAGATTTATTACTCGAAGAGCATTTTTACCCATTGCTCCCTCACTCATGTATCCTCATACAAACATTTGGTTGACAAACAAAATTCAGATAGATACAACAAAAATCTGACTTGAATGATCCATGATCAATGAATTTTCCGCAGGTAAATTTAGAGAATGATAACAAATAACAATAAAAACAAGAGCATTTTCTCACTAAGTGGGTTCAGCAATATGGACCAAACAATGAGACTATATTTTGTCAAAACCCAATTTAAATCTGGGTACTTTTCAATGCATTTTTTTACAACTTTCCTTATTATTCCTCTACTTCTATTTACTTTGCTATCCTCCATCTAATAAACTCTTCTTACTGAGACTTCTATGAGTCTTATCATCGCATGGCCAAATCATCTTAGGCAAGAGATAAACTCTTGTAACAATTCATCACCCACCAATTAACACCATAAAGCATCGTTAGTCATAAGTTTGCTCAGTAAAAAACAATAAAAATCCAGTATCAGTGCACAGAGGTTGTTCCATGTCAACCAAAAAAGCCATTAAGGTACACCCTTCCCATCCAGAAAAGAAATCTGAATTCAAGAAGCTAAAACTAAAATTTTCAAGTGACTATGGTTCTTGTTATGTTTATGACAAGCCAACACATCAACGAACCAACTTGCATGAAAAATACATCAAAAAGGGTCAGTTAGTAGGAAACAGGCTTACCTATTGGTAATCTCCAGCTTAAAAAAAGGCTGCGAGCCTGCTCCCCAGTGATCTTCCCATCCCTGTCAGTGTCAACTTCCAAAAACACCTTTGTATACTTCTGCACATCAGTAGGCTTCATTTTTGGCCAAGAAAGCTGCACATTGTCAGAATTTGCATTTCCAACCCCACCTGTCATCCCAGATGGTGTATGTGGAGAAGAAGAAGCTTGTGGTGAAATTTGCTGGTTTGATACAGACTGTGGCCGATGAAACGGACTATTTGCAGGCAGCACTGATGAGAATGCACTCTGCAATGAGTCAAGTGAATTTTGCTTCTTTACAGGTTGGGGACCAGTGGAAACAGGAACAATGGCTGATGAGACATTGGTAACAGAATAACTGTGTCCAGCAGGTTCTTGTTTCGATATTGATGAGGCAGCAGAGAAGAAATCATTGCCCAAAACTGAATTGGAAGAGAACCCATTTCCAGAAACACCCAATGATTTAGCGTTAACAGCTGTTGACTGGGGCATTGATGAGACCGGAGATGACTGGGGTATTGATGAGACCGGAGATGACTGGGGCATTGGTGAAAGTGGAGATGATTGGGGCATTGATGAAAGTGGAGATGACTGGTGCATTGGTGAAATTGGGGATGACTGGGGCATTGGTGAAATTGGAGATGACTGGGGCATTGGTGAAATTGGAGACTGTGACGTCTGGAAGGCAGCTGACGGGTTCATTCCTGGAGGTCTGGTAGCCACCATACCAGGCCTAGCATTATTCCAATCATTTGATAGCCCAGGATTTGAGAAATTGTGACCACCCATGTTAACTCCTCTAGAAATATCAGGGCCTGCAACACCCTGTTGCGGACGCGCAGCACCGGTAACAGGCATTGATTGATGAGGTCTGATGGCAGGATTCTGCTGTGGAGGATAATATTGCGGGCTTGCACCAGGACCTGCTAACCCTTGTCCTCTATAGGCAAAACCTTGAGCTGAATTGGGTCCAGTAACACCCATCTGTCCAACAGATCCAGCAGAGGGCCTCGGGACAGGTTGAGATACGGCAGCAAGATTAATCTGCGGCGCGGGGATTTTAGCAGCAGCAGGACCATATAACGCTGCCTTCACAATGTCAGGCGTTAAATCTCGCCTACTCTGAGCCACAGTAACTAACCTCAGAGCATTAAAAAACTCTGCGCGCCCAAGGAAACCAGTTTTGGCCTGATCAGCATACGCCCATACCTGCAACTCACACCGAGGACACGAAACATTACACAAGAATAATCTAGATCGGTTAACATTTTCAAGGAAAAGCATAGAAGAGAGGCCTAAATAAGATATTCTAAGCGAACAATATCGAAAGCATAACCATCGATGCTGAAAATCCAATGCCTCCAAGAGTAAACACATAACGAAACAATCAATTTAAGTTAGTGAATTGACACGTTTACTTTAGATTGGAAATTTGAAATAGAATAAAACCTGGGCGAGAACTTGTTTGGGCAAATTGGATCCCAGGAAGAAAGAGACGGCTTCAGCTCCACTGATTCTGCCATCTCCGTCCAAATCTGCTCTCCTGAAATACGTTTCGAACTGATCCATGTTAGGAGCCGCCATTGCACTTCCTTCGTCTTCGACCGCAGAGTAGATCGCACGCCCTGTAGTGGTGGGCTAGGGATTTGTTTCGTGGAATTGAGGAATTGCGAGGGAAGAGGGAATTGGATTACAGCGCGTTTGTGCGTGAATTGGCAGAATTGGAAGTACCAAAGGAAGGCCAAAAAGTGAATTGAAAAGTGTTCTTATTTTGATTTCCGGCGAGTTGCTGAGATTTGCCTTCTTCTCCAACTGTAACGACCGTAGCACTGGCTGTGCCTAAACGGAGAAATACCAATTTCATTGCATCGATATCTACATATAGTAATTATCCCACCGTTCAGACACTGGAACCAAATAACAAATAATAATAATAATAATATAAGTTTCATAAATATAGATCATTTTTATTTTAATTAATTATGTAAAAGTTTAACTCATGTATATTATTACCCATCATGGAACACTTTTACACAAATATTTAATAAAAAATTATTTGTGATATTATATCATTTTTTTAATAGTAACATTTTAAAATGTGAAGATTTACAATAATTATTACAAACATATTATTTTTCTAATAATAATAGGAAAAGGAGAAAGATGAACCAATTTCAAAAAGTAATGGTTACTTGATACTTTGATAAGTGTTAATATTCTTTTTTTCAAGCCTTTTTATTTTTTGTCAACATTTTTTTAAGGAATGAGTGATCTTCCATTTTTTATTAGTTAGTGATATTTATAATTTAGGGTTTCGATGTATCAAGAGTATAAGAAATTTGTCATTTTCATTGATATCATTTTAACTGTAGAAACCAATAAAAAGTCAACCTGAAAAGTAATTTTCATTTCTTTTCAAGGTAAAATAATCACATTTGATTTATAATATTTTTTTATTTTGTATTATTTTTTACCACTAGTATTATAAAAAAATAATTTTTTCCTTTTTTTTTATTGACTGTGCTCTTTTAATATTTACCTTTATTGGCGTTTTCAAACTAATAAGCGTGATCAATGGTTAACCAAAACCTTTTTTTGCTATGTCATGTATAAAAAAATTACAGCAATTATTTTAGTCATTTTGAAAAAAATAAAGTTACTATTAAAGATATCATTGTATATGACATGATATAATAAGCAATGACTTTATTCTTTGAATATGAAGTTAATAACTCCATGTGTATAGAACAAAAAAATATGTTTAAAAATAATAGTTATTTTCATTTTTTAATTAGCATCCTCATTAATTCATGTAAAACTTGAATTAAGATGATTTTTTTTTCTATTTTTCATATTTAAACATTCAAAACTTACAAACAAAATGTGCGGAAATAAATATTACCAACTTAAGAAATTGGTTATAGTTTAATTGTGTTTAGTAGTATGTATTAGTTGCAGTAGTAAACTTTCTTACCCTCAGTTCAATTCCTACAGTAAAAAATAATATTAATAAATTATTGATAAAAATATTTTTATAAGAGGAATTTCCTGTGAATTACCTTCTATACGGATTTCCAATCTCCATCTCCAAGTTGTTGTGAGTGGGTTTATTTATAAATGTGCTTTAATTTATAAGCATTAGGTTAGATTTTAGGTATCTTTTTATTTATCTTTTGATTTTGGGATTTTTTTTTTTATCTGTACAATTATTTTGGGTATAATACAGACGGTTAAGTTGCTCTTAAAAAGACTATCTTAATTATATTATATGGATAATTTGATGCATTATTGAATAATAGCATGTTTAGAGTTTTAGTGGAATTTCATATAGGATGGCAAAGCGGATCAGTCCACCCGCATAGGTCTGTCCCGCATTTGGTTTGTAAAATGTAGGTCGGATTAACACGTCCCACAAAATGAGTGCGCGCTAAATTTTTCATCTCTCCTCGCATAAGGGTTAGTCTGCGGGTTTGTGGGTCAGACCGCATTAAAAAAAAATAGAAATTCAATGATTTTTTGAAAAATTGTCATAAAAAACAAAGACATTAGAATTAATGTAGCAATAAACATTAATTGAATGTTATATAATCCAAGTATCAACCTTCCAATATTCTTGACTTACCCACTACCTAACATATCCACTATTATTTATTCCAAATTACATGAAAAATATCATATCCAACATCCTGTATTCTCATCCCTAAAACTAGACCAAAAAGGAGTCTCAAGGAAATTATAATTTCAATGACCCTTGCAATTTTCTACCCCAAAATGAAAAAGGAAGAAAAACAGAACATTTACTCCACTGCTCCCAAAGTCAATTTTTATTTTTTTGTTTGCGAGCTTGCGGACCAGTCCGCCACACCCCGCACGGGCCGCGAGTTATGCAGGACGGACTAATGCGGGTTAACGAGTTGAAAAGGTGAACCTGCTCGCGTTTTTTACCAGCGAATCGCGGACCGACTCACGCGAACCATCCCGCTTTACTATCCCTAATTTCATGGGATGTACCAAGTTCCTGAGACTACTACGCAGGTCCTCGGTGTTTCAGTATTACAAAAATAATAACTTATTCTTTTGATTATTACTTTATATGAATATATTGTTTTATTTGTTAAAATAAATTTCATTTTTCTATTGTTATTATATAAAATTTTCTTATTTTTTATCATGTTTGTAATGAAAAACACAGTTATTCCAACAATACATCCAATATATTATGATGTGATGCAAGTTTTTGAATTTTTTTTTCTATTCTACTTAAATTTCAAGGATTTAAATATCCTTACCATCTCTATATAATCACACAAATACACGTGTATAAACTTTTATAATTGAATTTCAAATCTAGACTTTCTCATCTCATCTATACTCCAACTATGTCATCAACTCTTGTGAAGTTGGCACAGGGACACAATCTATGTGTAGAATAATATGTAAATAGCTACAATGAAGACTAAGGCTTGCATTTCCAACTTTAATCATGGTTTCTAATAATGATATTCAGATGATAATTATATATTTTTGTGAATGCAAGTCATTCTCTGCATAGTTTATATAAATATTTATGGGGTGTTTTTTTTTAACCATTTGTGATTATTTGATGTTACCCATTTTTAATATTGTCAATTTTAAAATATAAAAAGGAATATAGTTATTTCTAACAAGTAAAAGAACTGGATTTATTTATTTAAAAAATATATTAATTAATTGAAAATGTTAAGATATAAGCTAGTAATCTAAACATATTACTAAATTAAATTTAGTCACACGTACACACCTTAAATATTAAGAAACTTGAAATATCTTCCTAACTTTGATTCTTTTTATAAAAACATTATGATTTTTTTAGGAGAGAAGCATTAATACATTCAATATCAATAAATCATTAGAGTTTTGTTTTTATAATCTTTTAGAGTGAAATAATTTATGAGAAAATTTCAACACATTGGTTATGTTAAAGGAAGAATGTTGTGTTTAATTCTAAAAGTTATCCAATGAAATGAAACTAAGGGGACAAGATTCTCAACTTTCAATTTTAATTATATTCACTTTTTTATCAAAATTAAAGTAAAATTAAGGATATTTTGTAATTTACAAACAATTAATTTTTTTACTTCTTTTTCTACTCACTTTCCATTCAAATTCTAAAAATTATCAAAAAAGGAAATATATAATTTTGACTGATTGTTAAAATATCATCATCACCCCTTAATATGGTGTAAAAGTTGGCTAAAGTAGTGAATGACCACACCAATAGCCATGGAAAGTGCTGGTTATGAATGAAATGCATAAATGATTATTTTATTTCTCTTCTCTATCGAATGTATGTTTGGTCTGCATAGGCAAAGCAATAAAGGAAGAATATGAAGAAATGATTGAGCAGGTTTTCACAACAACACAACTCACAAAATGTAATGTAAATGCAGCCTAACCATGATAATAATCTGAGGTAACTATAATATATACGTTAGCACAGATGAGTGAAAGCTCATGCTAAGTGGGGGAAGCAATCAGATTCAAAACAACTCCTAAAATTGTAACAGATCACAGTAACTGTTCATCAAGACTTAGGCAAAACAATTTATACAATTTGCATCTGAACAAATAGTTATACCAAACTGCAATCAAGAATTGAGTCTTCAACCCATCCATTCCACACATTTGTCAAAGAAAATAAGAGCTGTAACACCCTGCAACTTCTATTTTACTCATCAATTGCTCAAATCCTGCATAAACAAATCAACAGAATGTAGATTGCATATCTACAAATTAAAACCACCTTATGAAGGGATTATACAAATGTTTATTGAGAAATTGATCCTAATAATTGAAAATAATACCTAAGTCAGGACTGTGGATGTACATATCCTTGATCCTATGAGGTGATGATGATGAATTCTCAAAGGGTTGAATAACCTGAACGCTTTCGGCGCGTAATTTTTTCTCTCGTGGAGACTCAACTTCTGTGTCGGCTTCTGGCTCAACATTCGATGCGGGAGCGAGTTGCTTCCTCTTTGATCGAGCTCTTCTGTTCTGGAACCAGTTATAAACATTTGTCTCTGATATTTGGCCATGTTGGCCCAGTTCAATGGCTATCTCCTTGATCTTCTGCTTACTTGGAGTGCCATTCCCCTCATCAAAAATACGTTCCAGAATTTGAAGCTGCAGAGGCGTTGGAGTCCAACGCTGCCTCGCAGTTATCTTGTGTCCAGAACACGCCATCAACGAATCACAGTACAAATTACCCAGCCTCAGCCCTGACCCAAAGTATAACAACAAATCACACACTCATCTTGTTTCTTTATCCACTGTCAAATTACAGATCTTACATTTCATTTACTAGCATAATGAAACAATGAAATTTTATCAAGTTAAGTCCCATATCAGCTAAAAACATAACCTACAACCCTCGTTTTCTATATAAAAAAAGTGTGTTGCTCGCCACTACTGTTCAAGAGGGTGCAGCGATGGCATGCACAGGTTTGAGAAAGTTAGATTTACGAAAGAAGCAACAAAAAAAAACCTGCGAGGTCCTGTTGGGTGGTTACGGCTTTGTGCATCTCCACAAGCTGCTCGCAGATGGTGGCGTAAACAGATATCTGTTGCCTCAGCAGTTCCATTTGTTCGTCGGTCATTACTTTAACGTAAAGGCTTCCAATAGTGTTTGAGGCTTCTTGATGATGCTCTGCCTCCATTTCTATCTCCTTTTTATTGTGCTGATAAAATCTCAGTTTTGTTTTGGATTGAATTGCATTTTGCAGGGACAGGGAGCGTTCTCAGACTTCAAGTCAAACTTAGTAGCGTAGTTTACTGCGCGATTTGGCCTAATACCGCAAATCTCGCAGGTTAGCCTCCTTCCTTTTTTTTAACTTTAAGTTTACTTTCTTTCATTAAAATAACATTTGTATATGAAAATGTCTGAGTAATATATTCTATCCACTATGAACTAGTCTCGGGACCGATTACGAGTCTCGGGGGACCGATTACGAGTCTCGGAGGACCGATTACGAGTCTTGGAAATCTGGAACATACTTGTGCATATAAATTTTTATTATCAATTTATATAATTTATAATTATATAATATATAAACTCGTGTTCATGTCGTGTTACCTAAATACGAATTTTACTTCACTTCTTTATAACATTTTCTCATTAAGTTAATTTAGAAAAAATTGATTAATTTTTGTGACCTGTATGCAGCTTAATTTTAAAAGTAGTGAAATTTAGTTTAAGTATAATTTATTTTTAGGGCGATAAATTCCTTCTGAAATATATTAATTCAGTGAAATTTTATCAGAAATCAAAATATGAGCACCCTCCTTTTAGGTATTAAATTCATCTCTTTAAAAATTCAAAATGTTGTTTTTTCATTTAGAAGAATGACCATAGTTGCATTTTGAATTTATTATATTATATTTCTTAATGATGAAGATACATTAATTTTGATAAATGCTATCAAATTTCACTGATACGTTGATTAAATAAAAAACTAATAAAACCATAACATTAAGTATTGTAGCAAAATCGGTCATAGAGTTCTTGCTGTTTACCTTTTAATTTTTTTAACAATCAATTTATAGATTTACCCGTATATTAAATCCAAACAATTACAATTTATTGAAATTATCTAATAGCATTTATGTACACTTACTAAACTAAGCTAGCTAACTAACTGCATTATTAATGGCTTAATTTTGAAAATTTGTATGACGATAACTAATAACGATAAATTAGTGGAAATAAATGAATAAATAATTGTAGATTTGTTTTTTGTGGTTGTTGTTTGGGAATATTTGTGTTTGAAGCTTAGGAAGTGGAGGCGTAATTAGAGCATGTCCAGACGTACACTTACAGCAAAACCTATAACAATGGGTCTCCGGTAACATAAAAATGATCAAGCATATTTTCCTCACATTAACACTGTTGAAATTTCTTATTTACATGACTCTTACATTAATATTATTTAAAGGATTACCAATTTATTTTTATTTAAAAAATACAATTTATTTTTATTTAAAAAATACAATTTCTTTATTCTGAATACAATTTTTTCTTCAACTTTATTTAAAGAATACAATTTATGTGTGCAGTAGTAGTAGTGTTGAAGGTGGGGAGTTATGGTAGTGAAAGTTAATGTGATTGAACCAAGAGACACAATGAAAGTTGCAGGTGGGATCTTCAATAAAGAAGAGGATAAAATTCTAAGTTTCTTTTTCCATGGAGGTGCATGAAGAAATTTTCTGACTGCAGTAGTATTACAACTATCTCTAACCATTTGACAATGGGAAGTCTCTTTTTGAACCCCTACGTTTTTCTTTCTGCACCCTCATAACTTTTAAAATTCCTAAATTAGTCTCGACCTTTTATTACTGATTTTTGAATCCATAATGTATTTTTTTTATTTGGATTCTGAAATCCAAAAACATACTATGCAATGGGAAAATTATCGGACTCTGAATGATTTATGGATGCATGAATATGGGAGTTTTGTGGATTCAATTCTCTGACAAAAAAACAAAGTGCGAATTTCCTTATTTTTAAACCTAGTGGATTGTACTGTCTGACATCAACATATGTAACCATCAACACAGCGAAGACACAACTAATCACATTTTAGGGATGGAGAAATATCAAGAGGTGGAGTGGCGCCATCGTTAAGAGAGCACTATGCGTGTAAAGGAAGAAGAAAGACAAGTATTACAAAATAGAACAGAGATGAACAAAAGAGTAAACTTACAAAAGATATGAAAATGAATATCTCTTTTTTCTTATTATTCAAATCAAAATAAATGGTCTTAATATATACAAATAGTACACTCATTCTAGGGTTTAACTAAAGAAAGAAATAATCAATAATTAAATACTAGAATCATAACGCACAAAGATAAAATAAAGGTTATTCTCCTCTATAAAGATAAATAACTGATAATTAGAAAAGACATCTTTATTCTCTTTTATAAAGATAAGCAACTGATAATTAGAAAAGACACCCAATTATTATTCTTTATAAAGAGAAACAACTGATAATTAGAAAAGACTATCAATTAATATTAGGATTCTTCTGTAGATCTGGGTATTGTGTTGTGTACATTTTAGAGTTTTTTAAGAATATTAGGGATATATTTGTTTTTCATAACATTTTGGGTGCAGTAAGTAAAGAAAAACTTACGAAAACAGGAAGAAACTTAGAAAAACTTAGGTGCAGGATAAACTGTATTGACAATGAAACAGGGTACATTTTTGTTTAGGCCGTTGAAAAACAACCGAGAGTGCTGCCAGAACTTTGTTTCCCGACATAAAAGGAAGTTGTTATGAAATAAAAGCATTTCATAAAACAACGTGGTTATATTTTCAAAATAATTTTTCTATTCTTCTTATTATTTTCAACATTTTCATATTTTTTAAATATAAGTTTTTTGTTTTTTTCAAATATTTTTCCTTTCTAATAATTTTATTGTTTAAATAATATATGTTTTTTCTTACTAAATAATTTTGAAAATTATTTTATTTTGTTCTCTATAAAAAATATTTCTTTAAAGATATATGGTTTTGTAGGTGTACTATGTTTTGGATGTTATGATTCAAGTTATTTAAGGATTTTGCTATGGTAGGCTTCAAGCTTTCTTCTATTTCAATTTGATGGATTTCACTTCCTTTTCTTTTATAATATTCTTCTATACTTTCATTTTCTTGTTTTAACCTTTGAAGTTGAAAGATTAATATTATTTTTTCTAATAGGAAAATAGTGTGACTATCTATAATCTTTTTCCCTTAGCTACATTAATTAGAATATCATTCTACCATAACTTTCAATTTTTAATATAGTAATTTTAACCATATTTAGTTCTCAAAGTTAATATACCTAAAATATTTGTTTCCCTTTTCTTTTTAACTTAACTTGCAATGTCAGATTGGAATTTCCAATAGTAATTTTCTACTTATTGCATATAATTTATTTGAGTTATTAAATTGGCTGTTCTTGGTTTAGGAGGAGAACCCTTTTGAAGACATTGCTCTAAAACAAAAAAAAACCCAAAAAAAATACAAGAACTATATTTGGGTCAGAATAGAAAATACTGACCACACTTCTTACTCACTTTAAGAGCAAAAAGAAAGGTTTTAAGGTAAATAACCTTGCTCCTAGATTAGTTTGGTTGAGTTATAGGTGCCTTTGTGCGGTTCAGTTTGAGAGGTAGGGAATGGTTGTGAGTTTTAGTCAAGTATCTCTTCTAATGTTCTTGATGAGTTTTTGGAAGAACTCAAAGGTGGAGGTTTGCGGAAGCTATGTTTAGGTGAAGTAAGTGTTTTTAGTGTATACTTGTTGGTTTTTGTGAGGTTGGTGGAGTTTTGATGTGTATGATTAGGGAAATTTAATAGTATGGTTGATTTGAATTATGGAGTTGATTTGATGGGTTAAAAGCTACAAGGTCCCTATAGTGACTTTATGGTGTTGTTGGTTTTGACTTCTTGGATCATAAAGATTGGTTTAATGTGTATAGGATAAGAAAAAGGGTTTCTCTAATGTTGGATGAAGGTTTTGGATGGTAGATAGTCAAGCTTGAGTTGGCTAAGCATAGTTCTAAAAAAAAAAAATAGAATGAGCAAGAAAGAGTAGCAATTGTGAAAAGGAAATGATAAAAATAGTAGATTATATGACTCATTAGAATATATGACTACAAAAATCAATTTAATAATAAGCTCTTGGAGATTTCAGTACTACACATATAAAATTACTGGTTAAGTTATATTTAAAATTTATTTTATAATAATATATTATTATATAAAAGGGATATTTTACTATTTTTTTTTTTTTACACAATTTTTTTTTATTTTATCCTTATTTAATATATCTCATTTTATTAGTACAATAAAGTATTTGGTCATTTCATATGAATTACTTAAAAAATAAAACTATTTTTTAATTTAATATTAATGTACACTTTTTATAGGTAAACTGATTCTTTCACTCTTTTCTTAATTCTTTATTTTAAGACAACAACCGGAAGAAAGAGAGTGTATATTCTCACATGTTTCTACTCCAAATCTCACATATCAAATAAAATAACATTAATTTTCAATCACTCTCTTCACTCCATTTCAAGCAACGTGAACATCATCACACTCTTCGATCCCAAAACTACTAATGGAATAAGAGAGACTCTACCAGAGAAATTCATCATTTTTCTTTTCCATATGTTATTTTTTACTTTTTTATTTATGACTCATCTAAAATTATTTATGTTAAATTTCTATCATTTTGAAAGTTGGTAAAAGAGAACAATATACGTGTTTTCGCTAGTAATATTATACTCATTTAAAGTTTGTTTTAATAAAATTATTTAAATTTTATTCAATTTTATTATAGGATCCGTTATAAGATGATCCATAAATATATAATATGATAAATATATAATATAATGCATAATCATTCATAAATGTATAATATTATGCACAAGCATGAGCATGAGTTAATAAGAGATTCTCATATGTTGAATTAAAATTAGTTATTCATGGCTTAGTCCAGTTACATTAATTTGAATATGGGAAAGATTTATTTTTAATAATTGAGATATTCAATTAAAATTTAAAATAACATTTTCAATATTGAGGAACTTTATTTAAATTTTTATTAGTAAATGGATTAAATGAAATGAAAAAAGATAATTAAGTTTAAAAAAAGTTTATAATGGAAATTGAATGTAGTTAGATATCTGTATTCAAGTGCATAATAATGAAGTAGTCCCTGAAAGAAGGGCAGACATGCCTCTAACTATTGGGC
This sequence comes from Phaseolus vulgaris, assembly GCF_000499845.2. Classification (NCBI taxonomy): domain Eukaryota; kingdom Viridiplantae; phylum Streptophyta; class Magnoliopsida; order Fabales; family Fabaceae; genus Phaseolus; species Phaseolus vulgaris. The sequence goes on along the minus strand of NC_023751.2, from coordinate 2,036,072 downwards.
ATACAAAGAATGGAATCAGTGGATTGTCTTTAGTAATAAGATAAGATAATGTTATCATTGCCATTCATAATAATTGAATATATATTTGCAAACTGTGCTAAATGCATGAATACTTTTTTCTCTTTACCAACCCTTCTCCATCTCAACCAATATATAATTCAATGTTTTTAGAAAGGTTATTTATATGATTGAACAACAAGAAAATAACACTAAAACTTGCTAATGCCCAATGGATTTAATATAATTGATATTTCACAAAGAATTTGATGTTTGAATCCAAGGAAAGAACTAAATTCATTAACACTATAAACATTTCATTCTCACTCTTAGTTGCTACCTTCAAATAATTAAGGTTTGTTTGACAAAACTAGTTATTTTGTAATTACATTAATAATAAATAAATATTTTAAATAAGTAAGTTATATTTTGAATTTATAATAAAATGCAAATATTATAATGCAAGGTATTTTTTAATGGTTTATATTTTTAATGTTAAAAAATTCTAAAGACATCCTTGTTAAAAGTAATATAGTAATACAATTTTAATGTCATATAATAATAAGTTGTAATATTATTGTAATTGAAATTATGAGTATGATGGGGAACAAATGTGTCTGAAAACTTTTGGTGGATAAGACTACCATCCAAAACACTATTAAGTTACTTAAAATGTCCCTATTTATGGTATTCATATATATATATATATATATATATATATATATTTTGTTTGTGGGAGGGAGATGGGTGTCTAGTGAAATAAAAAATAATATTATCATGACGTACCAATTTTTCCTTTTCTTCATTATTAATTGCACTCGTGTTTTAATATATTTATTTCGACTTTACAAATCCAGGGAAAAACTCTTGATTATATAATTAAATACTAATAATTGACTTTAAAAATTACTTAAAAAAATTAAAAATGGACGTGGCTTAAAAAAAATATGAGCACAATAATTACACTAATCATTTTTTTTATATACTAGGGAACACAGGTGCAGAGAGCGAATATATCCAAATTTTTTTTTTTTTTTTTACTATTATTATATGTATCTTTGAGGAAGAAGAGAGATAAAGTGAGAAAAAGCGAAAAGAGAAAATACGGTGATAAAATACCAAAAATTCAAAATTAGAAAACAACAATTGTCCGTAAAAATTGAAGAAATAAAGATATATTTTAGAAAATTAATTTTTTTTAAAAAAAAATTGTTCTACATTCAAAATTGCATGTGCCATACAAGAAAAAAATTAAATAAAAACTAATTTTAAAGATAAAAAATTTGTTATAGTAATTAAATTAGAAATATTTTAGAGACAAAAAAATTATTAGTTTCTAAATTAATTTCTATTATTGATAAATAATTTTTAAAATGATATCTAATTAGCTACCAAGATTTTAACTACCAATTATTTAGATTCTAAATTTGGTAGCAAAAATCTTGGTATCTAATTAGATATCAATTTAGAAATTATTTATCAATAATAGAAACCAATATTTTTTTAGTCTATAAAATGATCTCTAATTTAGTCACTAAAATTAATTTTTATTTAATAATTTTCTTGTAGTGGTGATAACTGTTTTAATATATTTTTAAAAAAATAGAAAATGACGCAATGTCAATAATAAAGTAATAAAATTAAATATTAATATAAGGATAAAATAGGAAAATAATTGAGAACAGTTAAAGAGAGGAATCCCCTTTATATATAGGTATAGATTATGTTATTATCATTTTTAACTACATTGCAAATTCTTTTAACTTAAATGAAAATAAGGTTTTTTGACCATGATGGGGTTTTTTTTTTTTTGTTTTTACTAAAATGGGGTCCGTTTAAAAAAAATTACAAATTTAGACAAGTCGTGCCAATTCGGCACGACTTCATATGCAAAAGTCGTTCCAATTAGGCACGACTTCTGTCCTGTCATACTAAAGTCGTGTCAACTTGGCACGACTTCTGCCACGTCATAATCTTTTTTATTTTTTTAGTAAGTTATGTAATGTTAAAAATTAATTTGATACATAATTTTCTAAGAGTGTTAGTTTTAAGGAACAAAAAATTGGATAATTGTGTATGGATCATGTTTGACGGTAATGTAATACAATAACTTGATTATTTGATTAATTAAAAAATGAAGAAAATTGTTATTGAATTTGGAAATAAATACATAAATGAAAATTTATTGTATTTGGAAAATAAATAGAGAATTATTGTTGTGAATTTGCAAAATAAATAGCTTGAGAAGTAATGATTTTACAGAACACGTAATGATGAGAAGAGATTATTAATTAGAACTAAACAAATTAGTAAGATTCATTACAAGATATAAAATAAAACTATAAAGTTGAGCTAGAAGTAAATTATTTATTTATTCATTCAATTCAAACATGATCCATACACAATTATCCAATTTTTTGTTCCTTAAAACTAACACTCTTAGAAAATTATGTATCAAATTAATTTTTAACATTACATAACTTACTACCCAATATATAAACAATTAAATAAAAATAAAATAAAATTATGACGTGACAGAAGTCGTGCTAAGTTGACACGACTAGTATGACAGGGCAGAAGTCGTGCCTAATTGGGACGACTTCTGCATATGAAGTCGTGCCGAATTGGCACGACTTGTCTAAATTTGTAATTTTTTTAAACAGACTCCATTTTGGTGAAAACAAAAAAAAATAACCCATCATGATCAAAAAACCTGAAAATAACTTACTAAGTCAGTAATAATAATTGGTAATAGTTATGCTTACTAATATAATTTTCACATTCCTTAATATATATAACTCTTTCTATTTGACAATTAATTATGAGGGGCATTCCTTTTTTTCACAATACATTGCTTAAACGAATGGTTTACAAAAAGCTTTCATTAGATAAAATACAATTATCATACCTTAAATACAATCTCCATCATAATTAGATTTAACATTTGTTAAACTCGTATACATAGAAACAATGTGTTTTTCTATATTATCGAAGGCTATATAAGCATAATAGGTAATGCTTCCACAAAATACATGATGACATTTTTTATTTTCCATGTTTAAAATTTCTTTATGTTGTCACAAGGTGGAAAGAGTTTTTTTTTTTTTTGTCTATTTTAGTTCTTTCAAAGTTTTTTTTATATTAATTGGACAAAAGATCAATACAAATGGTATTGCTAGAGGATGTCTCGATTTTTTAGTCCATATTGTTATTTTTCGTGGAAGTAAGGTTGTAATTTCTTTATTTTTCTTTAAGATTTTTTAATCCATATTAGTATTTTTCGTGGAAGTAAGATTGTAGTTTTTTTATTTTTCTTGAAGTTCAAAAGTCTTTATATGTTGAAGTTATTGAATTACTCAAATTATTGATTTTTCACGGTAAAGACTTTGGACGTATCTAAATTGAGTGTAATTTTATCATGTTTTGTCAAACTTTTTGTTCACGTAATATTTTACCTTGAACTTTGTCAAATCTCATTATATCAAGTTGAAAGTCTCTTATATCTTTATTATATCTTTAGTGAAAAAAAAATACTGAAAATTTGGCATATCTTAGTATTGAGAATATATTATACTTCTCTCCATTTTTACAACAATTAAGAAGTGTTAGAAGAAGATTACACTTTAAGAAAAAGAGAACATTGAAATCCTTAATTAAGATATGCTAAATAAATGTAGTCTATCATGAAAGCTTTCACTCTCCACCCAAATCTTATGGCCTATCACCACTTACCAATGTGATAAAAAAAGATATGTTAAAAAGAAGACCTTCTCCACTCTTCCTCCAACTTTTATAATTCTCTCATACCCACCAAGCCATTCCTTTTATAAATTATTGATTTTTTTTTTATTAATGTCAACAAACTTCTAATCACATTGAAATATCTTATTTGGCTAACATAAACATAATTTTGAGTTTAAATATAAAAAAATATAAAGAATTAATCTTTTTAATTTGTATAACTAAATTTCATAAAATCGGTTTTTAAAGTGAAGTTGGTATCTATTTATATACTATTAAATGTTTTAATTTTTAAATAATGTGAAATCTTCAACCTATAATATATTTAAAATGTTATTTTGATCATTACACACTAAAAACGCTAGTTTACAAATATAATGACACACATTACACTAGTTTACATATATAATGTAGCACAATGCAATTTTAAAATTATTTATTTTTTTAATTGTAATATGATTTAGAGTTATCCCCACTCATAATATTTTCTTTAAGGAGATAAATACAATGCACAAATAAAACTCAAATGATAAAAAAGAGAGAGAGAAAAGTGTCAACGGTTTCTTTTCTCTACAAATACAATGCACAACAAAATCATTCAAAGTATGTGAAGGGAAAAATGAATTAGAAAGCTAAATTCAAAAATGGCCATCATTTAAAAAGGGAAGGAGATTATGTTTCATAGCAGTGGACATCAATTGGCATAACAGTGAAGAATAACTAAAAACAATGATTATATTATATACTAAACTCACTTTCAATTATTCGTGATAAGATACTCATCAACATAATTTTAATTTTTTTCAACAAATATCAGGACAATAACTCTAAAATGATAAGAAAATAAAAACTTCAAATAACTTGTGTAAAAAATTATTTTTCTTTCTCACTACAAAAAAAATAGTATTATCTATGAATTTTTATCCATGGATCTGAATTCATAGGTAAATTCAGCACTACCTACGGAATGTGGATATTACTTACAGATTATGAATTTGTAGGTAAATTCAACATTACCTACTAACTATTACTAACGAATCTTATTACCTACCAATTTTTACCTACGGATCTCTACTACCTACCAACTATTATCATAATAATTATATACTTAATATTAAAAATATTATTATAATATCAATAATTACAAAATCATAATTAATATTCATAAATAATATTTAATCATAACTAATAAGTATACATATTATTAATATTATAAAATTAATATAATTAGTATTATATTATTAATATTAATAATATGGATAATATTTAATAATATTAAGAATATTTAATAACATTAATAATATTTAATAACATTAATAATTTTTATTAACATTAATAATATTAAATAGTATTTAATAATATCTAAAATTTCAATTTTTATATGAAATAACAAAAGAAAAATGATACTTTGACTACCCATTGAGTTGTATACAAGTCTTGATGTAATGAATTTAGAAATAAATATATATGATAAAGGGTAAATTTAAAATTAAATGATATAAAAAAATATTAAAATAATAATATTAAGAATTGTAATGTAGTTGTATAAAAAATATGGGTTGTCAATACATTATTACACATAATAAATTTATTGAAAAAGAAATAAAATACCTTAAATGATTCAATTCCTCGTCTAGCACTATTTATACTTTTATTTTCTCATCTATCACCATTTGTTTTTTACTTTCATATCTAACATCTTTTTGTTTTTATTTCTCTGTCTAGCACGATTTTAAAAGTAAATAAAAAATTAAAAAAAAACTATATTTTTTATTTAATTTATTAATTTATTTATTTTTACTTTCTAAATGACACTAGATAGAAAAATAAAAATAAAATGTTAGTTGGAAAAATAAAAGTGTAAATAGTAATAAAGAATTCATTCTCTTAAATCCTGTGAAAAACAATTAATAGTATTAAAAACAAATATATTTCTAATAAAAAAAAGATATAATAATAAATGCAAATTGATTAACTCAAGGCAAAATATATAGTAGTTAACAGTCCACATAAATTCGTTTGGATTTATTATGACTTTCAGAAAAAAGATAAAAAAAAAGTTAAAAAGACAACTATTTTGATTTACTATAAGAATGAAGAGCAAGAGTCCACATATTCCATCACAGATTCTGAATTAGCAAGGTGGGAAAAGGATGATGAACAAGGAGACAATGGAAGAGAAGGAGAAGGTGGTTAATGGAAGGGAAGTGATACCCCTTCTCACCCCTTTCAAGATGGGAAAATTCAATCTATCTCACAGGTAAATTGACATGGCTATTACCTTGATCACCACATATTGGTTCCTCAAACCAAATTCTAACTCAGTGTATAGAGAAATGGTTAATATGTGTTCCATGCTGTAGGATTGTTCTGGCACCATTAACAAGAACAAGATCTTACAACTTCGTGGCTCAGCCTCATGCTGCTCTCTATTATTCTCAACGAACAACAAAGGGTGGACTTTTGATTGGAGAAGCCTCAGGGGTGTCAGAAACTGCACAAGGGTAGTCTTATCTTCCATTCTTTTCATTTTTTTCTGTATTTTTCTCAAGTGAATAACCTCAATGTATGATTCCTAGGAATTTCAGAAACTAGACACATTGGCAAAAAGGAAGAAACATAAACTAACATGTTTTTCAAAACTGGTCAACCACAAAAAGCTTTGGTACCCAGAAATTTGATTAATTCATTTGTTGCATCTTTTTTCCTTGTTAAAGATACCCAAATACACCAGGCATTTGGACAAGAGAACAAGTGGAAGCATGGAAACCAATTGTGAGAGCTGTTCACCAGAAAGGGGGTATATTCTTTTGCCAACTTTGGCATGCTGGAAGAGTCTCCAACTATGGTATTCATATTTGTATTTATTCCCCTTCACTAGAAACTCTATATGACAGTACTATAGTGCATATGATGGTGTCTCTGAACTTTCATTTAAATTTCAACCTTCATTAATTATTTTGAAGTTTTGCACGAATGATGCGGTAAACATTGATAATATATATTGAACAGTGTATCAGCCAAATGGAGAACCTCCAATTTCAAGTACAAACAAGGCAATTGAAGGTAGCAGCACTAAATACCCCCCTCCACGTCCTCTCAGAACAGATGAAATACCTATGATTGTCAATGACTTCAGAATGGCAGCAAAAAATGCTATAGAAGCTGGTAGTAACTTTTGCTCAACAGATTCCTCTTCTTCTTCTAGTTCCTCATTCAAAATGTGATTTGACTCTACAAAATGTTACCTACATACTTGCATGCATGTGATATGCTAAAGTGCTTAAGTGATATATTTATACTCAATCATATTTAATAAAAAATTGTGTTACTAAAAACTTCATGTTAATGAAGAAGATAATGTGACAAAGTCAATATATGTGTGATTCAACTGGTAATTTATTCAGGCATTGATGGTGTGGAGATACATGGAGCCAATGGATACTTAATTGAGCAGTTCCTTAAAGACCATGTGAACGACAGAGATGATGAATATGGAGGTAGCTTAGAGAATCGTTGTCGATTTCCACTCATGGTTGTGAAGGCAATAGTTGATGAGATTGGATCAGAGAAAGTTGGTGTTAGACTGTCTCCTTTTGCTAACTATTGTGATTGCAAAGACTCTGACCCTCAAGCATTGGGCATTTATATGGCACAATCCTTAAGCAAATTGGACATTCTTTATTGTCATGTCATTGAACCCAGGATGATTACAATGTTTGAAAAGTGTGAGACCAATATGTCCTTGTTGCCTATCAGAAAGGCTTTTGGTGGAACCTTTATTGTTGCAGGGGGGTACAATAAGAGTGGTGGAAACAAAGTGGTTGCCGATGATGGTGCAGATTTGGTGGCTTATGGACGCTTGTTTTTGGCTAATCCAGATCTACCAAGGAGATTTGAAATGGATGCTGAATTGAACAAGCCTGATAGAAGAACTTTTTACACCAGTGATCCTGTTGTTGGATACACAGATTATCCATTTCTTGAAAATAATGACTGAAAGAACCTATGAAATTTCAACTATATGTGCCTACATTGCAATAAAGAACTATGTTCTTAGCAAATGCATACACCAATTTCATTCAACTAGTTATGAAATGTTTCTTTCATAGAACATATTATAAGTAAAGCAAATATGATTAAGTAGTATGAATGTTTAAGCAGCAGTGAGATATGATTATATACAGTCATTATTCTCCTCTACAATAAGGTAGAGGTATATAAGAAAGACATTTCTTTGTATATGACAGAAGTTAAAGAACTTGTTTCTTTTTCAGTTGTCTTCACTAGTGATTTTTTGTTGTTCACCTGTGAAATGATGAAAAACTTTATACATAAGAACATCTCCCTGAGTTTGTTTATATTAAAAAATATAGGGAAGAAATAAAAAAAATTAAAAGTAGAAAAACACTGTTAAAATAAACTTTCTTGAATTTGATTGTTTCAAAACAGTATCTTGTACAATAAAAAATTACATTTTCAAAAAAAGATTAATGAAATTAATTTAATTTATGTAAAACTATTCAATGATGATAAAAATAATAAATAATGCAATTTTGAGATAATAAAAAACAGAGAAATGACATAATAAAAAATCCAAAATAAAAAAAAATATAAACAAATGTCAAATATGAGAAAATAAACTAAATAAGAAAATAACATTGTGTATGTGATTACAAAATTTGGAAACCCAATTTCAAAATGTTTAGTGAGTTTTAAAAAATAAAGATATACTTGGTGAAATGATATGCACTGAGTAAAAAGTTTTTCAAGCTAATCTAGTAAAAGTTGAAAATGCATCATATGGGCAAAAGTCCAATATCATAACACTGAATATAAACTCACACACTTTGAAATTAATTTTGTGTGTATTCAATATTTTACTATTAAATATATGCTAGTAAAAAATAAAATAAAGTTTTAAAAAACATATAAATTAAAACATCAAATAAACTTCACCAATAGTTTTAATAAGTATAAAACTATATAATTGTTAAAATTAAAAGATAATAGTACTGATTTTGCATCCAAGATATAGAAGAATTCAATACCAAATAAAATTAAAAATTTGATTATATTTTTACTTTAATAAATTGGCTCAACAACAAAAAAGACTATTATTTACAAAAGATTATATTTTTAAATTTAATATAAACTTTAAATTACACAGACTAAATATTTTTACAAAAGAAATCAAAGTGATTTATGAGAAAAAAATGTTAAACATGTTATAATAAAATATTATTGAAATAAAAAAACTGTCTTAAACTATTTTAATATAATTAATTATTTATAATTTTCACTCATTTATAAATCAATTATATAATTTTATTATTAAAAATTATAATGCTCCTTTAGTATCTAATTTTAATAAAAACAAATTGATAACCATAGTAAACAAGTTTCACTCTCATATCTGACTATCATTAATATTTTGTTTCATAATCTTGGTTATATTTTTCATTCACAGTAACAAAATACACGTTCTCATATCTTCATTCTTTTATCATCAAACAATTAAACAATACTTTTAGGTTCTTATTACTTGTGGATTAACTCTACACAAATATTATTAAATGAAAACATAATAATAAATCATTACTTACTCAAATCAAAATCTAAAGTAACAAGTTAGAATGGGTCAGTTTTCAATTTTTGATCGTTTTTCAATTATATAACCAGTCAATTTTAAGCATCTGAATAAAAGAAATAAAAATAGTTTTCAGTATAATAATTACAACAGCAGATGCATGTAAAAACCTTATAACCTCTACATTTTTATTTTTAAATAATAAACATGATATCATTAAATAATAATAAAAAATTCATCCCAATTATTATTAATTATGAAAAATATTACATAAAAAATAAATATAATAAAATATGATTATTTTTTCTTATCCTTAAGAGCATGTTAATCCCTTTTCTTCCCTATGTCCTTTCTTTCTCAACATCCACCAATACTTAAACGCAAACTGAACCCAATTGCATTGCTAAGGAAATTAATTCAGAAAGCCAAGAGCTAATTCTCAAATCCAAGCAACAGCCGAATTGCGATTGATCAGTTTAATTTCATGCAACGAATAATAATTAAAATTAAAAATTGACAACAAAAGAAGGTGTATTGCGAAGAACCTTAACAACCTAAAGCAACTTGTGCCTAAGCAAAAGAAAGAAGTAACAAAATTAGAGGTGAGAGACTCACGTTTAGAAGCAAAGAGTTGCGTCGATGCTGCATTGGGTGAAGAATTTGTGGAACAAAATGAGTGTGCCGTGGAAGACGAGGTGTACGAAAGCAAAGAGCGAAATACGACACTGATTTTCGTTTTTTTTTTTTTCTGTGTTTATAAACAGGAAATTTTCCTGTGTTTTACACCCTCATTTACCTCTTCTATTCTCATCAAAACAAACCATCATCCTTTCTTCCTCCTACTCTTTATTCTTTTAAATATCTCTTTTTCGATCTTCTAAACAAATTTATTGATATTTACCTATAGGAATAAAATTGTATATACTTAAAAACATTTAAAGAAAGAATTTTTTATATATTTCTGATGTTTCAATTAGTTTTTTTTTCTCAATTTTCAATTTAAGTAATATTTTTTAATTTTACCATTTCAAATTCAAGTAGTTACAAAATAATAATTAAATAAAATAATAAAAAACATGTAAAAAAAAAAAAGAAAACTCAACAGATATTAATTTTTTTAAAATATTAGTTTTAAAAAGAAAAAAGAATAGTTTTCAAAATATAATTTTATAAAAATCATAATATATTTAGTAACTACTCAGAAGAATGATAAAATAATAAAATAAATATTAATATGAGGATAAAATTTATAAAAAAAAAAACAGTTAAAAGGAAATCCCTTTATATATAAAAATAATAATTATAAAAAATGTTATAATATAATTACATTATAACCTTATATTGACAAATATATGAAAAACCAACAAATGATATAACTAAATCAAAATATCATATACAAAAGAAAATTGAAATATCAGAAATTTATTCAAAAAAATCATTTTAATCACACTAAAACAACACACAATATATATTTTCAATTTTTAAAATATATATTTTTATTTATATATATATATATATATATATATTTAAACAAGATAAAAAAGAATATTATAACACAAATAATTTAACAAAATTCACAACCAATCCAAACACAAATCTTATGGTATGAGTTTTAAAAGGAACAGAACAATTTGCACTAATATAATACAATATTAAAATATGCTAAATTACTAAAATGTTCATTCTATACACAAAAATAAATCAAAAACTACTTCAAATATTCAAAAACTACTTCAAATACAAACACATATAGTTCAACTCATTAAATTAATTTAATTGCATTCTTAATAATTTCATGGTCAATTTGAAAATTTATAACTAAATATTGCGTATGTATGATTGTATACTTAAATATCCAATAGTCAGATTTACAAATTAATGACTATATATTTAATATCCAACTGCCATTACATATTTATGCGAATACATTTAATACCCAACTACCATTACATATTCATGTCTATACATTTAAACATTTGCTAAAATTACAAAAAAACCCTAACCAAATAATACGACCTAGATTATAATATAGATAACAAACAGAAGACTAATATCTAATTTCTTTTATAAAAATATGTTCTTAAAAAATAATTACTTAAGATATTTTTTATAAATATTAATATACATCAAAAGTATATTAAATTGTCTTCTATAGGGATTATAAATGGATCAAATTTAAGTATATGAAATAATTATAGTACAAGTATAGAACAATTCCAACGGAAAAATATTCAAAATATACTTTTACAAGAAAGAAAAACTACAAACAACTTTTGTATATAAAATAGAAACAGTTAATCTGTGAGATCATGCTTTTATGCATTACATGACTGGAAAAGTACCAACAAACACTATACAATCAACCATCATCATCAGTCAAAATTCGTCAAATGATCCAACAACAACAAAAATACACATGTAAACTGATTACACGATGAAGGATATACCTCACCATTATAAAATTTCGATAAAGTTTTATTAAAATTACGTTTTAAAGCAACACTAATCAATTACATTTTAAAGCAGCAACTTTTATCGTTTTAAAGCAACACTAATCAATTACATTTTAAAGCAGCAACTTTTATCGTTTTAAAACTACGTTTTAATATCGCCAAACATTAGTTCAAAATAAATGTTGAGATAATTCAACTTCAAATAGAAAAACACGTATGAATGTTGATACAATGCAACATTAAATTGAAAAAACACATACATCAGGTGCAGAACACAACACCCAAAACATTAAAATCACAAAAAAAAAAAACAAAACATACAGCACAGCAACATGAATGAAGTGTGACGCATCATAGCATATGTATATATACAGCAGAAATGGGAAGATAAGCCAATTATATTCATACAAACTTAACCAGATTTCAACAAGAGAACTAAATCAAACTAAAAGCTCTACAAAAGATAAGCACCCCTTAACTAAGCAGTTGGATTTAGAAGTACAAATAAAGATCTCCCATCTTTCAACTATTCACGTTTTGGACAGACAAAACAATTTTACGGAGGGAGCAGAGAAATATTTTTCTGGAAGAAAGAAACATGTTTGTTTATCATCAGGAAATGACCAGACCACCTACAAAAGATGATCCAAATCATCAAAACCTACATAAATTGTTATCAGTCCACTCTCTAATCATCATCCTCCTCCTGCATGAAATAAACAATACCAAGTAAATATCATGCAAATAATTACCACAAACCACAAGGCAATGACGCAAAAAAGAATAAAAAGAAACCTCGCCACTGCCCTCCTCATCATCATCCTCATCATTCACCTCAGATACTGACTTCTCAGATTCTTCTTCATCTCCAGCAGTAGGACCTTCCGCCTGACAACAACCAACAACATAACCATATGAGAACAATTAAGAGTACATAAAATAAACCAAACCATCATTTCTGTCTTGCTATAATATAAAACATCACCAAATTTGCACCAACCTGCTTCTTGTTATAGGCTCTCATGCTTTTCTCATACTCCACCTTTCGTTTCTCAGACTTTACCACAAATGGTGCTTTATCCTAAACAATTACCCATTATTTCAATAGTATGTTCGAACAAATCAGTTTATCATGCATGGTCAATAAATAGTCAAGTACATACAGCATCAGACATTGTTTTCCATTTTGCTCCAGCAGCCTTTCCAACCTGAAATGTTCAATGAAAGTAAGATAACTGAAAGAGAGTTTTATACTACAAAATTACAAAATTATAACAACACATATCACTTACGGCCGAAACGGCTTTGTTGTCAGGATGTTCCTTGTTGAATTGTTTCCTAAATTCCTCCCTTTAATAATATAAAGATATTATAAGAAAATAATCACAAACCATGTATACAACAACATCATTCCAACAAAAAAATATATCAAGCATTCAAGCAAGCCGCGTAACCAGGATCTAAGATAATTTACATATTTAGGCCAAATTTATATTTAACAATAAAAAAATAGAGAAAACAAGCAAAATCATCAAATGGAGGAAAACAGGGAAATTTTCATTGGACAACTATAAAAGTTTAAACGCCAACAATATGCAGCAAAGAGATAACCTACGGCATGGAAAATCAAACGAATTATAAAGAACAAAACAAAAATACATAACAATTACATGAAAACAAAGAAAGCACTGGGAGGCCTCTTTGGCTTGTTAGGGTCTTTCGCAGCCTTCCCCTTCCCTGCTGGTTTCCTGGACTTGGTGGCTGCACCCTTCTTGTTCACAGCAAGTCTGAAATTCAAAGCAAATTCAATGGAATCCAAAATCAAATAATAGAACGACCAAATCTGATATATTAAACACGATACATAACAGAGATCTCAGATCTGAGATCCAGAAAGTCGAAAATACAACTTTCTCGTATATTTCACTGCAGGAAACCTTGAATCGTGCGCGAAATAAACAAATGAAGGAAGGACAAAAAAAAGCACAGGAAACTTACTTGGCATCGGCTCTCTTAGATTCGGTTTTTGACTTGCCTCCTTTCATGACGGATGCTGCAGTAACACGAGGAGATTAGTTTTATTCGGTGGAAATCACAGAAGATCGATGAAAACGATGAAAAATTGATGAAAAATAGAGAAAAATTGAAGGGATTACATACGGAGAGAGGGGAATAGGGTTGGGAGTTAGGGTTTGGGTGGAGAGAAGAAGAGAGAGAAAGATAAGGGAACGATATGTTATACTATGACATAAGGCTAGGCACAAATGCGGGGAGATATTAAGCTCATTCAGAAATTGAAATTCAATTGCAAATGAAATGAAATCAAAGGGGTCAGGGGTTTAGGCGGGAATTTAAATTTATTTGCCAGGTCATTGATCCGTGTCTTTATTTTGTGTTGGGTGCGTTATTCCTAAGCTTATGCCTCCGTTACCCTTTTGTGTTTTCTCTGTGCTTTCTTCTGCAATCGCCGATCTTCTTCATTGCTTTTACTTCTATTTTCCGACTGTGATTTGGGCCACTCTATCAAACCCATTTCTAGTTTTATTGCCTTCTTTCAAGCCCATTCCTTCTTCCTTCATCCACCAAACAAAAACACACCCACTTTCCATAACTCATACATTATATTAAAAAAAAAACTAATTTTATCAAAACAGTTCCACTATCTACCCTTTTCTCATTTCACATGAATTATTTAAAAAATTAATTAATTTTTTAAAATTAATATTAATGTATAATTGTTATATGATTTCTCACTCTTTCTTATTCTAAGGCAACAAATAGAGCATACCTTTAAACATTTTCATACCAAATCTTACCTATAAAATAAAATAACTTCCATTTTCAATCATTATTTGCATTCCATTTTTTGTGTTTTCAATTTTGACTCATCTAAAATTATTTATATATGTATGTTACATTTCTATCATCGTAAAAAATAGTCATCTAAAAAATGAGTAAAAGAGGAAACATTAGTATAAAATAATTAGGTTAAATTATTTAGTCTGTCTCCATTTTAACTTAATTTGTTAAATTTAACTTTCTTTATTTCATTAAAAAATAATTTATATTTACTTAATTTTCTTAAATCAAATGAATATGATAGTAAAATATTTCATTGCGAAATTTTGTGAATGGATGTTTGCTCAACATTAATTATAGGATTGTTGTTACTTATGTGTTAAAAAACATATTAATTATAAGAAAATTTTAAAAGCATAATAATAAATTAATTAAATTAATTTTAAATAATAATATCGATTAAAATATTCATATTGAGAATATAATTATAAAATTGATTACTAAATTTTGAATTAAAAAATAGTTTCTTTCTTTACACCTTTTTTTACATTTTTTTTATAAGAAACCATTTTCATATATAAACCAATTGTGAATCATTATTACGGTGGTCATGATTACAAAATTGTTAAAATAAAAAGAGGGAAAAGGTTGAAGTAAAGATAGAATATGGTTGTGATTTTATTATATAAATTAATTACACTTAAATATATTATTTTGATTTTAATACATTTCCAAACTTTCACTATATAAATTATATATACCAAATTTACTAAGTATGTAGTCAGTGTTTATTCCATGAATAAATTTGACAAAGATATTTACCAACTAATCATTAAAGTTGACTAACTTTATAACAATATTCCATAACCCAATCTTGATCAGGATGAAATTAAAGTTATATATGATCAAATATTATGTTATAGAAAAAAAAAAAAAGGAAGACAACAACATGTATATATAAGTTATCACGTGTAAATCCTTTAAAACTTAAGTTTTTAAGCACTTATTTTGGTCTACGAAACTATAAATAACTAAAATCACACCCTTTTATCTAGATTTAACATTTTATCTCGTTAAAACAATATTTTTTAGTTTTCCATTATACTAAATATAATCTAATTTTTTAAATTATATTATTTATTTTTTTACTAATACTGCACTTTAAAAATATTTCTATATAGTAATTTATTGCTTTTACTAATGCATCTTAATTGTTTTTTCTTCACAAACTACTTTATTTCATTCTAGCATTGGAGGAACAGATTATTCAATTGGGGAGGGGTGCCTGTAAGTAACTTTGACTGCTTCAAAGTCTTATTAATATTAGACATTATAGTATATTCCTTGGTCATCCCATAAGGTATATTCAGTAGTAAGTTTAGAGTATTAAAATCATGTATAATTAGTTATTTTATTGTTTTATGTGTAAAGAATACATCTTGATTTAATAAACAAAATATTTCTCTCTTATTTAATATAAGATGACACGTACAAGTTCCATTCTTTTGGTCATACGTGAAATTTATTGTCCTTCCATTTGAACATTATTCAGTTTTTACTCGCATGCAAATATGTACTTTAACATTATCATTTATAGTCTTTCCTTTTCCAAGTTTTTTATGAAAGTAATGGTACTTTGGTGGAACAAATTTCAATACAATTTCTACAAGAGAAGTTTTAGAATTGAAAAAAACAATTCATTTTATTCCTAAGATTCATGAGAATAGAAAAACTATAAGCTGTAGAGTAGAAATAAATCTTAAAAAGAAAAGTTAAAGGAGAACTTGGGGAACCATTAGGTTTGTCTCGGTAGTTGAAAGTCGGTAGTTGAAAGTCATAGTGTTGATACATAAAACAATAAAAACCAAATACCTATTACAGCCAAACAACTAGGAAAAAATTAAAAAACGAGAATTATTGAAACTTGCATATTGAAAGATCAATCCGACAAAATAATCATGAGCAGCTATAATATCATAGATTTTGTCCTTTTGACCAAATTTGTAACCTTCATTAGCAGATTCATTAAGGTAGAAAGTTACTAAGGAATCATTTATAGCACTGAATAGGGAGTTGCCAAATACACCAGTCACACTTAACACGTGAAATTGATGCATAAGAATATTATGCTCAATCTGAAATACAATCATAAAATTGAAAGTACCATAAATTCCTAAAGGCATTCCATCCGAAAAGCTTCCTTGACCAATAGGATAGATCAAGAAAACAACAATAACAGCTGCATCAGGAGTTGAATATGCAACAGCAATCCAATGATGCATACCCAAACGAAAGTTAAGTTCCCATTCACGACCCATGTAGCAAGCTACACTAAGTAAGAAATGTAGAACAATTAGTTCATAAGGACCGTCGTTGTATAGGCATTCATCAACAAAAGTCACTTCCCATATAGGATAAAAATGCAAATCTATAGCCGCAAAAGTATGAATAGTCGCACCAGAAATGATATTGTTTCCATAAAGTAGGGATCCAAAAACAGGCTCGTGAATACCATCATTATCCACTGGAGGGGCAACGATAAAAGCGATAATAAATACAAAAGTTGTGGTTAACACAATAGGAATCATCAAAACACCAAACAATCATATGTAAAGAAGATTTTCGATGCTGGTTATCCAGTTATAAAAGCGACCCCGTAGGCTTTCAATCTCACGTCTCTCTAAAATTGCAGTCATGGTAAAATTCTAGTTCATTTAATCACTATGGAATCCCAAGCACAAAATTATCTATACTGCGAAAATTTGAGGACTTGTTATTCAACAGTATAACATGAATGATATATCAGTGTCAACCAATACTAATATCCATAGTATGTTCTTATTCATTAGTATGTTCTTATTCATTTCGGTTTATCCGGATTTTTCTTTTTACCCCATTTCATTGATTCATGAAAAATGCTTGTAAAATGGATTGGATGTCATATGAATTAACTTTTTGTATCAATTTCCTAACTTTCAGTGTGAAATGTCATTTTTCACTTCACGTTAGGTATTAAAGATCCGACCTAGAAAACTTGTCCATAATTACAAGTTTACCACTAAATCTTTTTATACATCATGAAATTAGTATGATGTGAGAGAAATAGGAGAGAGTTTCATGGACGACAAGTATGAAGACAAATATAGGTAAGATGACGATGAATAAAATGAACAAATTAGACTTGTGAACTAATATAAAAGAGAGTTTGTCAAAAAATGATTATAACTTGAGTTGGATGTGATATGAACTAATTTTCTACATTGATTCTCCAACTTTTGACGTGAAATGTTACTTGTGACTTCACGTCGTGTGTTAATGAAACGATCTATAAAACCTTCTCATAATTACAAGTTTACCACCACATATATTTTTTTGTAATTAAAACAAATTGACATTAAAATACTTTCCTTTTTCTTTTAATAATATTTTGTTTTCATGTGATGAGAGATGATGACTCAATTTCTCATATAACACTATTTAAACTTTTATTTTCCCATCTAGCACCCATTTGTTTTTATTTTTCTATATAGGGCATTGTTTTATGTTTTATTTTCCCTATCTAGCACAATTTCAAAAGTAAAAAATAAAAAAAAAATGATAATTTTAATTTTGAATGCATTAAATTTTTTTTGTAATGTTTAAAATAAAGAAATGAGTTTTTACAAAATAAAAAAAAGTAATAAATTAAAAATGTTTAGTTTAAAATTATTTTTGTAAGAATGAAGAAAATAAAAAAATAAACCCTACAACAACATAAAAGTTTAATTTATAAACATAAATTAGTATTTAATTTTATTATTATTGATGATGTAATTATGTTAATTTTAAGTAAAAAATACAGGCAATAATTATAAAAAAATAAATTCAATTAGTATTAATTAGTAGTAGACATAATAATAAAAACAGAAACAAAAAAAAAAGAATGGCAGAAAAAATAATAATAATAACCTAAAACATAAAATATGTAAAATAAAGGCAAAACAAAATAAGATGAAGATAAAAGATAAAAAAAAAACAAATCTAAACAAGATAAAAATAAGAGATATAAAGCGATATTAAATAAGTATATCAAACCTAACATCTTTGATTTCTCCATCTTTCCTTTTGTATTACACACCCAACATTTTGTAGATGAAAGACAAAATCCAAGAGAAGTACGACCACCAGGCTTATATGCAGTTCGCTTGGATGAATTATGGTGTGACTGTGGAAAATTCCAAAAACTACACCTACCATGTTCCATGTGCTTGGTGCATGCAAATATGCTCACACCACGATTTTGCTAGGTACATCTCACTTGTGTACACATTGCAACAGGTATTTCATGTTTACGAAAGACTATTTGGTGAACTCATAAATGAAAAGTATTGACCTGTATACACTGGTCAAATACTGTACCCAAGTCTTAACAGGAAAATAGTCTCAAATGGGAGGCCTAAGTCAAGTCAAATTAGGACTGATATGGACATAAGAGAACAACATGATTGAACAAAAAAATGTTCACACTGTCAAACACCATGACACAAAAAAAAAACGTGTCCTAACATTACTGAGTTGTCAACTTCTTGTCATTAATTATGTTTGGAAAAATAAAAACAAAATGGTGCTATATGAGGAAATAAAAGTGTAAATAATACTATATGAATAATTGAGTCGAAAAATAATTTTTGTTACTTTGGGTGTCTAACTCAAGTTTCGTAATAATGGCTAACATACAAAATTTATAAAAAAAATGACATTAAAATAGTAGTATTATTATTCTATATCAACCATTATTTTATATTATAACTCACTCGTTATATTATTCGTAAACATAACTTTATTTAAAGTTTCTATCACTTAATCAATATATGCAATAAATTCTATATATTTAAAATTATTTAACATTTCATTTACATATATTTAAATTGATATAATTGTTACATGTGATATAAGTTATTATAGATCAAAGTTACGTGGATTCAGTTTTAATTGAATGATAACTTTGAATGGTTATTCTAAATAAATAAAAAAGTTGTACTTTGACTAAAAGTTATAATTTTAACCAGTAATAAGTGTCTGATCCTATAATAATATATTAAAAATTAAACTATGTTTGTTTGTTAAAGTTTGACCTGTATATTGAGATAATGTATAATTATAATTAAGTAGTAAAATGCTAATTGTACCGGTAAGGGTTTAGAGTTTATTCCTGCCAGAGACCTTGTCCAAAATCTGAGAGACTTGGTCGACGATCTAGTGGCCGAGACCTTCGAAGACTCGGTCGAGACGACCAAGAGCGAGCAAATCTGGCTGATGGCCGGCTCATGCCTAAGGCCGACGGCCAGTCTTAATTATCTTTAACGCTCAAACCAAGGTCAGCGAAACTAATCCATCGTTAAGAATTAGGTAATGCAACCCTAAGAGGTATCCACCTCGACAAACAGGCCCAACAAGGTAGGCCCAACAAGGTAGGCCCATTAGAACAATATAAATAGCACGCATCAAGGAGTAAATGTACGTTATTTATTACTGTTCACCTACCTGAGAGCTGACCACCCACTTTACTGACTTGAGCGTCGGAGTGCCTTCGTAAGTACCCCACCATCCGGTGTCCTCCCGAGACCGAGTGCCGAAGGAGAAGCAGGAGGACGAAAAGAATCTCAGCTCATCACCCAGTCACCTGCCCGACCGAAGAAATGAGAAAAATTCAATAGTTTTCTAGATCTCATCTCCCTAGTAGGAACACTAATAATTATATTTTGTACACAGTGTTATATATCCCATTTCATCCACATAAATTATATATATAATAAGACAAATTTTTTTAATAATAAAACTATAAATAAATAATATTTGTAAATTTTATTAATTTTAAAGATATTTAAAATAGAAGCACAAACACTTATTCATCCTAGAAAAAAAATATTGATCTAAAAAAGAATTAAATAAACATTTACTACACCCGAGGAATTATTAGATAAATGTTTGGATCATGTAACACCCCAGGAAATAGAAAAAAACTGTAAAAGAAAGAGACGAGAGAAATATTTTAAATCAATATAAAAAGCATACAATTTTTTTTAAGAAAATATTTAATTATTTACATAAATAAAAAGCTTCCCATAAAAGTAAAAATATGAATTTATTAACAAGAAGTGTATATATTTATTTGATGGCATAGAAAAAGTAGATTTAGTTTTGATGAGTTGTTTTTTATTAGAAGTGCAACCTTAAAAAAAGTTTTTAGAAGCATATGTTGAGTTTGTATTTTTAAGGATGTGGTAAGAATAAGTTAAAAAGGGTTATTGTAGGAAGAGGAAGAAGAAAGTGAGTGTGAGGTGAAGAAGAAGTGGAAGTAGGAAAAAGGCGATTGTCACGTGAGGTGCACGGGTGGAGCAGAATATAGATATTTTGTTTTATATATATACACGTATTAATTTATTTGTAATTGAAATAATATTATAATTATAAGAATTTAATAAATTTGTTTTTGTTAAAAAAGGGGAGAATAGAGAGAAGGTGTTGGACGTGTTTGTTTGTGTGTGTTGTTTGGGGAGAGCGAGAAAAGAGGAGGAAACAATGGGCGAGGTATCTGAAACGATGACGAAGAAGAAGAAGAAGGGACGCCCCTCTCTTTTGGATCTTCAAAAGCGATCTCTCAAGAAGGAACAGCAACAGGGCCAACACCACAACCAGCGACAGAACAACCCCAATTCCACCAATTCACACCCCAAAAACACCAACGTTGCTACCCACGACGACGACGACGACGAGCGCAAGGAGAAGAAGCACAAGCTCCTCGTCGGGCTCAATTCCCATCTCCACAACCCAACATTATTCCCCAATTCCCAGCCATTCAATTCCGATCCCAAGAGGCGCAAGATTGACCCTCTCCAACACCACCAAACGGTGCGTTTCACCATTCATCTCACCCATTATTACAATCTCTCTGTTCCGCTCTTCCGATTTGCGGGCTCTTCATGTTAGAACGCCGATTTTCGCTATTTGTTTTATTATATTTTGGGAATTCGCGCGCAATATTGTTTCCTTTTTGTTTTTATTTTAATTCGCGGTGAACTCGCTGGACTCGGAACCGGTGGATGTGTTTGTTGGTTTGACCGTTTAGGTTTTCAATTTTGGTGTTATTTAATTTAATTTATTTGGGGGAAAATTTATGTGGGGCACTGGCACTGGTGGGTGCTTCTTCTTTCTTTTTGGCCCTAGTTTTAATCTTTCATTATTGGCTGTACGCCAGATCGAGCCTTCGTTTATGCACGGATATGCATAAAAGCTTCAATTTGTCTTTTCTCCCAGTATTGTTGGGGCTATTCATTTTTTAATTTTCTCTTTATTCCTTGCCCTTCAGCGCAAGACTCTATAGCTTAGTAGCTTGCTCGTGAGTTGCGCCCTTTTTTTTTCAAAAAAAATAATTGTTTTTTGGGGGGTTGATTTTCGATTCTCTTTTGGAGGACTATGGATAAAAAGTGGATGGTTGTGTGTTACAAAATCACACGCACATGTCTTTTTATGGTATTTGATGATGGGGTGATTTTGCTTGCAGGATGGGAAGGTTCCGAAAGCGACTGACAGTAAACATGGTATGTATAAAACGAAGAGTTTTGTGAAATGATTTCTCAATGGAGGTGCAATGGCAGGGGGGCATACATAGTATATAGTATAGTGGGGGAATATTAATGGCGATTTTTATATTATGTGTTGACAGGTTCGCAGGGGGAGTCCGGTCCCACTACACCTTTGCCAGACAAAAAGCTCTTGCTGTTTATCCTTGACAGACTTCAAAAGTGTGTCTCTTGTAGTCTTATTTGTTTCTTTCTTTCTTTTCTTTTTCTTTTTTCCCCCTTGTTTGTTTTTTTCAAGTAGGGTATTTGATGTTTCTTTACTGCTCAACCTTCTTGCAGGAAGGACACGCACGGGGTGTTCTCTGAGCCTGTGGATCCAGAAGAGGTTCAATTTTTTATATGATAAAAGAGTACTTGCAATTGATTTCTCACTGTTTGAATGCTCAACACCTTACTTTGTTGCTGCAGCTTCCTGATTATCATGACATCATCAAAAACCCGATGGATTTTGGAACTGTGAGAAAGAAATTGGATGGGGAACTATATACCGATTTGGAACATTTTGAGGTTGGTGCTACTATTTTTTGTAGCAACTCTCAAAAGCTCTTTTAACTTTCTATCTGAGCAGACTCTATGTGATTTGCTTCTGGGTCAGAACTCCCATGGCATTCTATTATGTAATTTTCGTTTTTTTTGTAATGTTTGCCTATTAATCAAAAAGTCCTTGAAACAAAAGAAGTATAACTTTCAGATAATGTTGCTTACTGTGCTGATTTCTTGGTTCTTGCTAAGTAATTAATGCTACTACATTTTCTGTTTCGAGCGTTTATGAACAATTGCCATCTTTCATCAGCCAATTGAACATCTGTATCTACCTCCCCTTTTTTATTGTTCTTCCCAAAAATCTTTAGTCATTTATTTATTTGATTACCATGATAGGACACTTGAAATGTAACTATAGACTAATGCTTCTGAATTATGGTTAATGCATGCTTCACAGTTACAGAAGGTTAATGTAGTTATTAGGAGTTTTTGAAACTAGTGCTGAATGTAAGATTTAAAGAACTTTCTTGTGGGAAACCAACATATATGACAAACTGATGATTTCTAACATCAAATTTTATTAAGGACAGTTATTCCTAATATGTCATGTGCAGTGCAGCATGTAATTCTTGGTCTGTCATTGTTTGTTATCTATTAAACCCATGCATTCATATGACCGATGGCTGTTTCTTAACATGCTGCCTGTTTTAGATTCACCGATATGTCTGATTTGGGTAAACTTTTAAATTTCTGGTCATTGTAGCAGATCTTCCCCAATTATGCAACACACTGTTGTGTTAGTTTGGGTGGGTTGTTGAGTGGATGGTTTGGGTTCCATGTACTACTTTGATCGTTTAGGAGAATATTTCTTGTTACTCTGATACAATTTTGAAATACTGTTGCTTCATTCTTGCAGAAAGATGTGTTCTTGATTTGCTCTAATGCAATGCAATATAATTCATCAGATACCATTTACCACCGACAGGTTTGGTGAAGTTTTTAACCAAACTATATTGTTTCCATCCCTTTGTATTATTTGTTTAGTGTCTATTAAAGGTAAATATTTTACTTTTTCTTAGGCCCGAGCCATGCAAGAGATCGCAAGGAAGGACTTTGAGAATCTGAGACAAGATAGTGATGATAGTGAACCACAGCCCAAAGTTGTGCAGAGAGGAAGGCCACCAGGCAAGCTCTCAAGAAAGTCACTGGGTATGCCTTCTGCTGAGCGCGTTGGTCCTGAATCTTCTTCTGATGCAACTCTTGCTTCTGGCGGGGATATTGCTAGTGGCTCCAACGGTTATAATCTTAGGAAAGTACCAAGCAAATTTCAGCCTACAGATTCATCTGCTAGGGCCTACAACAGCACTTTTAACAATGGAGGGTATACGGGTTGGTCCGAATGGGAGAATGAATTTCCAGGTCTATATCTACACTTTCCCATCGTCCCATACTTCTCTATTAAACTAGGGACAAACAAATGCCCCATTTTATTGGAAATCATCAATTAATTATGTCTTTGTTTGCAGCTTCTGTTGTAAAAGCTGTGTTAAGATATGGAAAGAAGCAGTATACAGTTGATGAGACCAGGCGCGATTCTTACAAAATACCAGTGACTTTAGGAAATGAAGGACCGCTGTTGACTACAGTTGAAGATGAAGTCAAGCAACTTCTTGCTGTACGAACTTCTGTTTTTTTTTTCTTTCCTTTTTTACTCTTTCCTCGTTTTTGAATCATGATACTTAAAAATCTTTGATTGTCTCTATCTTGTTAACATCTCATGCAAAGTCAAATTCAAAAGGGTTTTTAGTTGGCCAAAGAATTCACGTCCGCCTCTTTTGTATAAATCAGGTTGGTATACACATGAAGCACAGTTATGCAAGAAGTCTAGCCCATTTTGCTGCAGATCTTGGTCCTGTTGTTTGGAAGATTGCTGCAAGTAAAATAAGCAGTGTTTTGCCTACAGGACATGAATTTGGTCCTGGATGGGTAAGTGAAGATGACGGGTCACAGAAGCAACACTTCCCAGTTTGTGACGAGGGTAGAACTTCAGACCCTCCCGTGGTAGAGGATTGTAGAAGTAGATTTTCTTCTCCATCTGGATCACTTCCCCTTGCAAATAGACCCTGCTTCCAAAGTGGAGACATGGTTATAAATAATTACCAGAAAGAGTTGAATCCGGCAACCAACATTGGTGGCGGATCTGAGTCCATAACTCCTGTGAGGATTCAGCAGGAATCCGTGGCGCACTCTGATGATTTTGGTTCACATGATTGGTTAGGTTCTAATTTTTCACCACAAATGAAGATGGTAAGACTTGCTGACCTAACTGGGTCTCCGAGTGCTGGGGTTGCTCCTCAAATGTTTGACATGGATCCCACAAGCAGCCGCATTGCGCAGACAAATATGAATCCTTCTCTTATGGGACAATACGGGAGCAAATCAAGTCAATTAGAATCCGGTAATTTATTGGCCCGGGAATCTGGGTTTGAGCCACGAAGTTGGTCTCAAGGGATTGCTGGGAAATCATCTTGGCCGGGTTTGGAAGTTCCCACTAAACAGAATTCTTTTGCACATTCTAATGACTTGAATGGAAGGATTGGAACTACAAATTCACCAAGTAGTTCCAACGTGGAGGCTGGTTCTCAGTTGCAGCCCAATTTGGCATTACAGCTCTGATGATAT
The DNA here is from genome assembly GCF_000499845.2 of Phaseolus vulgaris. Lineage (NCBI taxonomy): Eukaryota > Viridiplantae > Streptophyta > Magnoliopsida > Fabales > Fabaceae > Phaseolus > Phaseolus vulgaris. The sequence goes on along the minus strand of NC_023751.2, from coordinate 2,010,705 downwards.
ATATATATTTTTTGGGATTGAATCCTCTCATATTGCTTACTAACATGATATTGTCATGTTATAGGAAAGAAAAGACCCAATTTAATGGACCTTTCCTTTTAAAATCACAGACATTTAAAAACAGTCTTCTCATTTTTTTTTTGTTTTTTTGACCTTATGATAGAGGTTGGCCACTCCAGTAAGTATACAGTTGAATTGGTATCGGCCAAGTCTTAATGACATACGTGCGATTGAGACATGAAATGTTTAATTATTCTCCTCATTTTCACTATGCTGTTTTGGATAACAATCCTCTTATTGCATTTTCTATGTGTCTACTAATAATTCATTAATTATAACTATAATTAATGTAAGCCACTCCCATCCAATTCCTGAAACTGCCGCTTTTTTCTGCAGCTTTCTACAGTCGGTATGAAATCTGAATTATTAAAATATAAATTATAATAAATTTTTTTGGTAGATAACATTTTTATAACTTTTAATGGTAGATCAAACACTGCAATTCTCTACATTAAAATTGTCTTTGAGAAATTCCATATCCATGTGTGTATAGGAAGAATTTTTGTTCTTTTCTTTATTTTATTTTACCCTGGATCGGTTAGAGATACTGCATGTAAATAGAATGAAGTTTTTATAGTTTTTTTTTACACAGTAAAAACAACAACACAACAACTCGTTTTTTGAAATAAAATATTTATAATAAAATAATAAATTTTTTTAAGTGTTAATAATTCTTCAATGTTATAGTTTCAATTGAATGCTCTATTACTTAAACATACAAAATTTAAAACTGAAATTCAATTTATTTATTGATATAAAGTTTTAGTTCAGATGTATTATTCGTAACATTTTCTTGAAGATGTTTCAAAAGAATTTAATAAATTGTATGTTAAAATATTATATTAAGTATTGTAAAAAAGAAGATTATATAAAGTAAAAAGTAATAATTTCTCTGTAACGTTAAAGTAAAAAAAAAGTATACTGTTAAAAGCTCATAGAAATAACTATTGTTGTGATTTGACATAATTAGTGTATATGCTATTTTCAGTAAAAAATTCTAAAAAAAGTTTGATAATGAAAATTAAATAGTTATAATGCTCCAAACAGTATTATGATATGTTAAATTATAAAAATATAAAAATTCTTATTTATGATTTGATTATGATAATAATAATATATTTTTTTGTACAGGTTTTTAAAGTTTAAAAAAAAATAAAAATATTATTTGATCAAACATTCAACAATTTAAATTTAAATAAACTCATTTTTTTTTCTATTTTAAAACGGACAGGAATACGTATTTTGGTTGTGTTATCTTTATGATATTAGAATAATGTAATTTTAAGAATAAATAATTTTACAAAAATGGTTTTAATAATATCTATGTTTATCAGCAATAATATATATATATATATACACATTTAAGTGAAGAAATTATGTAACTATTTTGAGTAAATAAATTATGTAATTACTTTAAATTAAGAAAAAAAAATATTAAATACGAAAATTGATAATTATTTTAAAAAGATTATAAAAATCATACTATAGATTGCTTTTACATACATTATAGTTTAAATCGTTCAAATCAATTATTTCAATGTTCCAATTTGAATCGTCGCAATCCACGCTCGAATGTAATGTAAGATTTAATTTTAGTTTATCCCTTTAAAAGCATTTTAGTTACAAAGACTAACATGATATTGTTACTTCAAACACTAATACTCTAAAGGTAATTTTTTATTGCAAAAAAAAACTTCTTTATAATAAGATATGTAATTTACCTTTTTTGAAGGTTTATATATACATATTTCAATTCTTGCACTTGAAACTTAAAATACAATAAACTCTCATAAATAGTAGTAAGATAAACACAAACACAATACGAAAAGGAAATAAATAGTAGTGATAATTTAACAAAGAATGGAAAAAGAAAAAAAATATATGTTAAGCAATTAATTAATACAATGATATTCAGCTTTTATATATAAATGTTTGTCTATTTGAAAAATATTCATCGGTAAAGGGAAAAATATATATAATTGAGACAAAAGTAATTGTAATCAAAATAAAACAAAAACCTTAAATGATTTTAATTGAGAAAATAGTTAAAGTGAAGATACTTGATTAATTAAATTGTATGTTTCCCTTGTTTAGCTTGAGTTAAATGTTATAAGAACATTGTATTTGTATAACAAAAATATATGATGATAGAATGAATTCTATTTTTTTTATTTAGTATAGGAGCTTAGAATTTGTTTTGGAGATATGAAGAGATGATAAAGAAACCAATTCTAATGGTGGTTCAATGTGAAGATGTCTTTAACATAGACATCTTTTTAAATAATTTTATTGACATATGGTTATAATTAATGGAGATGCACATTGAAAATTGTTAAGTTGTCTTATAGAGTTGAAATATGTGTGTTACTCGACTATGTTCAAAAAAAAGATATCGTTATTACATCCCCAAATCAAGCAATTCCAAATCAAGCAATAGTTCTTGGACTATGTGAAGATTTGTGTATGAAGCATGTGAAAGTTGATAATTTATTCATCATGAAAAATTATTATGAAATTTCCAAACATTTGATTTAAAGATTAATTAACAAATATTCTTACCAAAGCTATAACAAGTTAGATTTTTGGGAGATTAATTGACAAGTTGAAAATGTATGACATTTAATTTAATTACCAACTTGAGTGGGAATGTTGAGATGAAAATATTTGATTAACTAATTTATAGACGAAGATATTTTACTAATTAAATTATAGATTTGTATAGCATTACAACATATTAACTACTTTAATTTAGTCTCGAATACTCCCTTGTTTAAGTCCTAGTAAAATGTTATAAGAACAATGTATTTGCATCAATAATATATAAAAGATTAAAACATCACATTTAATTTAAAATTTTAAAACAATAAGTTTGTCAGTCTTTCTCATTGATCATCTTAGATCTCTATTAAATATGAGAATTTCATCTCATTTGAATTCCTAACAAGATGATCTCGAAAGCTTTTGTAGCTTTGTATCCATATAGAATTTGCGATTTGCTTCTGAATTGAAGTCGAGTGACATGGCTTCATTCTAAAGAAACATACATATTTATTTGATGAACATAATGGGACACCTGGAATGTAACTATAGCATAATGCTTTTGAATTTTTGTTAATGCAGGCTTGGCATATATATATATATATATTATCTATTGAGAGATTAAAAATGTCTTGTGTGAAACTGATAGGAACTTGGTATTACGAGGTATCTAAAACTCTCATACAATAGTTTATAAGTGTATATTTAAGGTTATGGTTTTTTCTTCTTTTAATGGCTAACTTTTGAGGATGAGTTTCCAAAAACGTAAATGCAAAAACTGATAATTTGTAACATTACTATTGCCATGAGTTTGCTGCCAATTTGGATTCACTGATATGTCAACTTTTGGTAAAGTTTGCAGTATTCTGGTGATTGCTATATGCACTAATTAATCCTACACACCTTTGGTTAATTTGGGCTAAGTGGATTTCCATGTACTAAGTTTGATCAGTGAGGAAAATATTTCTTGTTAGTGTCAATTTCAAAGATACGTTCATGCCTGCCAGTGCGATATGATTCATCACACAACATTTATTTACTGGAATTATTCGTTTAAGTAAGTGTAGTTGAAGATAAATATCTGTCTATTAATTTAATTGAAAAAATATATTATTAAGTACATCGACAAGAAGATGATAGATTTTTATGATAAGAGAAAAAAAAAGTCCAACAATCAATAAAAGAAATAAAAGAAAAGAGATTTTATGTAAACTTTTTGAGACACATTGAAGGTAAACTTTGTTTTCATGTTGTCATTCAATGTAACTAAACGTAAAATCAAGCTATGTGGATAACTCATTCGAATTTTCCTGTCACAATTATTTCTTTTTATCAGAATTCTTATTTTAGTGAGAGTGTTCTTCAATTTAAATTGAAACCATGTGTTATCCAAAACAATCAACAGACAAATAGAAAGAACTAGGTACATATATATGTTTGATAAATGTGGTTTAAAACACGCAACAGCTAAGGTAAACTGGACTATGCTATATACTGATGTTTTGGTTTGTGGATTGTCAGTTTCTGATTTATATGTTTGATCTGTGTTTCACATCATAAAATGACAACCATTTGTTAATTTGCAATGAAGAAAAGGAAACAAAATGAACCCACAGACCAAATGAGAGGGAGAGAAAGCATGCATGTGAAAATAGAAGAAAGTGAAAGAAATGACAGGTCCTCTAAAAATTCCATTTTCTCATCTGTGATAAAAATGAGGCATAGAAAAACAAGGTGGAATGAAAGTGTCAGACGAAATACCTCAAACCTTCTAGTTTTTGTACATGATGTAATTTGGCTGGAAACAAAGAGGAATCAATGGTTTTGCCATGCCATTGTGTAGCCGTTGGGAGTGAGCAACCGAAACCATTGGAGGGTTAAGAATTTCAACCTCTTGTCGCTGACTTCACAAAATCTGTGTTTCCAATCATTGGGTTCTACGGGTTGGAATCCCAACCCAGGAGTTCTATCCTTAGAGGTTGGGTTCAACTCTTGTTTCCAATCCACAACATACGCAGAAACCCTCCTTCGAAACTTGTTCTTGAACTCATCCCATGCTTGGTACTTGTAGTGATTCACCAACCCCTCCTCCACGCCAACTTGCTTCGACACGAACCCTTCCTTTTCATTCATCTGAAAATGATGTATCACGTTCCACAAACTGGGCTCCACCGCATCCACCAGCACCATCGACTTGTGCCGCTGCTCCGCCCTCATCCGACACGTGTACCCCTGCGTCACACCTTCCTCCGGGTGTCTTCGTTGATTCGAAGGCCCAAATTCCAAACATTTCATCGACACTTGCCCCACCCTACTCTTCATTCCTCCTTCTAATGGCTGTTCGCGTGGCAGCAACGATTTCAACGAAGGATCGCTTTCGTTTCCCCAAGAGGGAGAGAACGCGAACTCGTCAATATCCACGTACAGAATCCAACTACACAGTCCCTTTGATTTGGAGTACACCACACTGTGAGAAAACCCGGCTTCTTGAGTCTTTGGCCAAATCCAAAACAGTGTGCTAATGTTGTACCCTGCTTTTCGGAGCTCCCCGACCACACTGTGCAAATCATCGTCGCTTGCATTGTCGTACAAGATGAAATTATCCACTCCAACTTTCGAATGATACATAACCCATTCCCGTAAGAATTTCGCCACGTTGTAGACCATAGTGCACGCACATAAGACATGTTTGGGTTGTGATTCCACGTCGAGCTTGGGCTTAGGCCTGGGAATGTAGTACGCCACTGAGGGGACAATCATGTTTTCTGCAACAACCTCAAGGGAGATTCCGATCCTCTGGGGCAACCCATAATAAGAATCTAAACCTGGCTCGAAGTCTGGGTGGGGGCAACGAAACACTTCTTGAACGGAGCTCGTGACGGCGGTACGAACTCCGTTTCCGAAATCAAACACGCAGCGGAGTTCCTTCGGAGACCTGTCGTATCCACTACGATGGTTGACCCCTTTGGCGAACACAACAACATCGTTGTCCGTGGAGAAGGACTCGTACACGAGAAAGTTCCACTTCATGAGTTGAGGCATTGGTTTCAGGAGCTCCGTCACCGATGCTCCTCCTCTCACAAGCGTGGGCTGGGAGAACATGCGATGTCGCCGGACAGATTCCGGCAAGTCACACTTGAAGGCGAGGCGGTTGGTGAAAGGTAAGACACCGGAGAATCTGGCCAGAGAATTGGCATTGTTGGGGAAGAGGCAATGATATTGGTCGGAGGAGGAGAAAGGTGTGTTTGTGACAACGATGACAAGAATCTCCCAATCGGGGATGAGAACGGAAACGGTGGATAAGGAGTCCTTGAGGGAGGATACACGCCGTCTTTGAAGGCCGAGTTCGCTGTTATCGTCGATGACATTCTTGTTGTTGCTGTTGGTGGTGTGAAGAAGGAAGTGATGGTGGGCGTTTGGGAGGTCAGAGTAAGGTTGCCAAGTGGAAATGGCATTGCGAGAGAGGTAAAGAGAAAACGAAGCGAAGGTGATAATGCAGAGCACGGAGACAATGAAGGTGGCGCGTGGTCTCCGTCGCATGGTTTCCCTGAGGAAAGATAACAACGAGGACAAGTTGTTGGGTATTGTTGGTTTGTTAATATTGGGATCGAAATGGAAGGGACGGAAATTCTGTGGTGGAAAAAGTAAGAATAGTTTGAGGTGGGTGAATGGTAGTGAAGATGGAAAAGGTTTTCCATTGTCTTTATTAAGAATCATGTTATTCTATAAGGTGACAAGCGTTGAGGGAACCGTGTTTGTTATAAATAGTTGAGGTGCATAAGTTTGATTATACACAGCACCTTTCATATATATATATATATATAGAGAGAGAGAGAAACTATGCAGAGCTAACTGAAGGGATGAAGGAAAGAAGGAGCGTTATAAGATGGTGAAGAAGTGATAGAAGAAGGTGTGCATGCTGTGTTGTGTTGTGTTGAGTTGTGGAAGAAACAGAAAGAGGAAGAAAGAGGTCAAGTAAAGAAAGGAAAGGGACACAAATGTTGTGGTTGTGTCTTGGTCTTGGTCTTGGTCTAGGGCACAATGCCGTTCTAGCCATGACACGTGGAGGTCAAAATGGCCAACCACAAGGGTAATAGTAAACTCAAGTTTTTTGTTTCTTCACGTTGCGGACTTCTTGCACATGGAATTCGCGACAATACTCTTTTCTATTTTGACCCTCTTCAAATATTGAAAGATATTGACCATAATTAGTATTAAATTTTATAATTATGATTTTTTATTCAACTTTAATAAATTTATGTTCTGTATAAATATCTACAATGTTTCATAAAAATAAATATGTTAATCACGCGAAACTAGAGCTGAACAAATCATAAATATAGTTGAATCTTTTTTTCCTAAACATTTTTAAAAGAATATGAACAATTTATTTATATGTTAAAATTAGTTAATAAAAGGGTTAAATATGTTTTTAGTTATCTATTTTCAATGTTAAATTGATTTTCATTTATAATATAAATTTTAAATTTTTTAACTATTTATATTAATAAAATGATTATAATTAGTTATTTTTAATTTATTTTTTTACCTGACAGATCTTTAATGTAAAATATCAGATATTTAATATAAGTTAAGATGTTAGAATATTTTAGGTTAACTTATCTTAAATATTATAATATTATAATCCAATCCACCCAAAAAATCGTTTGTTATAAGTAAAAAAAAATATTGTTAAAAATTCTTTTCAATAACTTTTTTATTATCAGTATTTAAAAGTTTAAAATTTAGATTAAAGAGAAAAATAAATTTAGGATTGTATTTAAAAAAAAAACATATTTAACACTTAATAAAATAATATTAATTTATAAATTTCTCACTTTGTTATTTTCATTTTCTTAGCGTTTATATCTATACTCGTGTAACACATATACTAACAAGGTAAAATATAGAATTGCATAAATAATTAAATATAAAATTAGTAAATCTATAAGACACTGAATCATAAGAATAAAAAAAAAATTATTTTGAAAATATATATTTATATAAACAATCAAATAAAACATTAACAAGATTACGACTTTTGTATTGGAATAAATTGTAAAATTGAATTAAAAGTGATGTGGCACAATGAATTAAAACCTCAGAATATCTTTTGTTAGGGAAATGCCCTTACATCTTTTATTGAATATATTGGAAATAAGTAAAAAACCTTGTTATATTTTTTTCTATATATCTTCATCTTTTTGTATTTGAACTTTTCAAGTATATATATATATTTTTTATTTATTTATTTATTTATTTTTTTTTGAAGAAGGAATTGAACTCAGGTACAATGAGTACATGAGATAATATATATATATATATATATATATATATATATATTATTATCAATATATTCAATGGCATGATCGTATTTTCAAGTTTAATTTTATTTTTTAAATATACATTTTTTTAAGATAATTTTATTGAATAAAAAATTTCAAAAATTTATTTATTTTATTTCATCTTGTTAGAATGGATGTTAGACTGTTTAAATGAAACAAAATATAATGAATCGAAGTTAATTTCATAAAGTCAATTATTTGAGAAAAGTTAAACTAAATAATTATTTTAGTTTAATTTTAAAAAATCAATTATTTATAATAAAACTACTCAAATTATAATTTTAAAAATTAAAAAAATATATGTTTTTAAATAATATGTCCATTAATGATAATTTAAACCGTTCAAAAGTGTTTCAAAATAATTTAATTTTGTTTCATTAACTCAAATTAAAATATAACGTGATTCAATTTATTTGAACTAATATACAATTTAGTTATTGGGCCATTTTAGAGTTCCATTAAAGTTTCATTCAATTTAATTACATTATCGATTTAAATATCTCTTACCAATATTATTTAAGTTGAAATTTTTATAATATAATAAAATTATCTACTTTCAATATTTTTTTCTGGACACAGTACTTGAAATGTAAGACTTTTTGGAAGACTTTTTAAGGTAACAGTTCAACCACCCAGCTGTGGGTTCCCAACATAACAATTATTATGTGAATTATTATTATATTCATTATCGTAAAATATCAAATAATTTTAATAAAAAAATAGGTCTGTAATCTGTGTTGTGAATTTTTAAATAGACCTTTGTTTCTTTAATTAAATTTCTAAACTGAAAAATATATGCATTTACAGAATTAGATTATTACGGCGTAAAACAAATAGAAAAAGGTAAGTTATACTTTATAACGATTGTAAAAATTCTGACCTTAAAAAACTGAACTAAAATATACCTAATTTGAAATCTTTATATGAATTTAAAAAAGGTGGAAAGTGAAAGGAGTTATTTGAAATGGTTTTTATGGAGTAACCGTGTAGTAGTAGTGGATGTGAAGTTACAGTTCCGTTTCGATTCGAACGAGTATTATTTACCTTAGGCTCAAAATGATGTATTTGAAATGATTTGAGCGAAGAAAGTAAAATTGTTTGGATTAAGATAAATAAAGTAGAAAGTGTGAGAAAGTTTATGAAAATTTGTGAAGGATGTGATAAATGTGATTGAAATTATATTTTTCTAATTGATAAAAATATAAAGATATAAAAATATAATTTTTTTTTTAAATTTAAAAATTATTAAAAATTAATTGAATTGATTTATTTATAAATTAAATAATATTATTATATTTATCTTTATTTTTTATAATTATTATATAAATTTATTTTTTATTATTAAAAAAATATATTTATTGTTATTTATATTTATAATTTACTCTAGATAATATGATTAATTATATTATTTTATAATTTTTTTTATAATTTTAATTATATTTTATATGTTTGAATTATAATTCTATTTTAAATAAAAATAATAATAATTTAAATTTATAATAAAGAGAAACTTAAATAATTATAATATATATATATATATATATATAAAGTAATTTCTTTACAATTCTCTCATAATTTGTCTTTTAGTATCTATTTTTTTAAATTTTCTTTAACACAGGAAATATGCTCATTTCCTTAATGAAAAGGTGAGAAACTAAGTTGTTTGGATTTTGATTTTATTAGCTTCTCCATGCATGTTCAGTGTAATTGTGTTCTTTTCAGCTAAGATACTACATCATGCATGCATGCACTGGAGATTCTTGAATGTGCCAAAAAAATCTGTTGACCATTTTGAATTTTGAATAGGAGTTGAACGTTTCTGTGAGTTAAAAACTGAGTTAATGCACACAAAGTCTCATCTTTGTTATTTGTTCTCGTGTCTTGAGTTTGAGATTTGGTAATGGTTGAGTTTTGTGTTTGGTTCACAAGTTTGTTGACTAGATGGTGGAGTTCAATTACTTTTGATTTTGTGCGTACTATGGTGGTTGGTTTTTGTGTGTTTAAGTTGTGATTTGTTGATGGTGGAATTTTCGTTTTCATATATGAAGGTCAAGTTTAATGATTAAAAATATAAAAGAATCAATAAATCTAATTCAACCAGATAATCGATTATGTGTAATGTCACATTGTCAAATATATAGAATTTATTTTTGTATGAATAATTAATTATCTTTATATAATTGATTATGTAATTTTTATAAGTAATCAATTATACGTTATTCAGAATAATTATGTTTGATTATTTAGAAGATTGTCTATGTTGTGTGTATAGACAATCAATTATTGAGTTTATTTTTTTATTTTTTTTTACAGACATCTTTTTTGATCACACATTAAAATTGTATTTTTTAATTGAAATAAAACAATTTTTAAACAAATTTTTATGTTTTGATAATTTTGCATGATTCCTATTTTTTTCAAAGTAAGCTCTTACACAATACTACTGTATTTCCAAATTTCCGTGAACATCTCTTACAATCACACAATTAAAATTGTATTTTTAATTGAAACAATTATTGAATTGATTGCTATTTTTTTTATTTCACAAATATTTTTAATGATCACACATTAAAATTGTATTTTTTAATTAAAACAAATCAATTTTTTAAATTCTTTTATGTTTTTGATAATTTCTCATAATTTTTAAATATTTTTTCAAAGTAAGCTCTTACATAATACTACCGCATTTCCAAATTTCCTTAAACATATTTTAGAATCGCACAATTAAAATTTGTATTTTTAATTAAAACAAATAAATTTTCTCACAATTTCACATAATTTATGTTTTTCCAATGTCAGTTTTTACACATTAATGAGAACAATGCTTTAATTTTAATTATTTTAAAATAATTAAAGAAAAAAATTATAATATTACTTTTTAATCAATTAAAATTTAAATGACATTAACAATTTTTCTCTACATTTTGAGTAGCTGATGAAAACTCTAAATTTACTCTCTCGTTTATGCATATATGAGTTATGTAGCACAAATACTCACACAGATACGGATACGATACGGACACAAAGATACATAAAATTTCTAAAATGTAGGACATGGGACACAAATTTATATATTATATAATTATGAATTATATAAATTGACAATAAAGATTCATGTGCAGAAGTATGTTTCAAATTTTTTTTTGCAGCAAAAAAATATTTTCAATGACTGGTTCACAAGGGTTTGTTTATTATTTTTATAATCATAATAACAATTTATACAATAAAATTTGATTTTTTTAAAAGATTAATGTATTTTTCTCTTTTAAAATTATGTTAGAACTATACTAAAATGGTCAAAAATTTAATAAATATTTTTTAAATTAGACATTTTATAGATACTTATCTTATAAGTATTATATGAGTGTCGGTGTCTGATTCTCGTATCCAACACCACACTTTTAAGATGGAAGAAGTGTTGGCAACGGTTGGATGGTGATTGGGGAAAGGAGTGGAAGAGTGAGGGTGGAAATGTCAAAACAGAAAGGAAACGATGATGACTGGGACCGTAACGTTTATAAATGCGCACTAGATTGAAAGAGAAGGCTTGAGAGCGACCGCCAGCAATCACGCAGCGAAATAAATGCAACCAAAGTGGAACTCGAATAATTCAAAACCCAAACAAAAGGCCAAAACACCTTCATACTTAGACAATTTCAAAATTAATAATAATAATAATAATAATAATAAAAATGAAAAAAAGTTATCCAGTAATTTAGATACAGTGTTCCATCTAGTTCCAGAAACAACCCTCAACTAACAGACAAAATAAAACCAGATTCATATTGTTTCCAACGCGTCTTAAATTTTATCTTCCACAAACGCCATTTCCCTTCTCTTTCAATTCTGCACATCTTCATTATTATTATTATTATTATTCTTATTATTTAATATTATTACACTTTCCATTATTATTATTATCATCATTTTGGGGACTGCCCTCAGTGATCCCTAGAGAGGGGTATCAGAAATGCAAAACATTCTCTCTCCGATTCACTCATTCGGATCTTATTTCTTCTTAATTTCTATTATTATTTATTTACTTTAAACCAAATTCAGTTCTCTGTAGCTATGAGTTGTTTTTCCTGCTTTGTTTCTCGCCGGAAAGATGTCAGGAGGGTTGAAATTGACAATGGCGCTCGATCTGCTGCTACTGCTGCCTCCTCAGGTTCGTTACGAGACTAATTTTTTGTTTTGTTTTTAGTTTAATTTGTTAATGCTGTGTTTAATTTTAACTGCAGAGGGTGAAAGGAAGAGAGAATCCTCAGAGGCAAAGGGGAAGAGTGTTAGCAGTAGTAAAGGAAGTACTGCAGCGGCTAGTTTTGGTTTTCGCGAACTTGCTGCGGCAACGAGGGGTTTCAAGGAAGTGAATTTAATCGGGGAAGGTGGTTTTGGAAGGGTTTACAAGGGTCGACTTTCAACGGGCGAGGCAAGTTTTATTTTGACTGTTTTTATTTTTTATTTTTTTGGAATGTTAGTTTCTGACTGTTGGATTTCGGGCATTTGAATATTTCGGTTGTTGTCTCGTGGTTGTGATTATTTTTTTTAATTAAATTTTTTTTGCGCAGCTTGTTGCCGTGAAACAATTGAGTCATGATGGTCGGCAAGGTTTTCAGGAATTTGTTACGGAGGTTCTTATGTTGAGCCTGCTGCACCATTCTAATCTTGTGAAGTTAATTGGCTACTGCACTGATGGAGATCAAAGGCTTTTGGTTTATGAGTACATGCCCATGGGTTCACTGGAGGATCATCTTTTTGGTAAACTTATTTTTAGTAACCACGAGTGGTGTACTTTCAGCATTTAGAAGTTGATTTCTTATATCATGTTTTCTAGTTCATTATTTTGTATTGTATGTAACCTACATTACAAGTTTGACTGCGGGAAGTAATACAAACTTAATGTGTCTGGATTCGTGTTTTCCACCTTTGCACGCATGTCTTTCTGAAGCATAACAAAGCTGTTTCTTTGGCCTTTTAATAATTTGATGCTAACATGTCAACTCATACGTACGTATTCAAAACGCAACACCAAACACGCTGTTAAATTTTCTGGATAAGTTGTCTTCCCAGTATTTGTTAATCAAGAGTCTATGCAACTATGCACATTGCACATCCTGTTCTTATGAGATAAGGGTTGTTCATTTGTGTTAGCAGTACTAGATTATTTTAACCTTAGGTATATTTCATTTGTTTTCTGTTGATTTTTTTAGTTTTTCTAGTATTTCTAGTTTTGTCCACTTCCTTCTTCATGAAAAGATTCTCAATTACTGAATGTAAATTGACTATGAAACTGACTGGATCTGGTTTAAGGAGAGTTATACCAATCAAATTAGTCCACTATGGAGGGAAAATTGCATTCTTTGCGTTCTAAGTTTTGTCATTGACAACATCACAACGGTGTCCCCGATTCACTAGTATTTATGCAAATATATGAATGAGCATAGGCCTTATGAAGAAAAGGTTTTTGCTCCCTCTAAATAAGGGTGTTAGTTGTTTTCTTGTTCTGGGATTTAACTATTTTAGAGTAGGGGTCACAAGCAGCTTCTGGAGAGTGTCGTTAAATATATATGGTGGTATGAAATTCTTCATGCCTTTGATAACTCCAAAATAGCTGCTATATATGGTGGTGTGAAATTCTTCATGCTTTTGATAACAGCTCCGTCCACAATGGTTGTCGTGGTTGTGGCAAGTGTCCTACATCCTCTTGTCATCTCTGGCGAGTCACCAACCAATTGATCCTATGTTGGCAAACACACTGTTACTGCAGCAAATAGGAAAGAGCAGTAGCGAATTTGACTTCTATTTGATGCAAAAAGGTATATATATATATATAGATATAGTGTTGCAGGTTTGAAGAAGTGGAATGCAGCTGCTATTTCACTGCAAATGACAGAGGTCGTGTGCTTTAGAGTCTGTGATTTTGAAGCAGCGTTGAAAACCAAACTTTACCCCTTTTTTTGGGTTTTATATTTTTCTGTCTTTTCGGCACTCCTTTTAGCTTTATTAGGTTGACCCTTCTCCCATTTGAACAAATAGTCAAAAGCGAGTCTCTGATTAGTATTGGATTTGAATGCTAGTGACAATGACAACGGATTTTGTTTATTAATTATGACCATGTCTTCAATTTTGCTTACTTTTAGTATATATGTGTATGATATAAATTATGTTATTTTTTTCTAGACTTTGCAATAGTGGTCATCTTACTTCCTGGGGTCCTGCTTTAGAAATCTTGGAGTTGGCCGTTGTGTGCTGCTATCCAGGGTTGACTACGTAAAATTTTGAACTTTTTAGTTAATATCATGATAATGGTATGCATTTTATTTTTATTTGCACACAACTTACATTTTTATATTTCAACTGGTATTTGCTCTATAGCATATTATTGGTTTTCTGCAATCTGCAGTCACACACCTGGTTTTAAGCAAGGGTAGTTTTGTGCTTGAATTATTCTGTATTTACTAAAAATAGATCACGGTTATTTTTGTGTAGGTCAATATGTGGTAAATTTAAGATAATAGATATGTTGGCCTAAATGTGAAGTTATGACAAGATTAGTGTAGTTTTTATTAGGTTGAATTGTTATGAAATCCTCTTGGAATATATCCGTAAATCAGTTTCTCCTTTGTGTGATTTTTACCTCCTACCTTTAATGATTAAATATACCATTACTAATCAGGTTACCACTTTATCTCTCCTTTCAGATCCTACCCAAGACAAAGAACCCCTAAGTTGGAGTTCTCGAATGAAGATTGCTGTTGGAGCTGCTCGTGGCCTCGAGTATCTCCATTGTAAAGCAGATCCACCTGTTATCTACAGAGACTTGAAATCTGCTAACATCTTGTTAGATAATGAATTCAACCCAAAACTGTCAGATTTTGGGCTTGCTAAACTTGGACCTGTTGGAGACAATACCCATGTTTCAACCAGAGTAATGGGAACATATGGCTACTGTGCGCCCGAGTATGCCATGAGTGGCAAATTAACTCTTAAATCTGATATATACAGCTTTGGTGTGGTTTTGTTGGAGTTGATCACTGGACGTAGAGCAATAGATGCCAGTAGAAAACCAGGAGAGCAAAACTTGGTTTCATGGGTTAGTGTTTAATTTGTACAGTTTCTTTTAAAAGAGACTCCCCTTTAAGTTAAGCGTGTTAGTTTGTCTTGGCTTTGCATGTAAGTGGTTCCTTTAAGATTTTCATATTTTCACTACTATTGAGAATCCTCACATTATATGGAAAAGTGTGGAAAAACTAGAAAGTAGATCATGTCTCATTGTGAAACCTACAACGTGTGATCATTAGATGTTTCTCCATTAACTATGATAAATCATTGGAATTAACTGACATGTCAAATTTCTTTTTATTTTTGTGGATGACTTCACATATAGGATTGCTTCTTATACTTGGTTTTTTTTTCTCCAGTCTCGCCCATATTTTAGTGATCGGAGAAAGTTTGTACATATGGTAGACCCTCTTTTACAAGGCAACTTCCCCTTGCGCTGTTTGCATCAGGCAATTGCAATAACTGCTATGTGTCTCCAGGAGCAACCAAAATTCCGTCCACTTATTGGTGATATTGTTGTTGCACTGGAATACCTAGCTTCTCAGAGTATTGCTGAAGTGCATAGACATGGTGGGCGCAGCTCACCGCAACAACCATCTTCTGAAATCGATAGAAATTAATATTCACAGGTATCTGATTCTAGCCCGCGTTCCATTTGCGTATGATTTCTTTAGCGGTTTGGTCAGCGTAAACTACCAACTTGGTTATTTAAAGTGTCGTGTTATTGCTTTAATGAACTTATTGACATAGCAGTATTGAAAATAACTTCGTGATATAGCAGGAGTAAACATGTGGATCGATTTAATTACAATTCGTATGGTTTTATTCTTGTTTAGGCTTAAACTTCCTCGAGTCACCTCTGACACGCATCTTGTCTTTTCAACCAAATGAGAAAGGTGGGGTGAAGAGTGTTTTTACTTGTTGGTTTTGGTGTTTGGTTTTAGCGAGATTGGCTGGAGCTGGAGGGTTATTGCGTGACGGTATAAAATGAAGGGTATTTAATTATTTTTATATATTTTAGTTGAGAGAGAGGGGATAAATGCTTCCAAATACGTTCTTCTTTATTCTTTGGATGCAGCTTGTACATATTCTTAGTGCTATGTTGGTCATTTTCCCCCCTCTGTGAAATAGTGCTGTATTAGTCTTTAGAGTATTCTTGGACTATGATCCTTCAATCTCTCTGTTGTGAAAGAATTGCTCTGTGAAAGACAGAGTTTCCTTCTCCAGTTGTATTCTAAAAGTGTAGCTTTTTGTTATAAAGGACTGCTATTACCCAACTCACTTTTATAAACTAAAAGACAAATTTGCAGAGACTCATGGAGAGGTTTTTGCAATGTATGCTAAAAGCTAGTAGCTTTCATAAAGTTGGCTTTCTTGTTTTTAGCAGCAATTGGTACTCTTCAATGTGCATCGCCACGATCATTATTGTAATTCCTCAATTTTCTTGTCTTCCATTATCTTTCATTCGGTCTCTTTTTTCCCCAACCAGGAGTGGTGAAGGGTTATACTTCTAGTACCATAATCTTCAGTAGAAATCTCAAATGTGGTCACAGTCTGGCCACTCTGTATTTTATCTTATTTTCTTTTCTAATTGTTTACTAAGTTTATCTAAGCCCTAAATCTATCATATGATATCTAATATTTATGAATATCTAGTTTATTTTCTAAAATATATTCAGTTATTTTATTGAAAAATAATTCCATCCAATAAAATATTTTCATCATAACTACAATTTTGAGAATTCTATCGTCATCTACAGATTATATACTGTTTTCTATTTAAATTATCTATTCTATATTTATAAAAAAAGTCGTAAAATTAAGATATATAACTAATTAAGCATTCAATGTTTAAATTATAAAATACAAATATATTTATTTATTATATATTTACATTATTTACTTTAGACTTTCTTTTTTATTCGTTGTCTAGTGGTGATTAAGTATTCATCATTGACTTTTTAATATTATGCTTTCACTTTTCAATTACTCATTGTTTAATTTTTTATGTTAATTAATTAATTAATTCGATTTAATGTATATTTATAAAAGTGATATTAATTTTGGAGATTAAAACATACTTCTTTTCTATTATATACTAATATATTTTGGGATTTGTCTTTTGATTGTTCGGCAATTTACGAATGATTATCATAAACTTTTCAATGTTACGTTTTTATTATTAAGTTTCATGTTTTTTTTATTTACTGATTAATTTACATAAGTAATTTTAATTTTGTAAGTAACTATTTACTTCAAAGTAAATATATTATGATATTACTTCTTTATTAATTAGTAATATTTAACTTTTTGTTTAATTTTTAATATTTAAATAATTAATCATATATATATATATATTAATGAGCTTGGCTGATTTGTTGAAGACATATTTTCATTATTATCGTCATCCATTTTACTTTCTTTTTCCTTTTTAGAAAATATTATATTTCCATAATATGTAATAAACTTTATATTCACTGGTTAAGAATACCCAGATAGATCTTACCTCTTAACAATATTTTTCATAATAACATTACAAACTTGAACCTGCGATGCACATGATTAAAAAAGAAAGTTTTTCTTTGATAAACAAGTTTACACAAACCATCAACTTTACTTTAATAATAAAATATTAAAGTAAGTCAGCCAGCAAATAAAAAAATGTTATTTGAAATTTAGATGCATCGTATAATAGTTGTATAGAATTGATTGTCTCTCAGTTAAAAAAAAAACAACTATCTATCAAACTATATCTTTAAACTCATTGTTAGTTCATCAGTCTTTTTTAGTCTATTACATGCAGATTGATTAAATTCAATTCTTTTAAGGTTAAATCCAATTTCATATTAAAACTAAAACAATTAATCATTTACATCTTCAAAAATTAAATGTAATTTTACGGGTTTTAATAATTCTGACTTATATCCAAATAAAAAAAAACTTCAAAAGTATAGCCAAAATGTGATGGCTGTAAAGTTTTTTTTGACATAATTTTTTTATATTCATGTAGCGGAAATTTATTCTCGTGTTTGTGTGAGTTTATATTTTTTTGTCGTAGTTACTAGAATAGAAATAAGTGTTGAGACAACTTTTTTTATAAAAGAAGTTGTAAAAATGCGAGACTTTGGATATTGTGAAAAAAATATACCAAAATTCTGTATCTTGATTATACATTAGTACAAATGATGGTTAAAAGAAAAAAAAATTACATTTAAATTGAAGATAGAATGAAGAATATAAAAAGATATTATATATATATATATATATATATATAATTCATATTGTGCTCTGTCTTTTTAAATTTTTTTCTTGAATCAAATAAAAACATTGTTATTTGCATGTTATTTTCATTTCATCGTCGAATTTTTGGCCTCTTCCAAAATTACCATTTGGGTGGAAATGCTTTATGGTATGTTTGTTTTAAGATAAGTATTAGGCAAATGCTTCCTACACCCAATCATTTTTAACCTCCACCCAACATATTTTTTTAATTTCTAAAAATACCCTTAATTCCGAAAATAAAAATCTGGAATTGAAAATAATATATTCCAGAAAAATAAATCCGAAAGTGATTATTGAGTTTCGGAAATAAAATTCTGGAAAAAAAACTTAAAATTCTATTTCGGACAAAAAAATCTGGAATTGAAAAATAATACATTCTGGAAAAAAAAATCTGGAAAAGAAATTATTGTGTTTCTGAAATGAAAATCCAGAAACAAAAATGAAAAACCCATTCTGGATAAAAAAATCCGTAATACAAAATTTTGTTCCGAAAAAAAAAAATCCAGAACACATATTTTGGAATTTTTTTAGGATAGTTTC